>NC_056726.1:967473577-967773577 GCF_019279795.1 Protopterus annectens
CCTATAAGTGTTAGTAGGGGTCTGGGAGATGAACCATTTACAGGTTACCTGTATCCATTAGAAACATAAGTACCAAACCAGGGATGAATTTCCAGTTTCTCATCCAATTGTCCAAGTTGCACTTGAATTGGGTTAGGGAGGAACTCTGCTTTACATGGATGGGGAGCCTGCTCCCTAGACGTGGTAGTCTCTGAGATACATGCCTCTCTCTTCAGCAGGACCTATTTATATCACAGGCAAGGTTTAAGTCTTTAGAACAGGTAATTCTGGTGCTGTTTCTTTTGTAGATATGCAGGACATCCATCAGAATGGAGTGTGACAGTGCCCTATATACCAGACATAGCTCTCACTTCAAAATCCTGTAGGAAACAGAATACAGGAATAGGGACTTAAGGTGGTCTGCATAAGACATTTTACTCCTACCCTGTATTCTTTTAGTGAGGAACCACTGTGGACATTCTAATTTTGTTGGATATGCTTGGTTAGGTACATACCAAAGGGGACATTGTATTCAATGATAGGTCTGATGAATGCTGAATACAGTGGAACAATGACTTCCTTGGAGTTAGATGTCATGCCTTTGTTTACAAGTTGCACAATATAGAATGATTTCCTCACCACTATAGACACATGATAGTCAAAGGCTAGATTACTATCTTTGTGTGCCCCTAAGTCCCTGACTATTGGGTCAACTCTAAGGGCTGTGTTGTCAATATGATAGTTACCAAGGATGGATGACTTCCCAAAGGATACTATTATGCATTTCATGGCATTTAGTTTTAGTCCATGGCTCTGCCATGTCTGTGTCAGCCCCTCCTGGAGAACATTTGTGTCAGTGTGAGATTCAATGACAGCTCCTAATTTGCAATCATCTGTAAATTTAGTCAGCCAGAGACCATTGATATTGGTCTTCACTTCTGAGAAGTAAATGACAAAAAGGAGCAATCCAAGGACTGATCCCTGTGGGACGTCCCATGTGACTGGCCTGTTTGCAGAGGTGAACTCCCCAATTCTAACTTCCTGGGTCCTGTCTGTGAGCCAGTTGATGTACAAGTTTGTACCTAACCTATTGAGTTTGTCAACAATGCTTGAGTGGGATATTGTGCCAAATGCCTTGGCTAGGTCAGGGTAGGCAGTGTGAACAATCTTGCCCTCATCTCATCCATTGCTTTGGTGGATTTCTCAAAGAAGTCCGCCAGGTTAAGTAGACATTAGCTGTCCTTGACGAAACCAAACTGGGTTAGGTCCAATGTCTAGAGGTTTACTAAATCACTATTGATCGACTCCATGATAATTCTTTCCATGACTTTACATACAAGACTAGTGAGACTTATGGGTCTGTAGATGGGCCCACCTTTGTGCAGAGGGATGACTGTTGTCTTTCTTCATCCATGAGGCACAGAACCTGTTTGGAGGCTACAGTTAAATGGTCATTCCTGAGGCCCTGATAGGTCATGTTTCATGCTATTTAGAAGGCATCCTGGGGTATTGTCTGGGCCCACTGATGCAGTGTTCTTGGTCTTCGAGAGAGTATTAAGGACCTGTTCCCTAGTGATAGTATGGGGAGTTAACTATATTTGATGATATTTCCTGAGGGAAGTCCCAGTTAATAGTGGGGTAATTAAAGTCACCCATGAATATGGTAGTGGGATGATGGTTTGTGTTTCTGATAAGTTTAAATAGATGGTATGGGTTTCCTGGGCCATAGAAGGGGACTTATAACTTGCAAAGAAGTGATATTGGATTTTGCCTATGGTGATTTGAACATGGAGCAGCTCAAGTGTATTGTCCTGTTTGACCAGCCTTGAAGTGTATTTATCTTTGATGCAAATGGAGACACTTCCACCTTTAGTCCTGCCTTTGAAATAGCTGGCGTCAATGTGTGTAAGGCATTGTAACCTTGCACTGTTGATGTGCTGTCTGCTCTCCCTGGCTTTAAACCATGTCTCAGTGACCTCACAAACGTCAGCATTCTCTAGGGTAAAGAGAACTTCTAGGGAACGGAGTTTTTATTATTTAGACTCCTAACACTGAGCAGTAATACCTATAGATTTTCTTGGTTTGATTTACTATGTCAGAATTACTTTCAGTTTGGCATTGCCTAAAAAAGGCACTCTGGGTGAAGACGGTGATGTTCTTCATGTTTCACTGTTGCAGTCATCACATTTGGGTTATCTGCCTGCAGGTAGCCCTCAGCCGGCCTGAATACCAGAGTCTTCGGATTTCTGCGTCGGATGCTGTCGCTTCTTCCATGACGTCAGGTCATCAGGGGTGTAAACCATGCAGCCGATGCCATTACATCAGTCTTTCTTCCCATGCAGTGCCTGAAGCAGAAGCAGTTCGCAAGTGCCGGTCGGCTGACTCCTGAAATTTTCATTTTCGAGTTTCAGACCTGAAGTCTTCAAAAAGATAAGTACCCCATTGGGGATCCTTTTTTCTTGTTCTAACTGATGTCAGAAAAAATTAACAATTGTCTTGCCTGTAGAAAACAAATACCTCATAGAGGTTTTCATTCTTACTGCGTCACCTGTTTAGGCCCAGACCACAACGTCCCTCGCTGTCGGTTTTGTGCCTTGTTCAGTGTCCGAACTATTTGTCGTTAGGCTATTTTTGTAGCTAAATACTTTCGTTCTCTACCTCCATTCTCTGAAATGGCTTTGTTAAGCCATCTGACTACCGATCTTTCAAAAAAACCTCGATCTCCGTTATCTGAAATGGCTTCATTAAGCCATCCGACTACCGATCTTCCGAAAAAACGTAGGGATAAAGACAGACCGCATAGGTCCAAAACTGCCGATGTCGCTTCCGTTAAGCTAGTAGCCAGTCCGCCAGTACTGAGTGAGGTGCTTTCGCAGCCCCTGATACCCACTACTACAGATTCACAGGCCTCTACTGAGACCCATTCGGAGTCCGGTATGCCGTGAGATGCTTCTTCGACTATGGAACCTACGGATGTTTCTACCTTGGAATAGGTCCAGAGCTGCTGTGCAGGCACCGGCTTCTGAGGGTGTATTCAGGCCTACTGACTTTCATATTAAACCGACGACTTTGTTTCAAGCTAGGAATACTGAATTCATCAGGCCTAAAGCTCGCACTATGCCTAGAAAACCGATGACCAAACCACATTCTCAGGCCCATATGCCTCAAAAACAAATGATTAGAATGGCTGAAGACCTTATTACCTTAATTAGGGGAAGCCAGCCTCCCCCCTCTAAGAGACCTAGAACTGATTTTCTTTATGATTCTTCTGACCAGGAATCGATATCTCTGTTCCTTCTGACTACCAGGATTTACCCTTATCTACTTATGAGGATTCTGATGCGGAGGATTCCATTCCCTCTGCTTCCCCTCCAGAAGATTTTTCTTTTGGTGAAACCTTGCATACCCTTAGGGAGCATTTCCACTGGGAAAGCCAGGACTATTCTGAGTCCAAAAAGAGACTTAGGGAATTTTTACTCCTGCCTCATTACAGGTCTCTAGCTATCCCTCCTGTTCTGAAGATTGTAGATGATGTTTTCTTGGAATCCAGCCTTATAGGTTCATAGGTTGGTTCTAGGCTGGTACTAGGCTATCAGCCCTAGGGCCTATACAAGCCTAGCCATAACAATTCCCTGGCTATTTCTTCCCACATTATTTACTTTCTTGGACCCCTGTCTAGCAGGGCGACTGACATGATCCCTGGGGTGAATTTCCTTTCTCCCATCCAATTGTCAAGGTTCCTCTTGAAGAGGTCCAAAGAGGCACTGTGCTTGACATGTATGGGCAATATATTCCAGAGTCTGGGGAGTCTCTGGGTCAGGAACCTATCCCTCCAGCATGTTTTGTTTATTGCGATGACAAGGTTTAGATCCCTGGAGCATGTAGCTCTGAGGGATTGGGATTTCTTTAAGTGTAGCATGTCCAACAGCTCTGGGTTTGACATGGCCTTGTATGTTAAGCAGAGATCGCCTCTGAGTAGACGATATGCGACAGAGTATAGCTGAAGTTTTTAAGGCGGTCAGCATAGGGCATCTGCTTTAGGCCTGTGATTCTTTTAGTGAGGTATTTCTGAGGCCTTTCCAGTTGTTGCAGATGTCTTGAGAGGTACATACCAAATGGGGCGTTGTATTCTATAATGGGTCTAATGAGGGATGAGTACAGTGGGACAATGACCTTCTTTTTTCTGGATGAAAAGCCCTTCGTGATGAGGTGTGCCACATAGAAGTATTTCCTGACTGTTGTGGCGATGTGGTTATCGAAGGTGAGACCACTGTCCACCTGTGTCCCTAAGTCTCTTATCGCACTTTCTGTGTTTAGTGTACTGCCACCTATATGGTAATTCATGGATACATGTTTTTTCCCAAAGGGGATAACAATACATTTCTTGGCATTGAGCTTGAGCCCATGGCTCTGGCACCAAGCATCTGTTTCTGTAAGGCCCTTTTGTAGAGTATCCACATAATTTGGGGATTCAGTAATGGCTCCCAGTTTGCAGTCATCTGCAAACTTTGTTAGCCAGAGTCCCTTAGTGTTGACCCGTACTTCAGAGAAGTAGATGCCAAACAAGAGCGGCCCCAGGACTGAACCCTGAGGTACTCCACTTGTCACTTGTCTGGAACTGGATTTGGAGTCGGCTACTTTTACAGTGTGGGTTCTATCAGTAAGCCATTTAGCAACCAATTGGGTGACATAGGGATTAATGCCCAACTTAGTAAGTTTATGTATGATTCCAGAGTGGGGGATGGTGTCAAAGGCCTTGGCAAGGTCTAGATAGGCTGTGTGGACCACCTTACCCTTGTCCATGGCTCTGGAGACTGATTCAAAGAAGTCAATCAGGTTCAGGAGACAAGATCTGCCCTTCACAAACCCAAACTGGGTGGGGTCCAGTGTTTGAAGGTTGCCAATGTCTTTGTTTATAAGTTCCATGATAATACGTTCCATGGCCTTGCAGATAAGGCTTGTCAGACTGATGGAGCGGTAGTTTCGGGGATCCAAGGTGGATACCCCTTGTGGATTGGGATAACTGTAGCTCTAAGCCACTCAGTGGGCATGAAACCTGAGGTGAGGCTATGATTAAACATGACACTTAGGTGAGGTGCCAGTTCATATTGTAGTTCATGTAGTACACAGCCCGGGATGTCATCTGGTCCCATAGATGCTGTATTCTTGGCTTTAGAGAGTGCGTTTTGTACCTGTGTGGCCATTATTACTGGAATTTGGCAATCTTTCGGTATTGAGATGGGCCATTTAGGGGGTGAGAGGGGGGTGAAGTTGGCACTGAATCGATCTGCCAGGATATTGGCAATATCCTTCGGATCAGTATATTTAATGCCATTCTGTTTTAGCTCAGAGCAGATCTGAGCATTGCCATTTAGATTCTTGACATAGTTATAGAATGCTTTGTGGTTGTCTTTGGAATCTTTGGCAATTTTATTTTCGTAACTAGCTTTGGAGGATTTTGAGGCATCTCAGTTTCTTGCTGAGGCTAGTAAGGGAGTTTTTTGCATCCTGGGATTTTCCTCTTTTCTGCAAAAGTTTCTTCCTTTTGTTGTAAAGTTTGTTTATGGCAGGGGACCACCAGATTGGCTTCCTTTTTTTGGATGAGAGCATTTTGGTTCTATTTGGGATGGCACGATTCATGCATGAGTGGATGTGCTCATACAGTGCCTTAGTGAAGGATTCAGCAGTTGAACTTTCAGTTCCCGTCTGCATGGGTGTCATGAAGTTTGTCACTTCTGACTTGAGTAGCATGAAGTTGGCTTTGGAGAAGTTTTTTATGGTGGTTTCTTTACTGGGGGGTGGGGTGGGATGTGGATGTTAAGGGTGATTAGCTTATGGTCAGACCTGACTAACGAGGGGGTGCCATAGGTATGGAGCATTGATTTCCCATGTTGGTAATGACCAGGTCTAGGATATTGGAGCCCCTGGTGGGACTATGGATTAGTTGATCCAGGGCGTTGGAATTTATGAATTCCAAGAACCGTTGCGCAAAGGTGTTGGGACATGAGTAGTTTTCCCAGTTAATGGTAGGGTAGTTAAAATCACCCAGTATTAGGGTGTTTGGTTCTGTCTTAATATTTTCCAGTATGTTTAGAAAGGTGTAGTGAGAATCTTGGGGTATGGTGGGGGATCTGTAGCAAGCTACAATTTGGATTGCAGTCTTACCTAGTGTTAGTTGCACTTGGAGAATTTCAGACACATTGTGTTGGCCAACTAGCCTGGTGGTGTGAATATTGACACTCCTCCACCTTTAGTGTTTCGGTTCTGGTTTGGTGGCCGAAAAGTGTGGTAAGAGTTGTAGCCTGGTATTGCAGGGTGCTCTCTGGAGCCTTGAACCAGGTCTCAGTTACTGCACAGATATCGATGTTCTCCATTTTTAGGAGTGCCTCGAGAGAGTGCATTTTGAGGTTTAGACTTCTAGCATTGAGTAGCATTACCTTCAGATTTTGCATGCTTGTACCTGCTACGGTGGTGGTTTTGTCCTTTGAAGTTTGCCTAAAAAAGGCACTATAGGGGTGGCAAGAGCCTTAGCCAGTAACCTGAATCCTAGGGGCGACAGGTGCAGACCATCTCTGGCAAAGCATCGTGGTCTGTCAATCATGTCATCCCAGGCAGACAGATACTGGATCCCCTTTGAATGACACCATAAGCTTAGCCAATTGTTGAAGTCAATCATTTTATCCTTATATTGTGGTATCATTCTGGGCGAAGGCAGGATGCTACTCAGGGCTAGGGTCATACCTGCCTGGGCCTCATGATCCGAGAGCTCTTCCATGTCTCTTTTCATGTAGTCCAGGGAGGTACGTCTCAAGCCATTCACTCCAACATGGACAATGACAGAGTCATATTTGTACTTGTTGTGGAGTGACTTGAGTGCATGCGTTATGTGGCGGATCCTGGCACCCAACAGGCAGCTGACTGTAATTTTCTCCTTATTCAACCTGGTAAGAGGGACATCAGTGTGCCGGACTATAGAGTCACCTATGACTAAAGTGTTAGGTACATTGTCTTGCCTTAGGGGCTGTTGCTGGGTGGCACACTGGTGTTGTGAACTATGTGACACATTGGTTGTAATTGGTGTTTGTTTGCGTTTCAGCTTCAGAGGTCTTTGTTGCTTGGGCAGGTTACAGTTAAGGGCCTCTGCATATGTGGATTTAGTGTTGCTATATGTGGGTGTTGGTGGTGCGGGTTTAGAAGGGCTATGTGTTGCTTGAGGTGTAGTGTGGGTGTTAACCTTCTCCTCTTGACTGTTTAGCACAATCTTGGGTGGAGAGAGCTTTGCTTCCATTTTGGCTATGTAAGTGCATCTCTCACAGGTTGTAGTGTTGGGTGGTAGGAGGAGAGGGTTGTCTGTGTACATGAGGCAATTGCTGCATTGCCCCAGTATGCCCAGATTCACCAGGTGGACAGGAGAAATCACCGGAAGCTGACCCTTGGACATGCCTGGTTTGGGGCTTTTTTTTTCTTCTTTGTAAAGTATAGGAGCTGTTTCCTTAGCAAGGTACTTTGCAATTATAGGTTGTTTAGTGCCTACTATTAATTTCTTCTTGTTAACATGGAGAGTTCAGTGTTTGTATGAGATTAAGGCTTCCTAGTGCTTTCCAGCAGGTATTAGAGAAAGTGCTAGTCACAGGGATGCTTAAAGGTAAGATTGAAAAGAATGCACTCTGCAGTGTGCAATAGAGAAGTTAGATGTGAAAGTAGGTAACTTGAGTTTTACCTGTTTAAAAAGTTAACGTTTAGTGGAGAGTTACTATTTTTAAAACAGCAAGATGGATTGAAAGGGGTGGTCACTTTTGTATTTTGGTACTATGAAATACTGTAGGATGGCCAATAAATTTAAATAATTGAAGGGGTGGGATTTAAAAATGATGATTTTGTGATTACTCACATAAGCCAGTGAAAGTAGAGAGAAATGAGATATATGGTCAGATTAACATAAGAGGCGGGCAACTAGAAAGACAGTGGTATTTAACAAGACAACTTAAATGGGTGGGAGGGCTGGAAAAAATTCTGCCTGACTCAGAACAGAGAGAGCTGTGGTCTCTTTTGAAGTTTTAATATGCTGTTAAAACAGAATGCAAGCAAAACACAAGGTAAAGAAAACAAACTACAGTATTCAAAATATAGAAAGGCAATACAGTAATACAAAAAATAAAAGCAAACTAACCTTTCCTTCACAGCAAAGTGTAGCCCAAGGCAAAAATTTTTTTCCCTTTTCCCTTGGGCTTTTTGGGGCCGGGGGGTTTTAACAAAAGGGGTTTAAGGTTTTTTTTTTGGGTTTGGGATTGGGGGGTTTTTTTTAAAAGTTGGTTTTTTTTTTTTAAAAGGGGTGTTGGGTTTAGGTTTTCCCTTTTTTTTTTTGGGGGGGGAGGGGCTTTTTTTTTTGGGGGGGGGTTTGTAACTTTCCCCCCTTTTTTTAAATTTGGGGTGGGGGGGTTTTTTTTGTTGGGCTTGGGTTATTTGGGTTGGGGGGGGGGGGTTTTTTTGGGGGGGTTTGGGGTTGCTTTTAAAGGGGGGGCCCCCCGGGTTTTAAAATTTGGGGTTTGGGGCTTTTTTTTTTTTTAAAAAGGGCCCAAAGGTTTTGTTGGTTTTTAGGTTTCTTTTTTTTGGGAAGGATTCCCGGGTTTGAAATTAAGGTTGGGCCCGAGTATTGGAATGTGTGGGGTTTTTTTTAAAAAAAAAAATTTTTAGGGTTTTTTAAAAAATTTGGGGGTAATTTTTTTTTTAAATAGTTTTTTTTTTTAAAAAAAATTTTTTAAAGGGGGTTTTAAAAATTTTGGTTTTAAAATAAGAGAAAAAAATTTAAGGTTTTTTAAAAAAGGGGAAACTTTTTTTTTTAAAAAAAATTAAATTTGGGGGAAAACTAAAAAACGGAAAAAGGGGGTTTTTTTTTTTTAAAAATTGGGGCCCAAAAAAAAAAAGGGGTTTTTAAAAAAATTTTTAAAAATTTTGAAAACAAAAGAAAAAAAAAAAAAAAATTTTAATAAAAAAAAGGGCAAAAAAAAAAATTTTAAAAGCCAAAATTTTTTAAATTTAAAAATTTTGTGCCCGGGAACG
The DNA here is from genome assembly GCF_019279795.1 of Protopterus annectens. Classification (NCBI taxonomy): domain Eukaryota; kingdom Metazoa; phylum Chordata; order Ceratodontiformes; family Protopteridae; genus Protopterus; species Protopterus annectens. Next base: position 967,482,617 of record NC_056726.1, read on the forward strand.
GGTTTTTTAAGTTTTTCTTTTAAAAAATAGAAAAAAAATTTTTTTCCCAAAAAAAAGGCTTTGTTCAATTTAAAGAAAAATTTCCAAAAAGGAAAAAATTTTTTTTAAATTAAAAGTAAAAACCCAAAAAAAAAAAACCTCCCAACTTAAAAGGAAAATTTTAAAAAAAAGAAAAAAATTTTCCTTAAAAATTTTTATTTCGGGGACCCGGGAAACGTTTTTAATTTTTTTTTTTAAAAAATACCAAAAAATTTTAAAAAAAGGATTTTTTTTAAAAAAAAAAAACAAATAAAAAAAAAAAGGGACAAAAAAAAAATTTTAAAAGTTTAAAGTTTTAAAAAAAAAAAAAAAAATTTTTTTTCCCCCCCCTTTTAAAATTGAAACCTTTAAGTTTTTTTAAAAACCCTTTTTAAAGTTTTTCCCGTCCCCCCGGGGGCCCTTTAAGTTTTTTTTTAAAAAAATTTTTCCCCAGAAAAAAACAAGAAAATTTTTTTTTTGTTTTAAAATAAAAATTAACCCCCCGGGAAAGAAAAAAAGTTTTTAAAAAATTTTATTTTTTTAAAAAAAAAAAAAAAATTTTTTTTCCCCCCCCTTTTAAAATTGAAACCTTTAAGTTTTTTTAAAGACCCTTTTTAAAGTTTTTCCCGTCCCCCCGGGTTGTTTTTTTAAATTTTTTTTTTAAAAAAATTTTAACCATTTTAAAAAAAACTTTTTTCCCTTTTGAAAAAAAAAAACTTTAAAAAAAATAACCCCCCCAAAAAAAGGGAACTTTCCTTTTTTAAATTAAAAAAAAAAACAAAAAAAAAAAAACCCCTCACCCTTAAAAGGAAAATTTTAAAAAAAATTTGTTTTTTTCCTTAAAAATTTTTCCGGGGAAACCCTTTCTTTTAAAAGTTTTAAATTTTTTTTTTTTAAAAATGAAAAACCAAAAAAAAACCCTTTTCTTTTAAAAAAAGGTTTTGTTTTAAAAAAAAAAAAAATTTTAAGAAAACAAGGGGGCTCTTTAAAATTAAAGAAAAAAAATTTCAAAAAAAAAATAAAACCCCCTTCAAAAAAGGGAAATAATAAAAAAGAATTTTTTTCCCCCTTTAAAATTTTTTACCTTTTTTAAAAAAAGTTTTTTAATTTTAATTTTTTTCCAAAAAACCTTTAAAAAAAACTTTTTTTCCCCAAAAAAGAAACCAAAAAAAAATTTTAATTTTTTTTAAAAAAAGGAAAAAGGGGTTTTTTAAAGTTTAAAAAAAAAAAAAAAAAAAAAACCCCCCAACAAGGTTTCAATTAAAACCCTTTTTTAAAAAAAATTTTAAAATTTAACCCCTTTTTAAAAATTTAGAAAGTTTTCCTTTAAAATTTTAAATTTTTTTTCCCCTTTTTAAAAAAAATTTTAAAAAACCTTTTTAAAATAAAAAAAAGGGGAAAAAAAAGTTTAATTTTTAAAACCCAAATAGGGGGGGGGGCCCTTTAAGTTTTAAATTTTAAAAAAAAAAAAAAAGAAAACCCCCTCTTTAAAAATTAAAAAGGAATTTCGTTTAAAAATTTAAAAATTTTTTTTTTTTTTTTCCAAAGTTTTCCTTTAAAATTTTAAATTTTTTCCCCTTTTTAAAAAAAATTTTAAAAAATTTTAAAAATAAAAAAAATTTTTTTAAAAGTTTTTTTTTTCCCTTTTAAAAAAAAAGGAAAGGGGGTTTTTAAGTTTTAAATTTTAAAAAAAAAAAAAAAAGAAAAACCCCCCAACAAGGTTTCAATTAAAACCCTTTTTTAAAAAAAATTTTAAAATTTAACCCCTTTTTAAAAATTTGGGGGGTTTTCCTTTTGGTTTTAAAGTTTAAAAAAAAAAAAATTTTTTAGCCCAAAAATTAAAAATTTTAAAAAAAGAATTTTTTAAAAGAAATTTTCCTTACAGAAAGGGGGGGGGGGTTTTTTTTTAAAAAATTAAAAAAAAGGAAAAAAAAAAAAAAACCTACCCCCCCCCTTTAAAAGGAAAAAATCCCCCTTTTTAAAAAAATTTTTTTTCCCAAATAAAAAAAGGGGACCCCCCTTTTTTTAAAAATTTTAAAATTTTTAAAAAAAAAAAAATTTAAAACTCTTTTATAAAAGGGAAAACTTTTCTTTTAAAAAAAACTTTTTAAAACCCTGAAAAAAAGGAAAACTTTGGTTTTTTTTTTAAAAACCCAAAAAAAAAAAAACCCCCCCCAAAAATGAAATTAAAGGCCCCTTTCAAAAAAATTTTTAAAAAAAAATTTTTACCCAAAAATTTGTTTTTTTTTTTAAAAATTTTTTATTTCGAAAAAATTTTTTAAAAATTTTTTTTTGGGAAAAAGATCCAAAAAAAAATTTTTTTTTCCCAAAAAGAAACAAGGGGGCCTCTTTAAAAAAAAAAATTTTTTAAAAAAATAAAGCAAAAAAAAAAAAATTTTTAAAATTGAAATTTTTTAAATAAAAAAAAAATTTTTTTTTGAAATTTTCCAAGTTTTCCCCTTTTAAAATTTTTAAAAATTTTTTTTTAAAAATGAAAAACCAAAAAAAAACCCTTTTCTTTAAAAAAAGGGAAAACTTTTTTTAAAGAAAATTTTCAAAACCCGGAAAAAAAGGGGGGCCCTTTAAGAAAAAAATTTTTTTAAAAAATTTAAAAAAAAAAAAAAACCCCCTCTTTAAAAATTAAAAAGGAATTTCGTTTAAAAAAAAATTTTTTTTTTCCCCCCTTAAAAAAGGGGGTCCTTTTAAAAGAAAAATTTTTTACCCTTTAAAAAAAAAAAAAAAACCCCTTTTAAATTTAAATTAAAAGGATTTTTTTTTAAAAAATTAACTTTAAAAAAAAGGGTAAAAACAAAAGGGTTTTTAAAATTAAAATTTTTTTTACAAAAAAAAAAAAAGGGGAAAAAAAACCTTTTTAAAATAAAATTTGTACCCTTTTTAAATTTTTTAAAAAAAAATTTTGCCTCTCCCCCCTTTTTTTTTTTTTAAAAATTAAATTTTTTCCCCAAAACCTTTAAAAAAAACTTTTTTTTCCCCCCTTAAAAAAATTTTTTAAAAATTTTAATTTTCCTAAAAAAAAGGGGAAAAAGGGGGGTTTTTAAGTTTTAAATTAAAAATCAAAAAAAAATAAAAAAAATTTTTTTAACAAAAAAAATTTGGGATTTTTAAAAAAAAAAATTTTTTTCCCCCAAAAAAGGGGAAGGGGGCCTTTTAAAATTTTAAAATTTAAAAAAAACCCCAAAAAAATTTAAAAACACTTTTAAAATAAAAAAATTTTTCCCTTTTAAAAAAACTTTTTAAAACCCAAAAAAAAAAAAAGGGAGGGCCTTTTAAGTTTTAAATTTTTAAAAATCAAAAAAAAATAAAAAAACTCCCTTTAAAAAAAATTTTAAAAATAAAAATTTTTTAAAAAAAAATTTTAAGTTTTTTTTGGGAAAAGGGGGCCTTTTAAAATTTTAATTTGTTCCAAAAAAATTTAAAAACACTTTTAAAATAAACAAAAGGGGTTTTCCTTTTAAAAATATTTTTTAAAAAACTTTTGGCAAACCAAAGAGCCCTTTTAAATTTTTTTAAAACTTTAAAAAAATAAACCCCCAAATTTTAAAAAAAATTTTTAAAATTGAAATTTTTTAAATAAATTTTTTTTTTTTGAAATTTTCCAAGTTTTCCCCTTTTAAAAGTTTTAAAAAAAAAATTTTTTAAAAAAAATTTTTTTAAAAACCTTTTTTAAATTTAAATTAAAAGGTTTTGTTTTAAAAAAAAAAATTTTTTAAAAAAGGAAAAAAAGGGAACCTCTTTTAAAATTAAAGGAAAAAAAATTTCAAAAAAAAAGAAAAAAAAACCTTTTAAAAAAAAAATTTGTACCCTTTTAAAGAAATTTTTAAAATTTTATTTGGGTTTTTTTAAAAAGCTTTTTTTAAATTTAAAAAAAATTTCGAAAAAATTTTTTAAAAATTTTTTTTTGGGAAAAAGGGTCCAATTTAAAGAAAAAACCCTTTTAAAAAAAAAAGGGGGCCAAGTTTTTAAAAAAAATAAAAAAAAAAAAAAAACCTCCCCCTTAAAAGGATTTTTTAAATTTTTTAAAAAAATTTTCCTTAAAAATTTTTATTTTCTAAACCCTTTCTTTTAATTTTTAAAAATTTTTTTTTTAAAAAAAATTTAAAGCCTTTTCAAAAAAAAAGGGTTTTTTTTAAAATTTAAAAAAACTTTTTAAAACCCTGAAAAAAAAGGAAAACTTTGGTTTAAAATTTTTAAAGATTTAAAAAAAAAAAAAAAAATAAACCCCCAAAAAAAAAAGGGGTTTTTTTTAAAAAGCCTAATTTTTAAAAAATTTTACCCCCCCTTTTTGGGTTCCTTTAAAATTTTTAAATTTTTTAAAAATAAAAAAAGTACCCCTTTACTAAAAAAAGGTTTGTTTTAAAATAAAATAATTTCTTTCCCAAATAAACAAAAAAAAGGGCCCTTTAAGTTTTAAATTTTAAAAAATTTAAAAAAACCAAAAAAAAACCCCCAACAAGGTTTAAAAAAACCCTTTCTTAAAAAAATTTTAAAATTTAACCCCTTTTTTAAAATTTTTGTTTCTTTTAATTAATTTTTTTTTAAAAAAATTTTTAAAAACACTTTTTATAAAAGGCTTTTTTTAAAAAAAAAAACTTTAAAAAAAAGGGTAAAAACAAAACTTTCTTTTTTTAAATTTTTTTTAAACAAAAAAAAAAAATTTTTTTTCCCCACCCTTTTAAAATAAAACCTTTGGAAACCCTTTTTTAATTTTCCTTAAAAATTTTACCTGTCCCCGGAAACGGGTTTTTTTTTTTGTTTAGAAAGACCAAAAATTTTTTTTAAAAAAAAGGGAATTTTTTAATTTAAACTTTTTTCCCCCCAAAAAAAAGTTGGGTTTTTTTTTAAATTAAAAAAATAAATAAAAAAAAAAAAACCCCCTCGTTTAAAAAAAAAACCTTTGTTTAAAGATTTCCTTAAAAATTTTATTTGCCCCCAAAAAAAGGTTTTTTTAATTTTTTGTTTTAAAGTCCAAAAACCCAAAAAAATTTTAAATAAAAAAAAAAAGGGGTAAGTTTTAAAAATTAAAACAAAATTTTCCGAAAAAAGGAAAAAAATTTTTTTTTAAAAAAAAATAAACACAAAAAAAAAAACCCCCTTAAAAAGAAAAAGTTAAAAAAACCCTTCTTAAAAAGTTTTAAAATCTTTTATTTTGCCCTAAAATTGTTCTTTAATTTTATTCCTTTTAAAAACCAAAAAAAAATTTTTTAAAAAACCTCTTTTCAAAAAGAGGGTTTAATTAATAAAAAACCCAAAAAAAAACCCAAAAAGGGGAAAAATTTAAGTTAAAAAAAAATTAAAGAAAACAAACTACAGTATTCAAAATATAGAAAGGCAATACAGTAATACAAAAAATAAAAGCAAACTAACCTTTCCTTCACAGCAAAGTGTAGCAGAGTCTGGATGAGTCTTTCTGGTAAAGCTCTGAAATGTTTTAGTTTACTCCTTAAATAGAAATTTTAGTTCCTAGCTCCACCCCTCTGTTAACAAGTGATTAACCTTAAGTGACCTCTTCTGTCTTATGAATGAGTCCTTAATTAATCAGTTCTTATTTCTGCCTGACTCAGAACAGAGAGAGCTGTGGTCTCTTTTGAAGTTTTAATATGCTGTTAAAACAGAATGCAAGCAAAACACAAGGTAAAGAAAACAAACTACAGTATTCAAAATATAGAAAGGCAATACAGTAATACAAAAAATAAAAGCAAACTAACCTTTCCTTCACAGCAAAGTGTAGCAGAGTCTGGATGAGCCTTTCTGGTAAAGCTCTCAAATGTTTTTGTGTACTCCTTAAATAGAAATTTTAGTTCCTAGCTCCACCCCCTCTGTTAACAAGTGATTAACCTTAAGTGACCTCTTCTGTCTTATGAATGAGTCCTTAATTAATCAGTTCTTATTTCTGCCTGACTCAGAACAGAGAGAGCTGTGGTCTCTTTTGAAGTTTTAATATGCTATTAAAACAGAATGCAAGCAAAACACAAGGTAAAGAAAACAAACTACAGTATTCAAAGTATAGAAAGGCAATACAGTAATACAAAAAATAAAAGCAAACTAACCTTTCCTTCACAGCAAAGTGTAGCATAGTCTGGATGAGCCTTTCTGGTAAAGCTCTGAAATGTTTTAGTTTACTCCTTAAATAGAAATTTTAGTTCCTAGCTCCACCCTCTCTGTTAAGTGATTAACCTTAAGTGACCTCTTCTGTCTTATGAATGAGTCCTTAATTAATCAGTTCTTATTTTTGCCTAACTCAGAACAGAGAGAGCTGTGGTCTCTTTTGAAGTTTTAATATGCTGTTAAAACAGAATGCAAGCAAAACACAAGGTAAAGAAAACAAACTACAGTATTCAAAATATAGAAAGGCAATACAGTAATACAAAAAATAAAAGCAAACTAACCTTTCCTTCACAGCAAAGTGTAGCAGAGTCTGGATGAGCCTTTCTGGTAAAGCTCTGAAATGTTTTAGTTTACTCCTTAAATAGAAATTTTAGTTCCTAGCTCCACCCCCTCTGTTAACAAGTGATTAACCTTAAGTGACCTCTTCTGTCTTATGAATGAGTCCTTAATTAATCAGTTCTTATTTCTGCCTGACTCAGAACAGAGAGCGTTGTGGTCTCTTTTGAAGTTTTAATATGCTATTAAAACAGAATGCAAGCAAAACACAAGGTAAAGAAAACAAACTACAGTATTCAAAATATAGAAAGGCAATACAGTAATACAAAAAATAAAAGCAAACTAACCTTTCCTTCACAGCAAAGTGTAGCAGAGTCTGGATGAGCCTTTCTGGTAAAGCTCTGAAATGTTTTAGTTTACTCCTTAAATAGACATTTTAGTTCCTAGCTCCACCCCCTCTGTTAACAAGTGATTAACCTTAAGTGACCTCTTCTGTCTTATGAATGAGTCCTTAATTAATCAGTTCTTATTTCTGCCTGACTCAGAACAGAGAGAGCTGTGGTCTCTTTTGAAGTTTTAATATGCTGTTAAAACAGAATGCAAGCAAAACACAAGGTAAAGAAAACAAACTACAGTATTCAAAATATAGAAAGGCAATACAGTAATACAAAAATAACAGCAAACTAACCTTTCCTTCACAGCAAAGTGTAGCAGAGTCTGGATGAGCCTTTCTGGTAAACCTCTGAAATGTTTTAGTTTACTCCTTAAATAGAAATTTTAGTTCCTAGCTCCACCCCCTCTGTTAACAAGTGATTAACCTTAAGTGACCTCTTCTGTCTTATGAATGAGTCCTTAATTAATCAGTTCTTATTTCTGCCTGACTCAGAACAGAGAGAGCTGTGGTCTCTTTTGAAGTTTTAATATGCTATTAAAACAGAATGCAAGCAAAACACAAGGTAAAGAAAACAAACTACAGTATTCAAAATATAGAAAGGCAATACAGTAATACAAAAAATAAAAGCAAACTAACCTTTCTTTCACAGCAAAGTGTAGCAGAGTCTGGATGAGCCTTTCTGGTAAAGCTCTGAAATGTTTTAGTTTACTCCTTAAATAGAAATTTTAGTTCCTTGCTCCACCCCCTCTGTTAACAAGTGATTAACCTTAAGTGACCTCTTCTGTCTTATGAATGAGTCCTTAATTAATCAGTTCTTATTTCTGCCTGACTCAGAACAGAGAGAGCTGTGGTCTCTTTTGAAGTTTTAATATGCTGTTAAAACAGAATGCAAGCAAAACACAAGGTAAAGAAAACAAACTACAGTATTCAAAATATAGAAAGGCAATACAGTAATACAAAAAATAAAAGCAAACTAACCTTTCCTTCACAGCAAAGTGTAGCAGAGTCTGGATGAGCCTTTCACTAGACACTTTGCCTCCAGCTCCCAGGAAATCTGACAGGTACTACAGAGTACTTGACTCTCACAAATTCCTGTTCAAGAATCCTACTGCGTATCCAAAGACCATTTCCCAAGGACCAAAAGGCATTAAGGCTACTATTGCCAAAAGTCCTACCCTTTCTGTTAGGGACTCTAGAGCTTTAGACAGATGCGGATAAGACGGTATACACTTCTGCTTCTTTGGCCATTAGGGCTTTAAATGGGCAGTTTCATATGTTAAAGTATTAGCAGCATATTATAGGACTACTTAAACAGAAAATTATGTTGATTCCTGACTATGCTGAACACAAAGATTTGCAAGAGGTAATGCATTCTGCTGAACAAGTTGGTAAACCTACTTTGCAATGTGGTTTTGATGCTTTAGAAGCATCTTGCAGGGCTGCTGTCACTGGGTCTGTACTTAGAAGGCATGCTTGGCTTAAGGAACAAAACTTGCCAGATCATGTTAAAGCTAAATTACTGGATGTACCCTTAAACCAAGACCACCTTTTTGGCAACAAAGCAGAAGTCCTCAAAAGGATGGAGGAAAAAACTAAATCTATGCAAACTGTTAAAGATTCAAGTACAGCCTCCTAGATTCAGTAGGCATTGGCCTTCAAAGAACTGGTCTTTTCCAGTACCTTCCAGGCCTTCTCAGTCCGAAACCCAGGAGCAGCAGGCCACCAAGACTTCAGTCTCAGGCTATGCACAGATCTAAGCAGTGGGGGGGGTGCCCACTTCCAAAGCAGGGAGTAGTAAACCACCCCCATATGGAAAAACGGCACAATGACTTATCCTTAACTCGTCCAAGCCCTGCTCAACTACTTGCTCCTTTAGGAGGAAAGCTCGCCCTGCATGCAAAAAAACTGGGAACTCATTACCCAGGTCAAATAGGTTTTAAACATAGTTTCCCTAGGATACAGATTCCACCCACTCACTCCCAACCCCAAGTGGATGGTCAAACCTCCCCCCAAGTCAGTGGGTGGAGGCCCAGAAACAAGTGCTCTCTCTCCTTAGTATCAGGGCTATTCAACTTGTTCCAGCAGAACAAAGGAGACAAGGTTTTTATTCAAGACTGTTCCTGGTTCCCAGAAAAGAAAACTCCTGGCATCCTATCCTGGACCTGTCTATTCGCAACACCTTTCTGGTGGTTCCAAAATTCAAAATGCTAACTCAACACCTTCTTCCTATGCTAGCCAAGGATGCCTGGCTGGCAACCCTAGACTTAAAAGAAGCTTACCTGCACATCGCATTAAGAGAATCCTGCAGACAATACCTACATTTCAGGGCGGGCTCCATGCATCAGTTCTCTGCTCTTCCCTTTGGCTTATCTACTGCAGACAATACCTACATTTCAGGGCGGGCTCCATGCATCAGTTCTCTGCTCTTCCCTTTGGCTTATCTACTGCGACCAGGGTATTCACAAAGTGCCTTGCTCCAGCCATTGCATTTTGCAGGCAGAGAAATATTCAGATTTACCCATACTTGGACGAGTGCCTGATTCAGGCAGAAAGTCAGGACTTGCTATTACAACACCTGGCATTTGTAAAGAGACTTCCAACCTGACTGGGGTACACCATCAACGAGAAAAAATCACACCTAGTACCCTGACAATAAATTGTATTCCAGGGAGCAAACTTGAACACAACTTCCCAGATGACATTCCTCACTCCGGAGAAACAAGTTTATTTGACAACCTACTGGCCACAAAAACCCAGCTATCTGCAAGGAAAATCCTGCAAGCCCTGGGGTTCATGGCCTCTTGCTTTCTGTTAATTCCATATGCAAGACTGCATATGAAGAAGCTTCAATGGTATCTAAAAGGTCTATGGTGTCAACATTCTCAGGACCTGGGAACAATGATTCCTATCATTACCCAAAACAGATGCACCTGCATATCAGTCAAAAATAAATGTTAACTGTACAGAATGTTCTGACAGCCTTCAAAGACCTTATTCTTATAGGTTCATAGGTAGGTACTAGGCTATCGGCCCAAGGGCCTACGTAAGCCTAGCCAGCAAGGTTCCATGGCTTACGCCACCCAAGAAAGTTATTTTCCTGTGCCACTGTCGAGCAGAGACACAGAAGTGATCCCCGGGGTGTATTTCCTATTTCCCATCCACTTACCAAGATTTTTCTTGAAGAGTGCTAATGAAGAACTTTGCTTGACATAGATGGGTAGCTTGTTCTAGAGTATAGGAAGTCTCTGAGACAGGAATCTATCCCTCCAGCATGTCCTGTTTATTGTGGTGACAAGGTTTAGGTCCCTAGAGCGTGTAGCTCAGAGGGATTGGGATTTCTTTAGGTGTAGCATGTCTAACAGCTCTGGGTTTGACATAGCTTTATATGTTAGGCAGAGATCACCTCGGAGTAGGCGATATGCTATGGAGTAAAGCTGGAGTTTTTTGAGGCAGTCAGTGTAGGGCATTTGTTTGAGGCCAGTAATCCTCTTTGTGAGGTACTTCTGTGGCCTTTCCAGCTGCTGCAGATGTCTTGTGAGGTACATTCCAAAAGAGGCGTTGTACTCTATAATAGGTCTAAAAAGTGACGAGTAGAGGGGAACAATGACTTCTTTTTTCCTGGATGAGAACCCGTTTATGATGAGGTATGCCACGTAAAAGGACTTCCTGACTACTGTGGTGATGTGACTATCAAAGGAGAGACTACTGTCCACCTGGGTCCCAAGGTCTCTTATCACGCATTCGGTGTTAAGTAGATTGCTGCCTGTGTTGTAGTTCATGGGTACAGATTTTTTACCAAAGAGGATGACACTGCACTTTTTGACATTGAGCTTGAGGCCATGGCTCTGACACCAGGCATCTGTCTCAGTGAGGCCCTTCTGTAGGATGTCCACGTCATTAGGGGACTTGACTATGGCTCCTAGTTTGCAGTCATCTGCGAACTTAGTTAACCAGAGGCCTTCTGTGTTAGCCTGTACTTCAGAGAAGTAGATACCAAACAGGAGAGGTCCCAGGACGGAACCCTGTGGTACTCCACTTGTCACTGCTTTGAGGTCAGATTTGGAGTCTGCAACTTTTACAGTGTAGGTTCTGTCAGTGAGCCAATTGGCAAACCATCTTGTGATGTAGGGATTTATACCTAGTTTAGTGAGTTTAGCTATAATTCCAGAATGGGGGATGGTGCCGAAAGCCTTGGCGAGGTCAAGATAGGCTGTGTGAACCACCTTACCCTCATCCACGGCTTTGGTGATTGCCTCAAAGAAGTCGATCAGGTTCAGGACAACTATTGGTAAAAACAGACAACACCACAGTTATGGTACATAACCAAGCAGGGGGAACCCATTCCTACCCTCTCTGCAGACTAGCCATGGCTCTGTGGAACACAGCCTTGAGCTACCAAGTGAACTTGCAAGCTCAGTTCCTGCCAGATAAACTAAATTCAGTGGCAGATGACTTAAGCAGAAATCTCATGGACCCACACGAATGGAAACTGGAACCCAAAATATTCAAGCTCTTGAGGAACAAATGGGGGACACCAATGGTAGACCTGTTTGCCCCACAGAATTACCAATTAAACAAATTCTGTACCAGAACTCCCCTCAGTCAAACTTGGAAACTGGATGCCCTGTCCTTTACCTGGGAAAGCCTCTCAATGTATGCCTTTCCCCCTCTGCCTCTCCTCTTGAAGGTTCTACTAAAGATCAAACAGGACAAGCCAAGGACAATACTGATTGCCCCAGACTGGCCACACCAGCACTGGTACCCCCTTTTGCGCAGTCTGACAGTGCTGCAACCAGGGCACCTGCCTCAAACCCCTTCTCTGTTGTCCCAGCAGGCGGGCCAGATTCTGCACCCTCAGCTTCAAACCCTGAACCTTGCAGCCTGGCTAATTTCCTGAGCTCACCTCTAGCAACCCTCAGTAAGCAGGTGCTGGATGTCGAGGCAAGGAGGTCTAGTACTAGAAATCCTATTCAGAAAAGTGGAAAAGATGCTGTTCCTGGAGCCAGGCTCAGGGGATGGGCACAACGGTGCCCAGCTTACCTCATATTCTAGATTATTTAACAGAAATGCTCCACAAGGGCCTATCTTTCTCTTCAATTAAGATTCATGCCTCTGCCATTTCAGCACATTGAGCCCACCCCTCTTCTCTCATCCCCTGCTAAAACAGTTCCTTAGAGGGGCCAAGAATTTAAGACCCCACAGGAGAGCTTCCACTCCTGCCTGGGACCTTAATTTTGTATTGGAAAAACTCACTCTTCCCCCCTTTGAACCAGGTGCTACAGCAGAGTTAAAATTCCTTTCTTGGAAAACAGCCTTACGTCTACCAATCACTTCAGCAAGAAGAGTGTCTGAACTGCATGTCCTCATGGCAGTGGAACCCTTCATTATCTTCCATGCAGACAGAGTTTCCCTCAGGGCTAATCCATCCTTTATGCCCAAGGTGGTGTCTAGTGTGTCTCTAAACCAGTCCATTCATTTGCCTACTTTTTTCGCTAATCCTCAAAATAAGGGGGAAAGGATACTGCATTCTTTGGATGTGCGCAGACAGCTTAGATTCTATTTGGACAGAACTAAGCTTCCCAGAAAATCTGACCAGCTGCTAGTTAGCTTTGCTGCAGGGGCAGAGGGGAAGGCCATTTCTAAGGAAACCATTTCCAAATGGATAGCCCATTGCATCCATTTCTGCTATAAGCACCGTGGAAAACCTACCCCACAGGGGTTAAGATCACATTCCACCAGGGCTGCATCTACCTCTACGGCATTTCTCAGAGGAGTCCCCACCAGGGACATCCTGGAAGCTGCTACTTGGAGCTCTGTTCATACTTTCACCAAGCATTACCTCCTGCCGATCTTTTCTAAATCCAGAGCTGGATTTGCCACAGCAGTCTTATAGGGCCTGATTGTAGCCCCAATGCTCTTTAACTGCCTCCACCCTTCCTTAGCTTTGGGAATCAACCTAAATGTGATGACTGCAACAGTGAGACACGAAGAACATAGTGCAGTTGTGTACACTTACCATAAATGTAGATGTTTGAGTGTATTCACTGTTGCAGTCCTGGTTACCCTCCCTCCAGCCCCCTGACTTCTCTTGGCTCTACCTTTCCTTCTTGCTTGGCATATATTATATCATGTGTATTTGCTTTTTGCTGGGGGTGTTCCATACCATATAATTGCTTCCTATTGAGGGGCACCTGACATCTGGGGCAAGAAAAACTGATGTAATGGCATCGTCTGCATGTTTTTATACCCCTGACGACCTGACGTCATGGAGGAAGTGACAGCATCCTATGCAGAAATCTGAAGACTCTGGTGTTCAGGCCGGCTGTGGGCTACCTGTAGGCAGATAACCCAAATGCGATGACTGCTACAGTGAATACACTCGACCATCTACATTTATGGTAAGTGTACACAACTGTACTTTTTAGCTAATATTCGAAAGCCTAGAGGGGAGAAGTGCAGACCATCCCTGGCAAAGCAGCATGACTTATCCTATGGCAGCATGGAGTGTGCGTGTGTGCTAATGTCCTGACCACTTTGGAGGAGGACAGTAAGATGTTAGTTCTATTACCCAGGCCTCAAATTATGCAACCAAATCCTTTTCTCTAGATAGCAGTCTCCTTGTGCCTATATTGGACATCAGAACTTCAGGTTTTCAGACCACGTCATCAGATGGGTTCCTTCCGAAAGATGTAATCCTTATGGAGTAGGCAGAGGGTTTATACTGTCGGACGCTTTCTGCCCTCCCTTTCTGGCAGTATGAGCTGCCTTCTGATCAATCTGAGGACCAAACATCTGCCCTACTGCTGTGTTGACTACCACAGGTTTGCTGAGGTGCTTGTGTCAGCCTGCCATAAGATAAGCCACAGTTAGATGATCCTTCTTCCATGGGAACAGCTCTTCCACTTAAGAGAAAAAAAAGACTCCTCCTCAGTCTTCTGGTGGATGAGTAAGATCTTCCATATCACCTGTCCCTTTAGCTTTATCACTGGTAATGAGGAGATCAGCTTGTTGACACCCCCCCCCCCCTGAGGATATCTTGCTTGTAGATATTTAGAAACTGAAGAGGCAGCAGTCTCAAGAAAAAGGTGTCCAGCTCTCACAAAAAGTATCTGGAGATCTTGGGGCTTGCGGAACCAAAACTGTCAGAAGTGCCTCCAGTGATCCATATGGGCAAAAATGTTTTAGAATACATCATTCTGGAGGTGCCTTCACAGCCCCCAGTCCCCAAGGTGCCTGATAGATCATTGGATTGTAAAATCATGTTAATGTCTGCACAAAACTCTTGCAGATCCTGCAGTAGTTCCTATGAATGCCACAGTCAGAGCTTAACCCATGACTCAGAAAAGTCCTTAACAACAGCAAGAGCAGGTTTCTAGAAATACGTGGTGGGGGTATGTGCTTCTGCATGTCTGGCCTTCAGAGCAATATATTGCCAGACCCTCATTGTAAACTACCAAGAGGGCACCATCAGGCTGATTGAGGATATGGCTTCAGCAGTGTAAGATGAGGCAATGAAAAGTGGAATCACCAGGCTTATCCAAACAGTTGCTGAGGCTGAAATGCATACTGTAAAATATGAATGTTACTACTGATACATTTAGTAGTGGTGCAGTCACAAACGTAATAAGAAGGCACACACAGTTCATATTTCGGGTTTTACCAGAAGATATTAAACAGCACTTGATGAGCATGCCCTTTAGACCAAACTTAATTTTGGTCACCCTTTCCAAGAAATGTTCAAAAAAAAAAAAAAACCTTGCGAAGGGGTAAGTCTCTTTGAAACAGTTATGTCATCTGTCCTTTACCAGTGTAGTAGGAACTGCTGTATTAAAAAGAAACCCTTCTGTAGGAAGCAATCAGAGATGACCAGGGTAAACAGAAAAAGACATTTGAAAAGAATTAAGCTTGATTAGTTTGCCGATAGTTTGCAGATGCTAAAGTAAAAAAAAAAGAGTTAGGGGTGGGAGGAAAATACCTCACCCCACCCCACACACGCACCAAATTAAGTTTTCAAAAGCTGTGAATAAATAGTTAAAGAAGGTCATATCATATTAGTGGTTTCTGTACTAGATTTTCATAGTCAGTAAGTTGCTGTGGAGCATTTACTGTGCAAGGTAATGCCAACTCACAAGTTGATTAAGTAATAGGTTTGTGTTTTTGAATTTGCAAAGTTCAGAGACTCAAATTTTTTTAAAAGTCTTTTCCACAAGATGGCACTGTGAAGCCACATTAATCTCAATCTTTGTTGTTGATCCATTGCACGCTCTGGAATTCAAATTCAGGCTCATAGAAAAGCATTCATCCCAAAGACATGCTGCAGGTGGATTGGACACTCTAAATTGGCCCTAGGTGTGCGTGTGAGTGTGCCTTCCGTGGAAGGTTGGGCGCCGGGCTGGCAACTCGACACCGTAAAACTCCACTGCCATTCAATGTGCGGACAAGGTGATCCGCTGTGGCGACCCCTAACCGGGAAAAAGCCGAAAGAAGAAGAAGAAGAAGAAGAAAAGCATTCATGATCTGCCTTTTGAACTGTAATGGCTGTTGCAGTGTAACAGTGATAATGCATTCAGAAATTAGGTGCAAAAGTATTTAGTTTTGCAGAAAAAGTATTCTCAATACACGGTTATCCTAACTGTTTTGGAACTGTTAAAAATATAATCAGTATGTATTTAGATGTAGTGCAGCAGTTTGCATTGCCACCTCACAGCAAGAGACTTTCCTGTACGATTCTCGGCTTGGAGCGCCTTCTGTGCGGAGTCCTCCCCGCGGTCGAGTGAATCTAAAGACATGCAGGTAGGTGCGAGTGTGTGTGGGTGTGCCTTCATTGAAGGTTGGGCACCGGGCTGGCAACTCGACACCGTAAAAATTCACTGCCAGTCATTAGCGGACCAGTGTTCTACTGTGGCGATCCCTAACCGGGAAAAGCCGAAAGACAGTGATGGAGTTAACATTATTAATTGTACCTGTTTAGATCCGGTGTTTTTCTTCTTGGGACGGTGCTGAAAAGGGGCTCTCAGCTCACTCAGTATGTTCTGGTCAACTGATGCGAATAAATAAAGTGATCATAAGAGATAAGATGAAGTCTTATAATGTTTTTAGTTTTCTTTTGCAGATTAGAGACCAGTGAAAATGGATGCACTTTATAAATACCCAGCGTAATGGACTGAGATCCTGGCCACACATCTTAGAATAGACTCCTACATGTGAATTTACTGGGCCAGCACAGGCTCAAAGGGCAAACATTTTGACACTTTGGCCCTTGAAGGAGTTTAAAGCATCATAGAGAAAAAAAGTACGTCCTTCTATATCACTGTTGTAGTATTCTTCACAGTAGGGATCTCTTGCCAAGGGTAGCCCAACGTCTGGCCAGTATACCAAAGCTTTAGATTTTGTATGTGCCTGTGCTTCCTATAGAGGACATAGGGCATAAAGATGACATTCAGATGCAGTTACCTAGAACTTCTTGCTGCCACTCTAAATGCTATCATCACTTGTTGTTCTGAAAGCCCTTTTGCTGGGGTCAGTAGTATAATCTCGAAGGTTTAAAACTTTGAATCACTAAAGATCGAACTTTAGTGATCGAAGTCTTAAACCATCGAAACCAAAAAAAAAAAAAAAACTAAATTTAAAAAAAAAAAAAAAAAGTCACCCACCCTACTTAAATATACAAAATCCAAGAACGTACTACATTGAAGTAAACGGAAATCTCCCCCTATGGAGATTTTCCATTTAAACGTTCGATGTAGTGTGCTTTCAGTATTCTTGTGTCGACAATATCATATTCGATATTGTCAGACTTTGAGATTTTAATATAGACCCCTTTTGCTGTGCCAAATAACTAGCCATTAGAAGTGTCCCAGTGGAGTCTTTTTTCTTTGGTCTTGCTCTTTTTGGTTACCTAGAGTTCATGTTATCTAAGAAGAGAAAGTCACTGTGGCAGGCAGATTCCCCATAAGGATCATCCCCTAACAGTGTCTTCTAGTTGCTTCCCACAACCACACATCCTGTAGCATTTGTAAAGGGTTTGCATTTGTAAAGGGTTTGTACCTAAAACTGTTAGAAGACTGTTAGAAGTCGATTATCCTCCCTGACCATCTGTCTTGAAAACCAGAGTCTTAAAATGTTAGCCCAAGGTAGGATGGCAGAATCTTCTAACCCAAGGTGCCATTAAGCAAGAAGGTGGCCAAGAAATCTCAGCTAGAGTCTTTGACTGTCCAGGCTTAACCAAATGTTTGCCTAGAAGTGGGTGGTAGCTCTGTAGGCCGTCCAGTGTTTTTATCAGATTCCTCTGCCATGGCCTCATCAGAGGTCAGCATGGATCCTTCCTTTCACACATCCTCTGAAGCTTTGCACATGTCTGCTCCAGACAGTGATGGGGAACCATGACTGGTCATCTTGGCGGGCCCTAGAAGGATTCTGCAGATTCTGGTCAGGGGAAAGATTCAGGGTACTCTTGTTGACAGTGATGGGGAACCATGACTGGTCATCTCGGCGGGCCCTAGAAGGATTCTGCAGATTCTGGTCAGGGGAAAGATTCAGGGTACTCTTGTTGAAACTCATCAGATGTCAGAACCTCCAGTGTTGAATAGGGCTGATGTCTCTACCAAGAAAAAGCAGAAGACTAAGCATACTTCTGTTTGCTTTAAGGATCCTCAAGGGGAATGGCAGAAGATTATTCAGGGCTTGTTTAATCCCTTAATGGCCTTGAAGCCTCCCCAATGGGTTTCTGAGCTTACTCTTCCTTGGATGACTTCATCTTCCCTCCTTCCAAATGGGCTAGGAAACCCAGTTCCTCAGGTGAAGATCGAGTCTGATGAATGGTCCCTGTCCTACTGTTCCCAGATGACTTCACCTTTGGCTTATGATTCTGATGAAGAAAAGTCTGCGAGTCCTGAGTCTCCTTTTGAAGAATTGTCTTTTGGAGGCACTATAACTAGAGTGATGAAATGCTTTAAGCAGAATTCTTCTTAAGGGTCTGTTATCCAGAAAAAGTATGATGAGCTGCTTCAGGTGAGCACTCTTAACCCTTCTGCAGTACATCCTGTGCTGGCTGCTTTGTTATACCCCTTTATAGCTGCTTCTAAGTCTCTTGATTCTTAACCTCCTGCTCCAAAGAAACCTTATAGATTCTATAAGGTTCCTAAGGATTGTCAGTTCTTATTTAAGTGCACTTCTGCTGATCCTGCTGTGGTGTGTTTCCTTTGACAAGCCACCTAAACTTTTTTCCCTTCTTCCATGCCTTCAGATAAGGCTAGTAGTTCAATGGACAGAATTGGTAAGAAGGTTTATTCTTCTGCTTTTTTGGCCTTTAGGGCCATCAATTACCACACCTACATGGCTAGATATGCTCTGGCTCTGTTTGCTCAGAATTGTCAGGTTATTTCCGACCTCCCTGATTCTGAAGTAAAATCATCTGCTCTGTCTATTTTGGGTTCTACTTCTTGTGCTGATGCATCTTCTAGAGCTGCTGCCTTTGGGTCTGTCATGAGATGTTATTCTTGGCTTTGCCTGCAGTCTTTACCTGAAGACATTAATGCCAAGTTGCTTGATGCTCTTTTGGGTAATAAAAATGTCTTTGTGACTTCTGACGCTGATATGTGTTACGTCTGTTCAGGAAAAAGGTAAAGCTTTGTAAGGTCTAAAACATAATTCTGTGTCCCCCTCCTTAAGTTCCACAGGAACTATCCTACTGGTCTGCTTTTGTTCACAGTAAGCTACATTAAGCCTCCAAAGTCAGGAAGAGTGGTAGGCGAGCTCCTCCTAAGTCTTCTCAGGTTGCTGTGGCTCAGAAGCCTCCTTTATCTGATACGCCTGCTTGTCTTTGACTTTATAGGTTCATAGGCGTGTACTAGGCTAATGGCCCTGGAGCCTTTACAGACCTAGCCCATATGATTACCCTGGCATCATGCCACCTGACCTTAGTTCCCAGTGCCTCTGTCGAGGGAGCCACTGGAGTGATCCCCGGGGTGAATTATCCATTTCCTATCCACTCATCAAGATTTCTCTTGAAGAGGGCCAGTGAGGCACTCCACTTGACATGTGTGGGAAGTCTGTTCCATACCATGGGCAATCTCTGAGTTATGAGCCTGTCCCTCCAGCTTGTTCTGTTGATTGTGGTAATGAGGATGAGGTCTCTGGAGCGTATGGTGCGGAGGGATTTCTTTAAATGTAGCATTTCTAACAGAGCTGGGTCAGACATGGGTTTGTACGTCAAGCAGAGATTGCCTCTAAGTAGGCGATATGAGACAGAGAATAGTTAGAGTTTGAGTCTATCCATGTACGACAAGTGTTTAAGGCCTAGGATCCTCTTTGTGAGGCACTTATGCAGCCTCTCCAGTTGTTGCAGGTGTCTAGTGAGGTACATGCCAAATGGGGCATTGTACTCTATGACTGGCCTAATGAGGGAAGAGTAGAGGGAGACAATGACCTCTTTCTTCCTGGATGCAAAACCCTTAGTAATGAGATGTGCCACATAGAAGGACTTTTTGACCACAGTGGCAATGTGGTGGTGAAAAGAGAGGTTGCTGTCAACCTGTGTTCCCAGATCTCTTATAAAGCCTTCTGTGTTCAGTGGGCTACCATCGATGTGGTAATTCATGGGAACCAGGATGTTCTTCGTTCCACATTGCTGCAGTCCTAACAATTGGGTAGTCCGCTGTCCAGTCGGCCCGAATACCAAAGTATAAGGCTGACGTCGGTCAGGGCGCATTAGACTGACGTCAGTACGTCAGGGTACTAATGCGCATGACCGACGCCATATCCTCAGTCTTTTTTGCCGCATGGTCCGATGCAGAAGCAATTTTGCGAGTGCAGGTTGGCGTTCTGAAATTTTCTGAAGTCGGAGTTTCAGACCGAATCAAAGTTGGCTAAGTACCCCGTTGGAGAACATTTTGTTTTTTTCTTGCCTCAGTATTTAACCGGATGTCAGAAAAAGTGAATAACTGTATTTCTTGTGGGAAACAGATACCTCATAGGGATTACCATACCTTGTGTATACCTTGTTTAGGGCCTGAGCACGACGTTGTTGGATGCCGCTCTTGTGCTAGATTTAACAAACGCACTATTAAGAGAAGGTTAGACTGTGCCAGGTTAGTGTTTGGGAAGCGTTGCAATTATAAAATGCCGTCGGATGCTCCGACGCCCGCTTCGTCCAAAAAGCGCAAGGACAAAACAGCAAAGCCTAGGGTTGATGAACCGGCAGTCCCAGACGTCGGTTCTTTAGAAGGCTCAGTGGAGCCAGAGGTTTTGCCAGGAGTTTCTTTGGAGTCTCAGGCAGAGACTTTACTGTTACAGGATGTGCCTTCTCAGGAAGTAGGCCAGGCTGAAGGGGCTTCTCAGGTAACTGTTTTTCCCTCTCTTCCCAAGGTAGTTAGAGCCTCTCCTTCTGTTTCCAAAACTTCTTTGAGAGGTAGGCCAAGTTTGGCTTCAGTGGGGGCTTCTCCTAGCACTTCAGGTTCTGTGCCTAAGAAACATATGCTTAAAATGGCAGAAGATTTAATTACTATGATTAGAGGTTCTATGCCCCCTCCTGATAAGAGGCCTAGGGTGGAACCTGAGTTTGAGAGTTTTGAACAGTGTTCAGAGGCTTCTGAGTCTTCTGCGGAAGATTTGCAAGAGTATCCTCCTTATTCTGATTCTGATGTGGATGATTCTACTCCTACAGCTTCTCCTCCTGAGGATTTCTCATTTTCAGAGACTCTGCATTCCATGAGGGAACACTTTAAATGGGAAGGCCAGGATTACTCTGATTCCAGGAAAAGGCTTAGGGAGTTCTTGTTTTTACCCCAGCATAGGCCCTTAGCTATACCTCCTGTGTTGAATGTGGTGGAAGATGTTTTTGCAGAGGCTTCCCTGAATCCTGATTCTTTGCCTCCTGCCCCGGTTAAACCTGATAGGTACTATAGGGTGCCTGAAGCTCATAAGTATCTTTTAAGAGTCCTAGGGCAGACCCGAAACTGTTTCTCAGGGACCTAAAGGTGTTAAGGCCTCTGTTGTTAAAACCCTGTTCCCACTGATAAAGAGGCAAGGGCTTTGGATAGATGGGGAAAGAAAGTGTATACTTCTTCCACTTTAGCCATGAGGGCGTTGAATTGTCAGTTTCACATGCTAAAATATCAAAATTATCTCCTTTCACAATTGAAATCTAAGGTGGATGCTTTGGCGGAAGGTATTGAGTGTAAAGAGTTGCTAGATTTAGTTCATGTGTCTGAACAAGTGGGTAAGCATTCTTTGCAATGTGGTTTTGATGCTGTACAGGCCTCCTCGAGGGTGGCTGCCACTAGTTCTGTTCTTCGCAGGCATGCCTGGTTGAGGGATCAGAATTTAGCTGAGCATGTTAAGACAAGGATTTTGGATGCTCCTTTACAGTCTGATGTGTTGTTTGGTTCACATGTGGAAGCAGTTTTAAAGAAAATGGAGGACAAAGCTAAGTCTATGCAAACTGTTAAAGATTTTTTGCAGGTGCAGCCACCGAAGTTTAGTAGAAATTGGCCTACTAAGGGATGGACATATCCTGCTTATGATTCCCAGTCTAGGGGTAGGTCTAGACGTGGTAGGGGCAGAGCTCAAGGTTCTTTTAGGCCTAGAACAGGGAGTTCACCTGCTCAGACTTCTGGTGAGGGCAGGGGTCAGTCCTTTCAGAACAGACCCAATGACCTGCCTTTTCAGCTGCCAGTAGATTCTCGTCTGGCAGCTCCTTTGGGAGGAAGACTGTCTCTTTTCAAAGAAAATTGGGATTTAATTACTCAAGACAGATGGGTGTTGGATATCATTCACCACGGTTACAGGTTTTATTTCCATACATTGCCCCCTTTCAAAGGCATGCCAGACGTTCCTCCTCCACAAAGGACAGAGGCTCACAAGCAAATTTCTCTGTTACTCCAAATAGGGGCCATTCAGCCAGTCCCTGTATCAGAAAGGGGCCTAGGATTTTATTCTCGCCTGTTCCTAGTACCAAAGAAGGGGAACACGTGGAGACCAATTTTGGATTTATCTATCCTCAACACTTATCTGGACATTCCAAAGTTCAAAATGTTGACGTTACAACAGCTTTTACCTCTGCTGGGCAAAGATCACTGGATGGTAACTTTAGATCTCAAGGAAGCTTACCTTCATGTGCCTATACGACTAAGTTGCAGGAAGTATCTGCGTTTTCGAGCTGGAAATTTTCATTATCAGTTCTCTGCATTGCCCTTTGGCTTATCTACTGCGCCCAGAGTATTCACAAAGGTTCTGGCTCCAGTGATAGCTTACTTCAGGCTACAAGGAATTCAAATCTATCCTTACTTGGACGATTGCCTGATTCTGGCTCAAGAAAAGGAAGACCTTCTACAGCATCTGGAATATGTTATAGCAGTGCTAAGATGCCTAGGGTATTCTGTGAACGAAATAAAGTCCAGTCTAGTACCCTCTCAAGACATGTGCTTTCTGGGTGTGAGACTGAATACAGCAGCCCAGATGGCCTTTTTAACCCCGGACAAACAAAAGAGTCTATCCTTTTACTTCCATCAACTATCTCATCAGTCCGTGCTGACTGCAAGGACAGTCCTTCAAGCATTAGGGTTCATGGCATCTTGTATTCTGGTGCTTCCCAATGCCAAACTGCATATGAGGAAGCTGCAATGGTATCTCAAAAATGTATGGACACAGCACTGCCAGGATTTGGACACTGTCATTCAAATAATACCTTGCCTTCAAAAGGAATTTCTGTGGTGGGCTCAGGAATGTCACCTAAACAAGGGACTCTCTGTGACCCGGCCAGAGGCGAGTCAGATTTTAACGACAGATGCCTCGGACATTGCTTGGGGAGCTCATCTAAATGGAAAGTGGATACAAGACAAGTGGCCTGCCAGACTACAGCATCTACATATCAACTTGAAGGAGATGTTAGCAGTCCAGTTTGCATTAATGGCTTTCAAGGAGTTACTTCTTCCAGGGCAGGTGTTGATTCTAACAGACAACACTACTGTCATGTGGTACATCAACAAACAAGGGGGAACACATTCTTATCCTCTATGCAGGCAAGCAATGATTTTATGGGAGACTGCGCTCAGCTTGCAACTAACTCTTCAGGCAAGGTTTCTGCCGGAGCACAGAACTCCTTAGCAGATGTGTTAAGCAGACAAATCATGGATCCCCACGAGTGGAAACTGGATCTTCATGTATTTCAGAAATTGACAGTGTCCTGGGGAACTCCAGACATAGATCTGTTCGCTTCTCCACTAAACCACCAGCTGCCAAAGTTTTGCACAAAGGGGTTTCATCACACAGCTTGGAAAGTGGATGCTCTTTCTTTCAGTTGGAAAAATCTTCATGTGTATGCCTTTCCACCTCTGCCTCTTCTTCCAAAGGTGCTCTTAAAGGTCAGACAAGACAAGCCAAGGATGATTTTAATAGCTCCAGATTGGCCTCGGCAACACTGGTACCCACTACTCAGGAGTCTGGTAAGGAAGCCTCCATGGCCTTTACCTTTGATTCCACATCTGTTATCTCAGAAGGACGGTCATCTGCTCAATGTCAAGCTCCACTCTCTTCATCTAACAGCCTGGCATATTCTGTATTGAAACACAGCAGGTCTCAACTTCCTCAACAAGTTTTAAATGTGATTATGGAAGCTAGAAGACCTAGTACAAGGAAAGTGTACGCAGAAAAATGGAAGAGATTTTTATTTTGGAGTGCAGCAAAGAATTTGGAGATTTCTGAGCCTAATTTGAGTGTGGCTCTTCACTATCTTACTGAGTTATTGGACAAAGGTTTGTCCTTCTCTTCCATTAAGATTCATGCTGCAGCAATTTCAGCTCACTATGATTGTGACCCACCATTGTTTTCGCATCCTTTGTTCAAGCAGTTTCTTAGAGGGGCAAAGAATATAAGACCCCACGAGAGCTCCTACTCCTGCTTGGGATCTCAATTTTGTGTTGGAAAAACTTACTCTACAACCTTTTGAGCCTGCAGCTACTGCTGAATTGAAATACTTGTCATGGAAGACTGCTTTTCTGTTGGCTATTACTTCTGCAAGAAGGGTGTCTGAGTTGCAGGCCCTTATGGCAGTAGAGCCCTTTTGATTTTCCATAAGGATAGGGTATCATTACGTACTAATCCTTCTTTTATGCCTAAGGTGGTTTCTAGTGTGGCTTTAAACCAAACTATTCATTTGCCTACTTTTATGCAGACCCCAAAATAAAGGGGAAAAGATTTTGCACACTTTAGATGTGCACAGGCAATTGCGTTATTATTTGAGCAGGACTAAGGATTTTAGGCAGTCTCAGCAGTTGTTTGTTTCTTTTGCTTTGAGTTCGCAGGGCAAGCCTGTGTCAAAACAAACTATTTCTAGGTGGATTGGGTTTTGCATTGCATTTTGTTATTCCCATCATGGCAAGGAGATTCCAGCTGGGATTAGGCCTCATTCCACTAGGGCTACTGCCACTTCAACAGCATTTCTAAGTGGTGTGGCAACTAAGGATATTTTGGAGGCAGCTACTTGGAGTTCAGTGCATACTTTCTCTAAGCATTATCACCTTCCTCTCTACTCTAAGTCTAGGGCTGGTTTTGCCACAGCTATTTTGCAAGGCATGTTGTCAGCTCCTGCTTCTTTATGATTTGCCAGCCTCCCTTACCTCTGCTTTGGGATTCTACCCAATTGTTAGGACTGCAGCAATGTGGAACGAAGAACATAGTACAGTTTTGTACCTACCATAAATGTAGATGTTCGAGGATCCACATTGCTGCAGTCCAATTCACCCTCCCTCCTTCCCCTCTATGTTTAGGGGTGGTTGTGTAGGTGAGGTTATATGCTGATATTTTTGTATATATTGTACATATTTTTGGTGCAGGTATATTGGGCCTTTTAGGGTCTTCTGACATCTGGGGCAAGAAAAGACTGAGGATATGGCGTCGGTCATGCGCATTAGTACCCTGACGTACTGACGTCAGTCTAATGCGCCCTGACCGACGTCAGCCTTATACTTTGGTATTCGGGCCGACTGGACAGCGGACTACCCAATTGTTAGGACTGCAGCAATGTGGATCCTCGAACATCTACATTTATGGTAGGTACAAAACTGTACTTTTTTCCCAAAGGGGATGGCAACACATTTTTTGGCATTGAGCTTAAGGCCATGGTTCTGACACCAGTCATTGGTCTCAGTGAGGCTTTTCTGTAGGATGTCAACATCACTTGGGGAGTTAATAAGCACTCCCAACTTACAATTGTCTGGAAACTTTGTCAGCCAGAGTCCCTTTGTGTTGGCCTGGACTTCAGAGAAGTAGATACCAAACAGGAGAGGACCCAGGATCGAACCCTGTGGGACTCCACTCGTGACTGGTTGGCAGTCTGACTTGGAGTCAGCTACTTTCACACTGTGGGTTCTGTCTGTGAGCAAGTTTGCAACACACCCTAGGGATAGATGCCTAGCTTAGTGAGTTTTTCTATGATTCCTGAGTGGTATCAAAGGCCTTGGCCAGATCAAGGTAGGCTGTATGAACCACCTTGCCTTCATCCACCAAAGAAGTCGACCAGGTTGAGCAGGCATGATCTACCCTTCACAAAACCAAACTGTGTGGGATCCTGAATTTGGAGATTCCCTGTATCCTTGTTTATTTGGTCCATGATGATGCATTCCCTAGCTTTGCATATCAGACTCGTCAGGCTAATGGGGCGATAGTTCCCAGGGTCTTCAGTCGCTCCTCTCTTGTGGAGAGGGATGACTGTAGCAGTGCGCCATTTGGTAGTGACAAAGCCTGAGGTGAGGCAATGATTGAACAGGGCACACATGTGAGGTGCCAGTTCACTCTGTAGTTCATGTAGAACACAGCCAGGGATATTGTCAGGTCCCATAGAAGCTATAGTCTTGGCCTTGGACAGTGCTGTTTTAACCTGTGCAGCAGTAATACTGGGTGCCTGGCCATCTACTGGTATCGTGATTGGTCCTTTTGTTTGGGAGAGAGGGGAAAGGTGGCACTGAATCTGTAGGCCAGTATATTGGCAATATCTGTTGGCTCACTATAGGAGATACCATTGTGCAGTAGCTCTGAGCAAATCTGGGTATTGCCATGGAGATTCTTTACATAATTGTCGAAGGCCTTGTGATTGTCTTTACTATCTGCTGCAATTCTATTTTCATAGCTAGCTTTAGAGGATTTAATGAGGGATCTTAACTTTTTGTTGAGGCTGATAAGGGAGTTTTTCCAGTCTTGGGACTTCACCGTATTCCGCATCAGTTTCCTCCTCCTGTTGTACAGTTTGTTTATGAAGAAAAAATTATCTGAACAACCACCACAGTTAACAGTATACAAAATTTATTGTGTATAAAAAACAGGATAAGAGCTTTCACACGGTGCGTGCTTCATCAGCTCCATCATTACAACACAAAACAATTTAAATAACAAAATCAATTAAGAACAACCAATAAAAATCCTTCCCTTAATTACTGATGTGACCTACGTTTCTTTAATACTGGTTTTAAGGGTACAGAACCATTAATCCCTGGAGGTTTAACTGCCTGTAACTTAATTATCCATTTAGTTTTGCAAGTTCTATTCTATTATTAAGAATACCCCCCCCCCTTATCTTCGGGAACCAGCTGTTAGACCATAAATTCAAAGTTGTGACCCTGACAAAATGATACATGCTTGGCTAGTGCATTAAGTAAATTGTTATGTCTAATATCCCCTTTATGTTGTAGGATGTGCTCCTTAAGCATCCTAGAGGTCTTCCCTATGTAAAAAGAAGTACATGATCTGCACTTAGCCAAATAGACTAAGCCTTTCAACTTACAATCAGCATAGAACCTTGGTGTAAAAGTAAAATCTAGCCTAGGATGTTGATAACCATTATCTCTATAAATAGAACTAAAACCTTACAATCCTACAGGTAAAAGTTCCTAGCCTATCAGAAACTACAGAGAGTTTGTTTGTATTTGTAGTTGTATGGCAAAACCTGCGTCTTGAGCAACAAATTGTTCTTAAAAGTATAGCTGGGTCTGTCTCCTATAATACTTCTGATCTGCTCATCAGACGATAAAATCGACCAGTATTTATTCAGTGTCACAAATATGATGAATGTTATTACCATACATCAAAGATATTCTTAAGAGCATTATTATGCTCAGAGTCATCTGTACTAGTATGACCCTGAGTTCCATCTGTCCTATTGAAATAAGATTTACTTTTTGTGTCACGCAATGCATCAACTTCCGACAAAGTCTTATCCAGTATATCCTGCCCATAACCCCTCTTAACAAAATCTTCCCCTAATCTGGACATAGCTTCCCTATATTCAGTGTCTTCTGTGTGTAATCTGGACATTCCTGATAATGGCCCTTACAATGTTATTAAAAACATGCAGGTATCCCACAAAATTTTGTAAATCTGTGGACGTACCATGCCATAGAATAAAACGTCATCTATGAATCATCTGTAATGCAAAAGTTGAGGCATAAAAGGATGGTTAGATAGGACCACCCTGCTCTCCCAATCAGCCAACACAAGGTATGGCATAACTGTTTGTGCAGGGGTTTCCCATTGTTACCCCCAATTTTTGTCTATATACAGTATCCTTGAACATAAAAACATTATTGTGTAGCACCAGTTCCAACAGTGACCCTAGAAGATTAATGTGTTCTATTGAATAGTCAGTATTAGTGCTCAAAAACCTCTTTAGAGATTCTATTCCCATATCATGGGCTATTATAGTAAATAGTGTTTGTATATCCGTGGTCACCAATAAAGTATCACTAGAAAGCAAACCATGAGTTCTAGTAAAATTGCCCAAAGTGCATAAAAAATGTTGTGTCTCTTAGGACCGCTACTGCTATCTCTAAAGGTTTTTTGAGTTGATCTATAAAAATAGAAATGAATTCAGTCACCCACCCCCTCCCTGAAACTATAGGTCGAATGGATGGGTGCATAAGGAACTTATGCACTTTAGGCAAACCATGGACGATCAGAATAAGCTGTTCGGTTACAAACATAAAATCATACTTTTCTTTGGTAATCATTGCATACATCAGAAACTCATATAAATCATCATGTTTATTCTTAATAATTGAAGTGATCATTGCTTGCAAATTGGTCTCATAAGTTGCAGTATCATTAAGCATTTCTAACATGCTATTAACATAAAAAGTCGAATCCAACATAACGATAGCCCCTCCTTTATCGGTCGGACGTATAGTCGGCCTCTCATCATTACGTAACTGCTGTATTGCAGAAAATTCTTCTTTAGTAAGATTGCAGAAGGAACTTTGAAAAATACAAGGAAGCTTCTTTTGTGACTGAAATTGATAATGTGTTGCTGAATGTTTTAGCATATGATGATAAGCTACAGATGCAGAAAAAAAGTAAGCTGGAGAGGGATGTTGCTGATTTTAAGAGAGGCCATATTTTTGTTTGGCTGTGGGGGCCAGAACAGGCAGTGAATCCTGTTACCAACAATGACCTTGTGACATCTTTGGGTCAAAGGGATGTGGCACAGCAGCTACCATCCAATCAGTTGCCCCCGTTGCTGGCATCCACTGATGGTTCAGAGAGAAATACGGTGAATTCATCTTTAAGAGCACAAACCACTCCAACATTGGTAGGTGGAGCCAGACCTAATGATATCAATAGCTCTGCTTCTATAGACAATGTTTATTTTAATTTTCCCGCCCCTTTCCCGATACCTCAGCAACTGAACAGAGGGCGGAACTTCAGCCAAGGACGGAAGAGGAGGAAGTTGTCACTAGAGGAAGAGACGCAAATTGAAGGCATGAACCCCAAGAAGAATCTACATTAGTATTTAATTTATCCTCTGTCAACTTGACTACAGCACAAGTAAGTTTGCTTAATAAGGGTTTGAACTATGTAACCTCCCGTCCAGTACAGGCTAATGACAACTGTTTTAGACATTATTTGCAAGGAATGTTGCCCTTAAATTAGCATTTGGTGAACAGCATGGTACTTCCACTAATTCTTTGAAGTGTTCCAGCTTGTTTGTTCCACAATTACCACCTGTAGTCGAGACCTTTGTGAAGGTCGTTGAGAGAGAAATGTTTGATTTTAAGCCCCTCAGTAACAGTTTTTGTAATCTAACTAATTTTCTGCAATGCAGCAGTTACGTAATGATGAGAGGCTGACTATACGTACAGCCGATTAAAGGAAGGGCTATCGTTATGTTGGACTCGACTTTTTATGTTAATAGCATGTTAGAAATGCTTAATGATACTGCAACTTATGAGACCATTTTGCAAGCAATGGTCACTTTTACATGATGATTTATATGAGTTTCTGATGTATGCAATGATTACCAAAGAAATGTATGATTTTATGTTTGTAACCAAACCCACGTATTCCGATCATCCATGGTTTGCCGAAAGTGCACAAGTCCCTTATGCCCCCATCCTTTTGACCTATAGTTTCAGGGAAGAGTGGGTGACTGAGTTAATTTCTATTTTATAGATCAACTCAAAAGACCTTTAGAGAGAGCAGTAGTGCTGTTAAGAGACACTGAACATTTTTTATGCACTTTGGGCAATTTTACTAAACCTTATGGATGTTCATCGTGTTTCACTGTTGCAGTCATTATACTTGGGTTATCCTGCTGGCAGGCTACCCGCAGTCGGCCTGAATTCCAAAGTCCTGGTCCGGCGTCTGTTGCTGTTGCCTCTTCCCTGACTTCAGTGCGCCAGGGGTATAAAAGATGCAGCCGATGCCATTTTCTTCAGTCTTTCCTGTTGCGCAATGCCCGAAGCAAAAGCAGTTCGCAAGTGCCGGTCTGCCTACTCCTGAGATTTTCTAAATCAAATTTCAGATCCGAAGTCTTCAATAAAGCTAAGTACCCCATTGGGGAAATGTTTTTCTTGGTCCAGACCGATGTTAGAAAAAGTTAACAATTGTATTTCTTGTGGGAAGCAAATACCTCATAAGGATTTTCATTCTTACTGTATTCCTTGCCTAGGCCCTGACCATGACGTTGCTAGCTGTCGGTTTTGTGCTAGATTTAACCAATGCACTATTAAGCGTCGGTACGATTTTGCCTTTCATTACTTTGGCCAAAGGTTTAATTATATAATGCCGTCAGAACAGCCGATGACCGGAGTTTATAAAAAGTGCAAGGAAAAGGAAAAGGACAGGCATCCAAGGTCCAAAACCGACGACGTGGCCTCCGCTAGGCCAATCGCAGGTTCTCAGTGAGGCACTTTCGCAGCCCCTGACGCCCGCTACCTCAGAGCCACAGGCCGCTTCCAACTCCCACGTGGAGACAACTAGGCCTCTGGACACTCAAGGTATTGGACACTCGGAAACTATTCCCTCAGATGGGTCCGGAGCCGCTGAGCAGGCATCGGCTTCTGAGGGTGTTTTCAGACCTACACAGTTATATGTCAAGCCAACCTCAGCTTCCAAGGCAAAGACTAAAACAGCTTTAAAGACAAAGAAACAAGTACAGCATTGTTCTGGACAGACTTCCATGCCTAAGAAACAGATGCTTAAAATGGCCGAAGACCTAATTAATTTGATCAGGGGTTCCCATCCCCCTCCTGATAAGAGGCCTAGACAAGACATACAATATGATTCTTCTGATCAGGTTTCCCTTTCCTCTAACTCCTCCTCAGAACAGGGATACTCTCTTCTGCCCTATGAGGATTCTGATGCTGAAGAATCTATTCCTTCAGCCTCTCCTCCTGAGGATTATTCTTTTGGGGAAACCCTGCATACCATGAGGGAGCATTTTCACTGGGAGAGCCAAGATTACTCAGAATCTAAGAAAAGGCCCAGAGATTTTCTTTTACTGCCTCAGCACAGACCTCTTGCTATTCCACTTGTTCTAGACATTGTAGATGATGTATTTTCAGAGTCCGGCCTGTCTCCTGACTCTTTACCCCCTGCACCTGTTAAGCCAGACAGATACTACAGGGTTCCAGATTCTCATAAATTTCTATATAAAAACCCTGCTGCTGACCCAGAAACTGTAGCTCAGGGTCCCAAAGGGGTCAAGGCTTCCACTGCAAAAAACCCTGTCCCCTCTGATAGGGATTCTAGGGAACTGGACAGATGGGGGAAAAAAGTTTACACTTCTGCTACCTTGGCTGTAAGGGCTTTAAATTATCAGTTTCATATGCTTAAATATCAGCAATACTTAATGTCACTGCTAAAACAGAAAATGTTGACAAATTTTGAATGTTCTGAAAACAAGGAAATGCAGGATTTATTGCAGTGGGTAAGCATACTTTGCAATGTGGTTTTGATTCACTAGAGGCCTCTTGCAGGGCCGCTGTTACAGGTTCTGTCATTAGAAGGCATGCTTGGTTAAAGGAACAGAATCTGCCTGATCATGTTAAAGCAAAATTATTGGAAGCTCCATTACAGCATGATACTTTGTTTGGTGTTAAGGCAGAAGAGGTGTTGAAGAAAATGGAGGATAAAGCGAAATCTATGCAGACAGTAAAGGATTTCTTACAGGTACAGCCACCCAGAATTTAGTAGGAACTGGCCTTCTAAGAATTGGTCCTTTCCAGTGTCAGACAGGCCACAAAGAGGCATATACAGATGCCCTAGAGGCAGATCCCAACCCTAAGGCTCATACAGGCCTAAACAGTGGGGTGCCTCCACCTCCAAAAGAGGAGAAGACAAATCACAGCTATATAGGAAACAGTCCCAATGACTTTCCTCTGCCAATGCCAAGCACTCATCTTTTGGCAGCACCCTTAGGGGTAAAGCTAGCACTTGTTTCACAAAATTGGCACATGATCACCCAGGACAAATGGGTCTTGAATATAGTCTCTCAGGGCTACAGGTTCCACTTTCACAACCTTCCAAAGGCAAAAGGTATGCCAGACCTGCCACACAATCAATGGGCAGAGGCACAAATACAAGTTTCATCTCTCATGGACATGAGGGCTATTCAGCGAGTACCACAGCAAGAGCAGGGACAAGGATTTTACTCAAGACTTTTCTTGGTACCCAGAAAGGACAAAGCCTGGAGACCAGTACTGGACCTGTCTATTCTAAACACGTTTCTGGACGTTCCAAAATTCAGAATGTTGACACTGCAGCAGCTTCTGTCCATGCTGAGCAAGAAGGCTTGGCATGTAACTTTGGACCTCAAAGAGGCATACCTGCATGTCCCAATCAGACAATCTTGCAGAAGATACCTCAGATTCATAGCTGGCTCAATGCACTACCAATTCTCTGCACTGCCCTTTGGCTTATCTACTGCGCCTAGGGTCTTCACAAAATGCCTGGCACCAGTAATTGCTTTTTGCAGACAAAGAGGAATTCAAATATATCCCTACTTGGACGACTGCCTTATTCAAGGAGAGAACAAAGACATTCTACAGAAGCATCTGGCGTTTGTAAAAATATTACTAATTTGCCTAGGGTACACAGTAAACGAAAACAAATCAAAACTAGTACCCTCTCAAGAGATAATATTCCTGGGTGCAAGCTTAAATACAACTGCCCAGATGGCTTATCACATGCCAGACAAACAAAGGCAACTGACTTCTTACTTCAAAAAGATGACAACAAAGACCCAGTTATCTGCAAGAAAAATTCTACAGGCTTTGGGCTTCATGGCATCCTGCATTCTGCTAATTCCATATGCAAGACTGCATATGAGGAAACTACAATGGTACCTAAAAAGTGTTTGGACTCAACATTGCCACAGCCTGGAAACATTAATTACCCTCATTCCCTGCCTACAACAGGAGTTTCGATGGTGGGCACAGGCCTGTCACTACAACAAGGGACAGCCATTCACTTTACCCACAGCCAGGCAGATACTAACAACAGATGCAACAGATTATGCCTGTGGTGCACACATGGCAGGAAAATGTATTCAGGGTAAATGGCCTACAAGCCAAATGCATCTTCATATCAATCAAAAAGAGATGCTAGCTGTACAGAATGCCCTGACAGCCTTCAAGGGTCTACTTCATCCAGGACAACTGCTGATAAAGACGGACAGTACTACAGTCATGTGGTACATAAGCAAGGAAGCACACATTCCTACCCCCTCTGCAGACAAGCCATGACTTTGTGGAACACAGCATTGACTTATCAAGTACACCTGCAAGCACAATTCCTGCCAGGAAAGATAAATACTCTGGCAGACGAACTAAGCAGAAACCTCATGGACCCTCATGAGTGGAAACTAGATCCACAAGTCTTCAGCATGATAACAAAGAAATGGGGATGCCCAGACATAGATCTATTTGCCTCCCCTCACAACTGCAAACTACAGAGATTCTGCACAAGGACTTATCACAAACAAGCATGGAAAGTGGATGCTCTATCATTAAGCTGGAAAACCCTTACAGTATATGCCTTTCCTCCATTGCCTCTCCTCCCCAAGGTACTCCTAAAGGTCAGACAAGAGAAGCCAAAAATGATATTGATTGCCCCAGACTGACCACGCCAGCACTGGTATCTAATCCTAAAGAGCTTGTCTCCTGGCCCGGCCTGGACATTACCTCAAATTCCTCATCTATTGACCTAACAAAACAATCAGATCCTGCACAGCCAACTCAGAACACTAAATCTGGCTGCATGGTGGATAATATAACCACTCAGAACACACCTCTCTCTAAAGCAGTTATGGATGTCATTTTGGAGACCAGGAGGCCCAGCACCAGAAAGTCTTATGCAGAAAAATGGAAGAGATTCTGTGCTTGGAATCCGGCATAAGGAATTGACAAGCTTGTACCGAATATTCCTCAGATTTTACAATACCTAACTGAGATGCTGGACAAAGGCCTATCCTTCTCATCAATTAAGATCCATGCCTCTGCCATTTCAGCTCATTACAATACGGATCCACTACTAAGACAGTACCTCAGAGGGGTTAAAAACATAAGACCTCCAAGGAGAGCACCAATTCCTGCATGGGACCTCAATTTTGACTTGGAAAAGCTCACACTGCCTCCTTTTGAGCCAGTCAATACAGCTGAGATAAAATTCTTATCATGGAAAACAGCTCTGCTCCTAGCAATAACTTCAGCAAGAAGAGTCTCAGAGTTGCAGGCATTAATGGCTGTGGAACCTTTTATTATTTTCCACCCAGACAGGGTTTCTCTAAGGACAAACCCAACATTTATGCCTAAGGTAGTGTCCAGTATGGCACTTAACCAAACCATTCATTTGCCTACCTTTTATCCAAACCCACAGAATAAAGGGGAGAGTCTTCTGCATTCTTTAGACATACACAGACAACTACGCTACTACTTGGACAAAACTAAAGCTTTCAGAAAGACTGAGCAACTTTTAGTGGCATATGCTGCAGGATCGCCTGCAGGATCGCAAGGAAAGGCTATTTCAAAGCAGACTATTTCAAAATGGATAGGCCACTGCATTCATTTTTGCTATTCACAACATGGCAAATCAGTGCCTAAGGGCATTAGGCCACATTCAACCAGAGCAGCAGCCATTTCAGCAGCCTTCCTCAGAGGAGTACCAACCAAGGATATTTTCGCGGCTGCAGCCTGGACTTCAGTGCACACTTTTACAACCACTTACCTCTTTACTCTAAATCCAGAACAGGCTTTGCTACTGCAGTTCTGCAGGGCCTCATGGTCACTCCTAATTCTATTTAGGCCCAGCCACCCAACCTTGGGATTCAACCCAAGTGTAATGACTGCAACAGTGAAACACAATGAACATAGTACAGTTGTGTACCTACCATAAATGTAGATGTTCGAGTGTATTCACTGTTGCAGTTCAGGTTACCCTCCCACCATCCCCCTTTCATTACTGGGACTTATCTGTACTTCTCTATTCTATACAACCTATGTGGTGTATTTGCTTGTAGAAGAAGGTAATGTTTCTTAGTGCATGCTTTTTTATAAGCACAATTTTTAGCCTACCCTTTTGGGGGCACCTGACATCTGGGGCAAGAAAAACTGAAGAAAATAGTATCGGCTGCATCTTTTATACCCCTGGCGCACTGCCGTCAGGGAAAAGGCGACAGCAACTAACGCCGGACCAGGACTTTGGAATTCAGGCCGACTGCGGGTAGCCTGCCAGCAGGATAACCCAAGTGTAATGACTGCAACAGTGAATACACTCAAACATCTACATTTATGGTAGGTACACAACTGTACGTTTGCTTTCTGATGATACTTTATTGGTGACCATGGATATACAAACACTATTTACTATAATACCCCTTTATATGGGAATAGAATCTCTAAAGAGGCTTTTAGCACTAATACTGACAATTCAATAGAACACATTAATCTTCTAGGGTCATTGTTGGAACTGATGCTACACAATAATGTTTTTATGTTCAAGGATATTGTATATAGACAAAAATTGGGGGTAGCGATGGGAACCCCCTGCACAAACAGTTATGCTAACCTTGTGCTGGCTAATTGGGAGAGCAGGGTAGTCCTATCCATCCTTTTACTCCTCAACTTTTGCATTATAGAAGATTCGTAGATGACGTTTTTATTCTATGGTGTGATGCATCCACAGATTTACAGAATTTTGTGGGATACTGTGAACAGAATAGTGAGTGCTTTAACTTTGTTCTGAATTATTCAGGCACATCTATTGATTTCTTGGATGTAAGGACAGAATTAATTAACGGGAGCATTCGTAGCTCACTATTTAGGAAGTCCTGTAGGAAAAATGCTCTTCTTCATCGTACCAGCATGCACCCTAAGCATGTTTTTAATAACATTGCTAAGGTCCAGTATCTGAGAATGTCCAGATTACACACAGAAGACATTGAATATAGGGAAGCTATGTCCAGATTAGGGGAAGATTTTGTTATGAGGGATTATGGGCAGGATGTATTGGATAAGACTTTGTCGGAGGTTGATGCGTTGTGTGACACCAAAGATAAACCTTATTTCAACAGGATAGATGGAACTCAAGGTCATACTAGTATAGAGGACTCTAAGCATAATAATGCTCTTAGACTACCTTTGACATATGGTAACAATCATCGTATTTGTGACGCTGTCAATAAATACTGGTCGATTTTTATTGTCTGATGAGCAGATCAGAAGTATTATAGGAGACAGACCCAGTTACACTTTTAAGAACAATTTGTTGCTCAACAAGCAGGTTTTGCTATACGACTACAAATACACCCTCTGTAGTTTCTGATAGGCTAGGGACTTTTACCTGTAGGGGTTGTAAGGCTTGTAGTTCTATTTCTAGAGATAATAGTTATCAACATCCTAGGCTTGATTTTACTTTTACACTAAGGTTCTGTGTTGATTGTAAGTCAAAGGGCTTGGTCTAGGGGTTGTAAGGCTTGTAGTTCTATTTATAGAGATAATAGTTATCAACATCCTAGGCTTGATTTTACTTTTACACTAAGGTTCTGTGCTGATTGTAAGTTGAAGGGCTTGGTCTGTTTGGCTAAGTGCAGATCATGTACTTCTTTTTATGTAGGAAAGACCTCTAGGATGCTTAAGGAGCACATCCTACAACATAAAGGGGATATTAGACGTAACAATTTACTTAATGCACTAGCTAAGCATGTATCTTTATGTCCGGGTCACAACTTTGAATTTATGATCTTACAACTGGTTCCTGTAGATAAGAAGGGGGAGACCTTAATAATAGAATAGAACTTGCATAAACTAAATGGATAATTAAGTTGCAAGCAGATAAACCTCCAGGGATTAATGGTTCTGTTCCCTTAAAACCAGTATTAAAGAAACATAGGTCACATCAATAATTAAGGGAAGGGTTTTTATTGGTTGTTCTTAATTGATTTTATTATTTAAGTTGTTTTAATTGTGTTGTAATGATGGATCTGATGAAGCATGCACCGTGTGAAAGCACTTATCCTGTTTTTTATACACAATAAATTTTGTATGCTGTTAGCCTTGGTGGTCGTTTAGATAATTTTTTTCTTCATTGCAACTTTTTATTCAACCAAGCGGCCTTTGGCTGGTGTGGGTATTTCTCTTCATTTATTTTAGAGTTTGTTTATGGCAGGGGACCACCAGATTGGCTTTCTTTGTTTTGGAGGAGCGTGTCTTGGTTCTATTGGTTGCTCCCCATACCTCTCGGAAAGATTCCCTTCTCTTTTCTTACTCTTCCTCAGGCTTCCAACCTGGCATGTCATCACCTCGGATTCTTTGGTTCTATCTGTTATCCGTCAGAGTTACTTCATGGTGTGGAAGTCTTTCCCTCCTTTTTCAGGGATTCCGCAAACTCCTCTGGAACAACTTCATTTCCAAGAGGTCATTGGGTCCCTGGTAGACCAGAGAGCTATTCAGTCTGTCCTTCCTTCACAAGTAGGAAAATAATTTTACTCCAGGATGTTCATGATCCCTTGAAAGGAGGTACTTAGACCTATTTTGGATCTTCTCCTTGCTCAACACCTTTCTCAGGGTTCCTTCTTTTCAGAAGCTCATGCTTCAAACCCTGTTTCCTCTTTTACTACCCCAGGCTTTTTGGTGTCCTTAGATTTGATGGGTGCTTACCTTCATATTCCTGTTCACCCTGTTTTCAGGACATTTTTATGTTTCTCAGTTTCTTGCTCTTATTTTCAGTTCTCTGCTTTGCCCTTTGGCCACTCTACTGCATGAAAAGTATTCACAAAATGCCTAGCTCCTGTGATTGCTTTGTTGCAGGCTCCAAGGCATTCAGATGTTTCTTTATCTAGATGACTTGTTTCAGGTGCTTTCTTCCCAATTTCCTGTTAACTGGATATGCAGTTCACCAAATCTCTCTTCCAAAGTCTGGAGTTCACTATCCACTTTCTAAAGTCTGTCCTGACTTCCTCTCAGGATTATGTGTATCTGGGTTACAGCATTCAGACAGTGCCAATGTTGGCCTCTATTCCACCTTCAAATGTTCTGTCTTTGACAGCTATCTTTCAGTCTGTTCTTCCTTTGCCTACTATTTCCAGCCAGGAAGTTTCTTCAAGCCCTGGGATTCATGGTCTCTTCTATTCCAATGCTTTGTCTTGCCAGACAGCACATGCAGAAGCTTCAGTGGTACCTCTTGTCATTCTGGCTTTGGCATTGCCACCCTCTGGATTTCAGTGCACCTGTCTTTCCTTGTCTGGAGTAGGAATTCGATTGATGGATTCAGCAACTTTCTCTGAACCCATGCCTGCTGTTTCAGCCACCGGTTCCTTCTCAGGAACTATTCACCGATGCTTCAGAGATGGTATGGAGTGCTTCCTGTAGACGTCTGAAAGTTCAGGATCTTTGACACCCCCATCAGAAGTCAGACCATATCAACATCAAAGAGATGAGAACTCTGATTCTGGCCCTCCAAGCATTTCACCCCATGTTATCTTCCAGCCCTCTGAAGATTTACACAGACAGCACCACAGTGACGTGGTATATCAACAAGCAGGGGGCACAAAGTCTTACTTTCTCTGCAGGTTCACTCTTCAGGCCTGAGATCTGGCTCTACATTTTCAGTTAACTCTTCAGGCAGTGTATATTCCATCAAAGTAAATTTTAATGGCAGATGTCTTGAGCAGGTCCAAAACCCAGACTCATGAATGTATGCTTCAGAGAGACATGTTTCTGGACATAGTCCATCGGTGGAGTATTCCTCAGGTAGATCTTTTGCCTCCCCTCTGAACAGACAGCTCCCTGCTTTCTGTTCCAGTGTGCCATGCCATCTATTGTGGAAGATAGAAGCCCTTTCTTTTCCTTTGAAGGTGATTTTTCTCTATGCTTTCCCTGCCCTTCCCCTACTTCCAAGCGAATATTCAGCTGGACTCCCCAAAACTCTTGTTAGTGACTCCGTTTTGGCCAGGGCAGGACTGGTTCTCCTCCTTAATGCACCTGGTTGGGGCAATCATCCCAAGTCAGACCTCATTGGTTGGACCTCCTCACACAGGGGGTCACTCATCCATCCTCACTTGTCCACTGTACAACTGGAACAGTGGGTGATAGGGTTTTGATCCCTTTTAGGCCTCTCTTTTCTGAGAACGTGCTCAGGGTTTTACAGGAGGCAAGAAAACCTACAACCATAAAGTCTTGTATGTCCAAATGGAAGAGATTTTCTGTCTGGTGCCACGCTCATAATGAGGATCCTTTTTCTGTGGGAGCCCCTCTGGCTATTTATTTGTGTGAGTTGCTCCAGTCTGGCTTGACCTAGTCTTCTGTAAAGGCCCATTTATCAGCTATTTCTGCTTGTCTGCCTTTGAATCCTCCTCTGGTTTCTCGCTTTGAGGTCAAACAGTTTCTTAAAGGGTCTTGCATCTAAGGCCCCCAAGGGCGCTTATTCCTTCTCCTTGGGACATAATTTTGTTTTAGAAAAATTGACTTTGGCTTCTTTTGAGCCTCCAGGTTCAGCTTTTTTGCAACATTGTACCTGGAAGACTGTCTTATTACTTGCTCTCTCTTCAGCTCGGAGGGTTTCTGAGTTTCAGGCCCTTATGGCCATCCCTTCTTTTTTGCTTTTCAACAGGAAAATAATGTTCCTTCGTACTAATCCTTTTTTTATGCCCAAGGTGGTCAGTGAGTTGTTTTTGAATTGGGCAGTTCAACTCGCTTCCATTTTTTCGTCTTGTCAGTCAGTCAGTGAGATGGAGAGCTCAGATGTTTCTGGATAAAACTAAGGCCATTCGTAACTTTAATCCAGCTTTTTGTTTTTTTTTTTCATTCCTGGGCATTGGGTTTGGCTGTTTCTAGGCAAACCACCTCCTCCTGGATATCTCAGGCCATTTCCTTTGGTCATTCTTTTCATGGCAAATGTTTGTCTACTTCTATTAGAGCTTACTCCACTAGGTCTGTTGCCTCTTCTGGTACTTTCTTCATGGGGTTGAACACCAGTTCCATCCTTGAAGCTGCTGCTTGGTCTTCAGTGCATACCTTTAGTATGCATTATAAATTGGATTATTTATTTATTTAGTTATTTATTTACTTAACATTTTTTGACCAGGAAAGTCCGACTAGAACAGAGCCTATTTTCAGTGGAGGCCTGGGGAGAAACACTGCAGACTCATGTCTTTGGAATGTGGGAGGAAACCGGAGTAACTGGAGGAAACCCACGTGAACACAGGGAGGACATGCAGACTACACAGAAGGCACCCCAGCTGAGAATTGAACTGGAGAACAACTTGTTGTGAGGCAACAAAGTTAACTGCTGGACCACCCAATTGGATATGGTTTCTAGGGCCAGTACAAGTTTTGTGTGAGCAATTCTGCATGGGTTTGTTGAGGGCTCTCCCCAGCCTTTCACATCCCAGTCCTTTTCTTGAGCTTTTGTACTCTCCCTGCTGTGAAGAAGACTACAACAGTGATATAGAAGGACATAGTACGGTTGTGTAAAATCTTATCATACAACTGGTTCCTCTGTTCAAACACAACTTATCAGAGGAGAGCCCTCCCACTTTAATTCTTACCTTTGTCCCTTCATACATCCTCATAATTAACCTTATTATCCTATCAGGGAATGCAAATGCTTCCATTGTCCTACTCAAAAAATCTTAGCTTACTCTGTTGAATGCTTTCTCTGCATCAAGACACTAATAACATTGTTTTTTGCATAGGTAAGTACTAGGCTAGTTGCCCTTGTGAACCATTTCAAGTTTAGCCAATTTCCCTTAGTGAGATTCATACCCTTTACCTCTTGTCTGTGAGGTACACACTAACCATCATTCCAAACTCCAACATTTTTCTTCCATCATCATTGTTCTGTTAAGGTTGTCAGTAGTTTGCATCCTCTCCACAAAACCACATGAGTTAATGCCAAGGACCTGGAGGAAGAATGGTAATTTTAATTGTTTGGAGTGGAAGCAGAGAGGAAGTGATGAAGGAGAAGGAGCAAGCTCTTACGGTCTGTGAAACTGGATAATGGTGTTATAGCAAGTGGGTATAAGGAGTGGTTAGTGATAGAGTTAAGAAGTGGGTCTGAGGCATGATTAACAGTTAGAGAGTTAAATGGAAAGTTAGAATGAGTTCTAGGGGTAATGGTGTTAAGGGAGAGGGAAGATAGACTGCATAAAAGAGATGTTTTTGTCCTGTAGGTTTGAGTAAGGGGTTAAGATGCTGAGATGCTGTGGGTGCACTTCAGTGTAGTAGGAAGCTTGTGGTGCTCTATTCCTGCTGAAAGAATTGGTGATCTTTTTTTCAAATATAATTTTTATTGATTTTGCTTTAAGAGATAACTCAATACAAAATACGACTGAGGTTACAATAATGCATTAAAACAGCAGGTATCATTGAATAATAACTATCTACACTATATACAGTAGTGCTGTCAGAGGATAATTCAAAACATGACGATAATCATACTAAGGGAAAGAAAGAAAGTATGCAGGTGGTAAGTTATTTTGTCCATATAAAGTATATAAGCCTCAATTAAGTACAAAAGTCAACCCTGTTCAGTTGTCTTGAGCCTCAAAAATGAGCGGAATTTAGAGAAGCAGTGGTATTTAGATGAGGAGAGGAAGGGATATGTGAAAGCGGACAATCAGTAATAGTGCGTCATCCAATATTTTGATATCACTAAAAGGTCAAAAATGACCTCCCAGAATTTTTGAAAGTATGTGCGCTTACGTGCATTGGTGGTAATGAGCTTTTGCGAAGTAATGTATTTAGCAGCCAGATTTCTAAACCCCTCCCAAGTCATTTTAGAGCGGTCTAACCAATTTTTGGAGTTATAAAGTTGAACTAGAAGGCACAGTGTGATTAGGATGTGAAATCTTAATTTTGAAAATTCAAGGTTAGTAATGTGTAATACAGCCATTTTCCAAGAGAGAGTTGATTTGTGGTAACCCATCTTTTCAAGTCTCACCTTTAGAGAGCACCAAATACTGTGAGAGTACCGGCAGAACCAAATTATATGTAAGATATCGGCCTGGGGGAAAGAACAGCAGGGACAGGCAGGGGATATATTAAGATTAAAGTTGTTTAAATGACTAGGAGTGGTAGTATAGGTTGTTATTAATTATGAATTGAGTATAGATGAGCTTTTGGAAAGGGGAAAATATGAGGGTAGATTTAATAGCTGAAACATTTTGTTCATCTGTTAAGATAATCCCTTGTTGATCCCAGAATTTCGCATATACCAACTTATCTTGAAAGCTGATTGTATGTATAAGTTTGCGAGAGTGTGAGAGCATATTCTTATTGTCTGATAAGACCTGAATCAGATTGGAAACCTGTGTGAGATCATGGTCAGGAATTGTAAAGTCTTGAATTAGAGATATAATAAATTCCCTGATTTGATGCAGGATTATAATGTATTTCTTAGATACTTTTAAGGTGTCTCTTAATTTTAATGGTGAAAGAGCTTTATGTTTGTGGATGTCCCATAGAGAGTAGTCTTTTACTAAGGGAAAGTCACCAAGGTTGATAATATTATTATTTAATTTGATATTTGGATTTAGATGAATGGGTTGGAATAGGAGGAGAGCTTTATCTAGCTTCAGGGATTTAATCTCTTGGAAGGAATTGATTTTACATTTCAGGATGTGGTGTATTTTTAATTCCTAAGTGTTACTGGGTCTAAAAAGGGGAGAGCCTTGGGATTTAAGTTATTACCCATAATATGATTGTACCACATTTTAACCCACGGGGGAGTCCATGTATGTTTAGATGGAAAATAATTAACGATAGACATTAATCTTTTGGCTTGCAAAATAGTATAGTAGAAATGTAAGTCTGGCACACTAAGGCCTCCTTTAGATTTTGGTAAGATGAGTGTCTGATATGTGATTTTGGATGCCAGATCAATTTTGCAAAGGCTTTGTGAATTTTAATGAAAAATGATTTGGGAATGAAGGAGATAGATGCATGTAGGTGATAAAGGAACTTTGGGAGGATATTCATTTTAATAATAGATGCTTTAGATAGTAGGGTCAGTTTCAACTGCTGCCACCTGTTTAGGTCTTGGGATAGTGTTGATCATAGTTAGGAAACATTAGAAAATATTGTAGAAGAGAAAGAGTGGTCACAGTATACTCCTAGGTATCATAGTATCCTCCTAGGTATCATAGTATACTCCTAGGTATTTGCAAGAATAAGACATGTTAAAGGGAGAGACTGGAAAGAGATCTTCTTTGTGAGCTGCTGGATTGATCGGGAATGTGAATAATTTATGAAGATTGATTTTATAATCAGAGATATGAGCAAATGTGTTTATAGTAGTCAATATTTTTTTATAATCAGTCAGAGGGTGTTGACATTCAGGTCGTCGGCAAATACAGTCAGACTTATATTCGTGTTTAGTATTTTAGGTATTGAGTGATAGGTTGATTTGTTTAATGGAAAGAAATAGTGGTTCAAGATATAGATTAAAAAGAATGGGCGAAAGGTGCCACCCTTGTTTGGTCCCATTGGAAATTTTATTGGCTTTGAGGCTTTCTTATTTATATGTATACACGTAT
Source organism: Protopterus annectens (assembly GCF_019279795.1). Lineage (NCBI taxonomy): Eukaryota > Metazoa > Chordata > Ceratodontiformes > Protopteridae > Protopterus > Protopterus annectens. The sequence goes on from NC_056726.1 coordinate 967,525,726, forward strand.
ATGAACTGTTATACAGAATTTTGATTATATTAATAAAGTTAGAGGGGATATCAAAGTAGGATAAGACTGTAAATAGAAAACTCCAGTTGACCTTATCAAATGCCTTTGAAGTGCCCAGAATCATTGCATATCTAGGACATTTATCATTTTGTGAAAGTCCAATCATAGATTCTAGAGTCAGTGTATTGTCCCAGGTATGTCTATGAGACATAAAGCCTGCTTGCTCTTTGGACATCAAGGAAGTGATTACTTTTATAATTCTTACAGCTGGCAAGGAGGAAAAAATTTTGATGTCAACATTCATTAAAGAAATTGGCCTATAATTATTCATATTCGATTTATCCAAGTTGTTTTTGGGGAGCAATATGGTCTTTGAATGGTTGAGATAAAGGTCTGATATTCCATTAAGTGAGATAGGAATTGGTGATCTTTAGGTCCTTATTTTGTGAGAATTGAGTGAACTGCTATTTTTTAGATGATAGCATACCATATGTCCCCTCTTCATACGCAATCTGGACGATTGGATGGGTGACCATAAATTCACCCTGGGAGTTCCACCTGTGTCCCTCTTGGACAGGGGCAGTAGGTGCTGATCATGGAAATAAGGGTGAGAACTTGACTAGGCTTGTAAGAGCCCTGGGGCCACTAGTATAGTAACGTTCTGTGATCCAATGATAAATATTGTAATGATCAGCAATTAGTTGATAATGGTAACAGACACAGTGTGTTATGTTCATTCATGGAAGAGTGTTGAGAAAGGATATTGTTTATGAAGTGTTAGAGTGATTTTCATTATTATTAAAATCAATAAGTAACAAATGCTTGGTCCCTTTAGTAAAACTGGTAAGGGGATAGTTGTAGCTCAATTGCCTATGAGACAATTTCTATGCATTTATTTGTGTGTATGTATGTTTGGTAACCAAGATACATTGAGTAGGCCATAAAAGGCCATTTTTCAGAAAAGTCTCGAGAAGAACAGCTGTAAAAAAATACAAGCAAACAGTGAGTTTAGAATCAGTAGAAGTAGTATATGACTGACTTAGAAGAAAACAAAGCTATGTAGAAAAAAATAACTGTGTAGCTGTACTTTACAAAAAGAGAAAAAGACAAATGGTGATTCAATCAAAAATACCTTTTGATATGAAGAAGAAAACTGCAGAGGTTAATACATAGTGTGTTAGCATAAGTCTAGTAGTTTTATAGTTAGCATATGGTTAACAGATCATTCATAAATACATATATATATATATATATATATATATATATATATATATATATAAAATTTACAAATGGAGTAGGAAAAGATATTGAGGAAATGTACAGTAGATATAAAAAGTGTACACACCCCTGTTAAAATGCCAATTTTTTTGTGCTATAAAAGAATGAGACCACAGTAAATCATTTCAAAACTTTACCCACCTTTAATGTGACCTATAACATGTACAATCCAATTGAAAAGCAAGCAAATCTGTTAGGGGAAAAATATAAAAAAATAAAAAATGTACAATAAACTGGTTGCATAAATGTACACACCCTTAAACTAATACTTTGTTGGAGCACATTTTGATTTAATTACAGCATTCCGTCATCTTGGTTAGGAGTCTATCAGCATGGTACATCTTGACTTGGCAATATTTGCCCAGTCTTCCTTGCAAAAGTGCTCCAAATCTGTCAGATTGCAAGGGTATCTCTTTTGGACAGCCCTCTTCAGGTCACCCCACAGATTTCCTATTGGATTTAGGTCTGGGCTCTAGCTGGGCCACTCCAAAACTTTAATTTTCTTTTGGTTAAGTCATCCTTTTGTTGATTTGGATGTATGCTTTGGGTCATTGTGTTGAAAGGTGAATTTCTTCTTAATGTTCAGCTTTGTAGCAGATGCCTGAAGGTTTTGGGCCAAAAGTGACTGGTATTTGGAACTGTTCATAATTCCCTCCACCTTGACTAAAGCCCCAGTTCTAGCTGAAGAAAAGCAACCCCAAAGCATAATACTGCCACCACCATGCTTCACCGTGGGGGTGGTGTTCTTTTGGTGATGCAAAGTGTTGTTTTTGAGCCAACCGTACCTTTTGGAATTGTGGCCAAAAAGTTCAACCTTGGTCTCATCATACCATAACACATTTTCTCACATGCTTTTGGGAGACTTGAAGTATTGTTTTGCAAGTTTTAGCTGGGCCTGGGTATTTTTCTGGGTAAGAAAAGGTTTTCCATCTTGCAACCCTACCCTATAGTCCAGACATATGGAGACTATGAAAATTGTTGTCACATGTAGTACACAACCAGTACTTGCCAGAAATTCCTGCAGCTCCTTCAGTGTTGCAGTAGGTCTCTTGGCAGCCTCCCTGACCAGTTTTCATCTTGTCATCAATTTTGGAGGGATGTCCAGTTCGTGGCAACGTCACTGTTGTCCCATATTTTCTCCACTTTTTGATGACTGTCTTCATTGTGTGTTATCCAATGCTGTGAAATTTTTTTTGTAACCTTCTCCTGACTGATACCTTTCAACAGTGAGATCCCTTTGATGCTTTGTAAGCTCTCTGCGAACCATGGCTTTTGCTGTAGCAGGCAACTGAGTAAATGTCAGGAAAATTCTACTAGGACTAGGCTGAACTTTGAGGTGAATCAGAGTCCCTCTAATTGATGGCAGGTGTGTACCCAAGAAGACTGAATGCTGTAATTAAATCAAAAAAGTACTTCAACAACATATTAGTTTAAGGGTGTGCACACTTATGCAACCAGCGTAGTGTACGTTTTTTATATTTTTTCCCCTGACAGATTTGTTTGTTTTTCAATTGAATTGTACAGGTTATAGGTCACAGTAAAGGTGGGAAAAATTTTGAAATGATTTATTGTGGTCTCATTTTTTTATATCACAAAAATCTGGCATTTTAGCAGGTGTGTGGACACTTTTTATATCCACTGTATTTATCTAAGTGAGCATGGCAAAAACAGATCTAGGAGTTGTATAGACAGTCTTTTTTAAAGTAGTTTTGAAGTTATTGAAGTGTATTTAATTTAAAGCCTGTGGGTGGGTTTTCATTGTCCTAAATATACATGAGGAGTAAAGGGAGTTGCTGAAATAAGTGAGATTTTTTGTTTTACTACGTTGGTATGTATTTGAGGAACAAAGAGTTCTTGAATGAGAGAACCATGGCATTGTAGAACAGAATTAAGGGAGGGGCATTAGTCGGGGAGTAGATTATTTTATGGAATGGTTTCAGTTGTGAAAGACTAAAGAGGTTTGGGAATTCAAGGACAATATAATTTTTTTAGGGCCAGGCAGTGGTGGGTGGAATCAGGCATCTTCACTGCAGATTTAGCAGTTTTGTTTTAGCATTGTTTGATTTTTTTAACAGTGTTGCATTAATGTTTGTGACAATAGGTGAAACATGAAGTAAGGTAGACAAGTAAGGAGGCAGTAGCTGTATTGATCTGAGAGTGCGCAGTGAAGAACATAGAGACACTAAAGAAGACTTAACTTTTGATTAATTTTTATTAAATAATGAGTATCAGATCTGGGTTAACCATCTAGGGTAATTCGTAACAGGCTTGGGGAACAATGTCAAGTTTCATGATATAAACTGAGTGTTAAATGTAGTAAAGCAGTTTTGTGCAGTGTGTAGTCAGGGTTATTCTAAATGTGGGGGATAATTTTCATTGACTGCTATATGGGTTAAAGATATTAAAGTAAACATTTTTTTAGTTGTAGGAGATATAGACTTTACAGTATAACAAGAGAATGTCTGGACAAAAGCAAGTTTAATGGTACTATGCTGTGGTCTTGGGCTGCTGGGTTGGGTTTTAGAAGTACGTTATATGTAGAATTCAGATATTTTCTCTTATTTTTACAACAATGAGCAATGTAGATTAATGCCATCAGCTGAAGCTATCAACAAGGGTCTTTTTGTATTCAAGTAGGCTTTAAAAATAAGACAAATGATAAAAACCATGAAAAATGCTAAGTATTCTTACATCTGCAAGGATATTTGCTTGTTTTTTTTCTTTTCATTAGGAAATGCTCACCGGGAATCAAGACGTCTACAGCTGAAAGCTGTATATTCTGTTCTGAGTAAAATTTACAGATATTCATTGCTGAGTATTTATCCATGTAAATGAGCTATGTGCAGGTAAAAGCTATTAATCTTGAGAGTTCTGGGTGTTCTTTGCTGATGGAAATGCAAAAATTAAAGGTACAATGGAGAGCAATTTGTGAAGAATAAAGTTTGAAATTTTGTGACGTGAATAAGAGATAGCCTCCTTAGCAGTCTCAATATTTTAATGCATTTTATTAAAACAGTGTACAATTTAGTTTTATTTAAAGACCTCCATTGCACTTTCTTTTAGGGCTAAAAGTTTTCTGAAAGTGTAAATGGAAACACTTCAGCATGGATAACCTTAATTGTAGGTTAGGTAAAGCCTGTGTGCGCAGCTTTCAGTTTGGGGCAGTTGAAAGATGTACACAATTTTGTATGTTTGCCCTAAGGTAATAGGCGATGGGATTGTTTTGAAACTGTATTTAATTTTTTGTGGCTCAGGATTTCATTAAAATACAAAGTCTTGAAAAAGCTGACATAGGTTCAAATGGAGATGAGAAGGAGCAATTGTATAAAAGATCAGCGTGCCAGACGGTTTATGTATGTAACACAAAAGTTGGAAATACATGTTCAAAAAATTGTCATGTATAACAGGTGGGAACAGTAGCTTTTTACCATAATGACTGCACTGCTCCTATTATCTTGGAACATGAATGGCCTTACAGGCAAAGACAAAAAGGAAAGAGTATCGAGTTATATTATGAAATGCAGAGTGCAAATTGCAATGCAGCAGGAAACGCATATAGAAAGATGAGCATGCAAATTTGACAGGATTTCAGGATGGATATTAAGCAGAATATCAGGGAGAAAGGAAAGGGGGAGTAATTATACTTATTGCTAGAGGGGCTCTAGTAGTGATAGAATGGGGAAAGAAGACAGTTGTGTAAGATTTGTGGTAGTAAGGCATTACTGGCAAGGGAACAGGATTATGCTGGCATGTATTATATTCTACCAAAAAATGCTATTATGGAGTTTATGAAAATTTTAGGATAAATGATCATATTTCAGCAGAGCTTATATATGGGGACTGGAACTTGATTTGCAATAAGGAGGATATTTCAGGAGGACCTAGAAGGGAATATATAACAAAAGAGGGTGGATTTCTGAAGAAAGTTATGAAAATATTTTGATTGGAAGATGTGAATTCAGTAGTAGGAAAACTGGCAAATTTTCTGTATTATTCCCAAAGGTACAGTAACTGGGCTAAATTAGATATAAATTATATTTCTTAGGAACTTTTGCCTTTAATTGAAAGCTTTGACACACATCCAATAACTGTTTCAGATCATGCACTAATAAAAACGAAGATAAAAATGCAGGGTAATGAAGTAACAGTGAGATACCACAGCTTTCCCACCTACCTGTTAAAAAGAGAAGAATTTAAGGAATGGATAGTGGAAATTATTTGAGCGTTATTAGGGAATATAGAAATATCTTCAGAAGCTATAGATAGTGGAATAAAATGAAAATAGGGTTTAAAAACAGGTTAGAAATAAAAATAAGGCTATATGATTATCTTACAGGGACTGATAGTGGTTAAAGTATTGTAGGATAAAGGAATCTCAGGGAACAAGAAAAAGCACAAATGCAGAGTGCTAAAGAAAAAAATGTGATATTTGGATAACAATCATGAATTTAGAATGATTGCTGTTAAGCAGGTATTTTTTATAGTGATGACAGAACACAAAAACATTTAGTACAATGATGTAGGCAGCAGGAAGGGTTGTTATCAGTCTTAGGGAGCCTGTAACAAGCAAAAATAACCAGAGATTATGTAAAGGTTTTAGAGATATCTCGGAAATTTTATGAAAATTTGTATAAAGCAAAGAAATGTGGAAATCAAGAAAGAGCACACATGAAAATATTTATGGAAGACTTCATTATGCCAAAGTTATACGTAGACGAGGCTCAACAATTGATAGTTCAGCTAGGAGGGGGTGTGATGCCCCTGCACTGGCCCAGTAATCAAGGAGCCTCAATCCTCATCACTGGCATCAGTGAAGGACATACACAGTGGGAGGATAACAAGTACACATACAATAAAGTACAATTTCTCTTAAGAGCACACAGAGATCACAGTCAGTCTGGGGCTGGTTTCTCCCTCTTTCTCCAGATCCCCAGTAAGACTCCCCAGTGGCACAGCTATAGGGTTAGGATCTCAGCTGAGGGGTCAAGCCAAGACCTCCAGCACCCTCTTTCTAACCAGTGCTTTGTGTCCCTGCCCAAGTTGCTGAGACACACACACACACACACACACACACACACACACACACACACACACACACACACACACACACACACACACAGAGATTTGATTTACACACACACCTGGGAATGTCTGGCACTGGTTTACTAGCTATGCCTCCCTTCTACCCAGACTATAAGGTATTTATCACTGCTACCAACCCCTCCTTATCAGCTACTTTTAAGGCCCTTAACAAAGGGTGACCAATCCTACTGTGTAATGTTACTATTATCCAAATGGTAAGTGTGACCAAGACTTGCAAGGCTATTTAGGAGTGGCCTGTACAGTGTCACCAAATACATACTCAGGTACTGTAAGAGCTTAAAAGATGATGTGTAGTGCATGTAAATGGAAAACATCTTAATATGGTTTGCTTTTTTATTCAATTAATGTGTGTTTGCTTATATGTTAAGATAATGTAATAAAGGTATTAAAGATCACAGGCCTAACATCCTTGAGCAACAAAGAGGGATGGGAGCTCAATCCCTTTATTCAGGGTCTTTGTATACTATAATAACTGGGATATTGTGAGTAGGGCATAAGCGACCCCTTTTCACCAGAGTGCTAAGGAGAAAATCTCTGGAAAATTTAAGCATAAATAAATAAATGAGAGAATTTAGCAGCAATAGAAGAAATATTTGCTGACTTAAGAGAAAACAAAATCATATAGAGCAGTAAGAGAATATTTACAATATACAGAAGGAGAAAAAAAGTGGTAGAATAAAAAAAACCTTGATATAAAGAAAAAAACTGCAAAGATTAATGCATAGTACATTAGAGTAAGTACAGTAGAAGCATTATTAGCATATGGTTAGTAGATAAAAAAATTACAGCAGTGGAAAATATATGCAGTTTACAAATGGAGTAGGAAAAAATATTGAGGAAATGTAGTATCCAGGTGACCATGGCATGAAATAATCCACGAGTTGTATAGAGCAATTTTTAAAGCTGTTGAAAGATGTTATTTTTTGTGAAGCCTGAGGGAAGGTGTTCTGTTTCCTAGATATACATGAGGAGTACAGGGAGTCAACAAAAGAACTGAGATTTTTTTGACAATTTGGTATGTATTTGAAGAACAAAGATCTATTGCAGGAGAGCACCATTACATCGTAGAACAAACTTAAGGGAGGAGCATTAGTCAGGAAGTAGAGTATTTTATGGGATAGTTTCAAGTATGAGAGGCTAAAACGGTTTGGGAATCCAGTACAGTATAATTTTGAGTGCCAGGCATTGGAATGTGGAATCTGGCATCTTCATTGCAAGTTTAGCAATTCTGTGATAGCATTGTTATTTGTTTTTAACTATGTTTCATTAATGTTTATGAAAATAGGTGATGTATTAAGTAAGGTAGACAGTGTGTAGGTAGTCACTGTATTTATCCAAGAGTACATACACAGTGTAAAATGTCGAGGCTCTGTAAAGAAGGCGTAATTTTTGATAATTTGTTATGTGTATCAAATTTAAGTTGATCATCTAGATTAACTCCTAGCAGTTTGGCTTAGGCCATGACTTCAAGATGAATATTTTGTGTGATAATTGTGAAACTAAAATTGTAATCAGACTCAGACCTGAGTGTGAAAATCATTAATTTTGTTTCATTACGGTTTAGGAGCAGTTTTATGTGAGAGCCAATTTTCTATGGTAATGAAAGATTTTTGTGTTTCAGTCTGAAGTAGGGATAAATATGTCAAGAGTTAGAACTCAGTGGCTCCTAATCAAAAAGATCACAGGCCTAGAATCTCTTATCTACCAAGAGAGGCTGAAAGTGCTGTCCCTTTTTTCGGTATCTTATAGACTTCTGAGGAGAGATCTCCATCTCACTTACCATGTAATTAGAGACCTGATCGTTCTGGACTTCCTGTTTCTCTGCCAGTCCAATATCTGCACTAATACTAGAACAAGGGACCTGAATGTTCACCAGCAGATAATTAAAACATGCTGGAGGGACAGGTTTATAACTCAGTGCCTCACAAGCCTTTGAAATAAACTTCCCCTGCATATTAAGTAATGCATTTCACTATCTTCCTTTAAACATGAACTAGATGACCGAGTTGAGTATGCACAACTTTTACTCCAGGATTGACCAATATCCCTCCTGGAGAAAGAAGGTGATGCCTGGGTGGAAGGGGGTACTAACAAGACGAGAATGGTCATGAGATGCAGTGGCTTGGGAATAACTATCTATTGGTTGGTGTTGTTTTTGTTATCTATGAAGCTATGAAGCTATGAAGGCAGAGCAGATTAAAGTAGCATCATCAACATATCAGAGAGCAAATAACATAAGGTGTGGCTGCAGAGAAATTGTTTATGAAGAGGTTGGATAGTAGGGGGTCCATGGATATAACCCAGTGTGCACCACTGGAAAAGTGGAAAGAGATTAGTGCATTTTACTGCCTGTAAACGGTTACTGCGGTAGCTTGAAAACTAATGTAGTGTCGAGGCAGAAAAATCTCAAGGAAGACAGGATTGTGTATTAGTTTGTGTTTTCAGTTTTATAATCCAGCTACTTCACTAAATCCACTAATTTAATGTAGAATTCTCCAGCATCTCCAAGAAAGGAGAGGGTAAAATATTTCTTTGGCATGAGCATCCAAGGGCCTCACTTTTGAACTTGTCACTTCAGTAGTATTTTCTAGAGGAGTAGTAGGTTGAACTTTTATGTCCTTGGAATCTTGCACAGCATTCCATATTTTCTGCTGTCCACCATAAACAAAAGGAGCAAGGCAGCTGCTGCTTCCTGAGTTATTCCAACCGTGCATGTTTTTACAGTTTTGACACTTCCATACTAATACATATTTTAACAAAAAGGATGGTTGTGACATGGCATTTAGTTTCCCATTGGTTTACAGTTCCCATAGAGGTTTATGTATTTTTTTTAATCATTTAGCTTACATAGTTGTGATTGCTCTGACTATATGAACAACTTTAAATGTGAAATGGTCCTTATTTAACATGCTTTTGCAATTCACTTGACAGTGTATTCATTATAGCATTGTAGTTATTATCCAGCTAGTACTTGACAGCACAGTGAAATTTTAACTAGACGGAAAAGTTAGATGCAAAGACTGGCAGTGGAAGTGCTGCTCCATTTAATGAGATTTGTGTTGCCTAAGTGTGATCCAGATGTGTCGCCAATAAGATCCATTTTGTAGAAACTGTTAGGCTTTACTTGGCATATGATACTTGACTGCCCTTGCACTTATGAATTCTGAATGATTATTTGCATACTTTGAGTAACTTTTGTAAGATAAAATTACTGATAATCAATGGGATTGTTATTTGAAGAGTACCAGTCTATGTATCAAGCTTTTGGTGAGCTTGACATCGACTATTATGAATAGTTCTAGGATAGTAACAAATTGTTTTATGTCCAAGAGTTGTATGCCAGCAAATTCACATGGAGAGTAGAGTGAACCAAAGCTTGAGAGATGAATCTTGACTTTTATCTTGAGAACATGCAACAGATTGGTTATGATCAGAGGTTTTTTTCGATAATTCTGCATATTCTGCCAGTTGTGGGAAGGTACAGAAAGACAAAAAAAAAATGTAAGAGACATAGGTGTTCCATACCTTGAAAAGCTGTGCACTCTTCTGCTACCAGATACATCTTTACTGTAAAGTAAATAGATCTGTAGCTGCTCCCCTGTACTGTAAAACAAAGGGAAAAAAATAAAGGAAAAGAAACTATAAAAATGAAAAATGCTTTACAACTTTAAAAGCAGCAACAGTTTTTGTGCTACCTTACAGAAGACGGAGGCAAAGTATTATCTTTCTTTCTGTAACAACTGTGAGCTGTAGTCCACCAACAAAAATGAAGTGCAACATTCCGAAGAACTGTTCAGCTTTTAAAGCTTTTTAAATGATCACAGTTTAAGTTGCAATATGAGTTCATATGTATTAGCAGGAAAGAAGACAGACCTTAAAAAAGCTTCCATTACCATCATTGCATAGCATACCTATGATTTCATTTACAATTTTCATTCAAGCCAACACTACATAAGTTGCTTAGTTCCTGCCTTTTTTAACCTCACTTCTCTTCCTGAGCATTTGTCTGCATGTGTTATTCCTACATGTAACGTTTTGATGAAATTTGCTCCTTCCTTTTCTGTAGATTCTATCTCCCTCCAGTTAATCTCCTTAACTGTTTTCAGTGTTTCCTTTACATACATTCATAGGTAGGTACTAGGCTATCGGCCCTAGGGCCCATACAAGCCTAGCCAAAAAATGTACCCTGGCTTTCGCTACCCAAGAAAATTATTTTCCTGTGCCCCTGTCGAGCAGAGCCACAGAAGTGATCCCCGGGGTGAATTTCCCATTTCCCATCCAATCATCAAGATTTTTCTTGAAGAGTGCTAATGAGGAGCTCTGTTTGACATAGATAGGTAGTCTGTTCCAGAGTATGGGAAGTCTCTGGGACAGGAATCTATCCCTCCAGCATGTACTGTTTATTGTGGTGACAAAGTTTAGGTCCCTAGAGCATGTAGCTCGGAGGGAGTGGGATTTCTTTAAGTGGAGCATGTCCAACAGCTCTGGGTTTGACATAGCTTTGTATGTTAGGCAGTGATCGCCCCCGAGTAGGCGATATGCGATGGAGTAAAGCTGTAGTTTTTTGAGACTGTCTGCATAAGGCATCTGTTTAAGGCCAGTAATCCTCTTTGTGAGGTATTTCTGTGGTCTTTCCAGTTCTTGTAGATGTCTTGTGAGGTACATACCAAAAGGGGCGTTGTACTCTATAATGGGTCTAATGAGTGATGAGTAGCGGGGAACAATGACCTCTTTTTTTCTGGATGAGAATCCTTTTGTGATGAGATGAGCCACATAGAAGGATTTCCTGACCACTGTGACGATGTGATTATCAAAGGAGAGACTACTGTCCACCTGTGTCCCAAGGTCTCTTATCACATTTTCAGCATTAAGTAGACTACCAGCTATGTGGTAGTTCATGGGTACAGAGTTTTTACCAAAGGGGATGACAATACACTTTTTGGCATTGAGCTTTAGGCCATGGCTTTGACACCAGGTATCTGTCTCAGTGAGGCCCTTTTGTAGTTTGTCCACATCGTTAGGAGTTTGTTTCAATTATGGCTCCTATTTTGCAGTCATCTGCAAACTTTGTTAGCCAAAGACCTTCTGTGTTGGCCTGCACTTCAGAGAAGTAGGTACCAAACAGGAGAGGACCCAGGACTGAACCCTGTGGTACTCCACTTGTCACTGGTCTGATGTCGGATTTGGAATCCGCTACTTTGACAGTGTGGGTTCTGTCCGTGAGCCAGTTGGCAACCCATCTTGTGACATATGGATTTATACCTAGTTTGGTGAGCTTGTCTATAATTCCAGAGTGGGGGATGGTGTCGAAAGCCCAGATGGCTTAGATTGTTTTACTTATTTGTGTGTTTTTTATTTTTTGCCACCAGTAGTATTAAACATAATAAGATTTTACTATGCCTAGGTGGTTCATATCCTAAAGAATCATTTCCTTAGTTACTACCATTTGGTCTCTACAACGTTTCCAGCAAAGTACTCTGTAGGAAATTTTAAAGTTTAACTCATTATGTTTCAGAAAAGTGTTCATATCTCGTCTTTCTTCCCAATTACATCTCCAACATTTGTTTTATACTTGAGGAAAGATCCTATGAAGTTTAATTGTACTGTAAAATTCCTATGCAAACACTTCCATGAAAAAACTCTAACCCTTCTAGACTTTGTTGCATACCTAGAAACACTACAAATGTTTCTTCCCATTGTTCTTTTTTTTCATTTGTGTTTCTGTTCTCTTTTCCCAATCTTTTGTAGCCTTATCAAATTGGTTTTTATACTGGGCAGTATTTTGCATGCCCTCATCATTGTCACTTTTGTAACTCTGATTCTGTTTTAGACTCAATTAAAACTCTACCCAACTTGTTTTTTTTTTTTGTTTTGTTTTTTTATTTAGTACTCCCTGTCCTTTTATCTTTGCCCATACCCCATTATCAGCAGCCTCCAACCTGCAGTTCAAACACCTGCTTAGCCCCATCCTATCATGCTACCTTACCCTGCTGAGTTACTTGTTCCTTTGATTTGCTTCAGTAAATTCTAGCCATCCTTCACCTACTTTCTTAGCCTCTACTTGCAGACATCCCTACTAGTACTTCAGCTTCAGTTATTATAGTGCTTATTTCTTAAGTACTTAAGTACAAATTAAAGTGTAGCAATAATGCAAATAGTGACCAGAAAAATACATATTATAAATTATGAAAAAGTATTAAAAAGTAAGTACACTGAGTACAGAATTGTAATAAGGTTCAGTAAACACTTGTCAGAAATCTGTCTCACAGAATCCATTTAAAGTCTGCAGACTTCAGTTGTGACTCCAGACAAACAAATTAAAATATAACAGGGGAACATCCAACAAACCAAAATACTATGGTTGAAAGTTCATGTACCAAGAAACAAACAAAGGAACATTTCTGGAACCAAATCAAATATTAATTGCCATCCAAACTTCTCTGCCAATTGTTAAAAATACATCTGACCTGTATGTAAGATAGCATTTTCAGTTTGCATTTTATGTACATAATTAAGACCTTACAGAGTCTTATTTTATTTTTGTTGCATCTTCTGTTTAGTCTCTTTCCAAATATCCTTAGCTGCCTAAACAGAGTCATATGTAATCTGTACAACTAAATAGATGTTCATCGTGTTACCCTGCTGCAGTCATCACACTTGGGTTATCCTGCCATCAGGCGGTCCCGCAGTCGGCCCGAATTCCAAAGTCTTGGTCCGGCGTCGGTTGCTGTCGCTTCTTCCCTGACATCAGAGCGCCGGGGGTATATCAGAGGCATCCGACGCCATTTTCTTCAGTCTTTTTTGCCGCACGGTGCCCGAAGCAGAAGCAGTTCGCAAGTGCCGGTCGGCCGACACCTGAGATTTTCAAATCGAATTTCAGTCCAAAGTCTTCAAAGATAAGTACCCCATTGGGGAACCTTTTCTTGCCTCAGTCTGATGTCAGAAAAAGTTAACAATTAAATTTCTTGTGGGAAGCAAATACCTCATAAGGACTTTCATTCTTTTTGTATACCTTGCCTAGGCCCAGACCACGACATCACTGGTTGTCGGTTTTGTGCTAGGTTCAATAAGCGAACTATAAAGCGACGCTTTGATTTCGCACGAAACTACATCGGTAGAAAATTTAATTATATTATGCCGTCGGAGCAACCGACTACCGGCATGCATAAAAAACGCAAAGATAAAGACAGGCAGCCTAGATCCAAGCCAGACTCCGAGGCCTCGGCTGGGCCAGTCGCCGGTTCTCTGGTTTTCAGTGAGGCGCCTACGCAGCCCTTAGCTACCGCTGAATTGGATCCCCAGACCGCTTCAGATCCCCCAGCAGAGAGTTCTAAGCCGACGCAGCCATTTTCGTTAGGCCCTACCGACGACATTGCAGTAGGGGAAGCCGGTGCTGTAGAGACACCTTTGGTTTCTGAAGGTGTCTTCAGACCGACTACTCTCACCATAAAATCTTATGCTAAGCTTAAGACTCCTCTAAAACCAAAAAAGCCTACACTTCAGTCTCCAGGTCAAGGCCCTATGCCTAAGAAACAGATGCTTAAAATGGCTGAAGATTTGATTTCTTTGATCAGGGATTCCCAACCCCCCCCCCCAACAAAAGGCCTAGACAAGAGGAGGATTATGCCTCCTCTGATCAAGTGTCTGTTTCCTCAGGCTCCTCTGAGGAACAGGATTACTCCTTTCCCCCTTATGAAGATTCTGATGCTGAAGACTCCATTCCCTCAGCTTCTCCTCCTGAAGATTATTCCTTTGGGGAAACCTTACATACCATGAGGGAACATTTCCACTGGGAAGGTCAGGACTACTCTGACTCAAAGAAAAGGCTCCGAGAGTTTCTTTTACTCCCCCAGCACAGACCACTTGCTATCCCCCCAGTTTTGGACATTGTGGATGATGTTTTCTTAGAATCTAGTCTAAATCCAGATTCTCTGCCTCCTGCTCCAGCCAAACCAGATAAATACTATAGAGTGCCTGACTCACACAAATTCCTTTACAGAAGCCCTGTTGCTGATCCAGAGACTATCTCCTAGGGTCCCAAAGGGGCTAAGGCTTCTATGGCTAAAAATCCTGTACCCTCAGAAAGGGACTCCAGAGCACTAGATATGTGGGGGAAGAAGGTTTACACCTCAGCTACTCTAGCTATGAGAGCACTAAATTGTCAATTTCACATGCTTAAATACCAGCAATTCCTAATGTCTCAAATAAAACAAAAGATGGGCACGCACCCTCAACAGTCTGAATTCAAGGAAATGCAAGATCTGTTGCATGCAGCTGAACAGGTGGGCAAACATACTTTACAATGTGGTTTTGATGCCTTGGAACTTCCTCTAGAGCAGCTGTTACTGGGTCTGTTATACGTAGGCATGCTTGGTTAAAGGAACAATCTCTGCCTGATCATGTTAAAGCAAAGTTACTGGATGCCCCCTTACAGCAGGATATCTTATTTGGGGTTAAAGCAGAGGAGGTTTTAAAGAAAATGGAGGATAAGGCAAAATCTATGCAGACGGTCAAAGATTTCCTACAGGTACAGCCCCCACACTTCAGCTGAAATTGCCAACAAAAAATTGGTCCTTTCCAGCTTCTGACAGACCACAGAGGGGTAAATACAGGTGCCCAGGGGGCAGAGGACAAGCACAAATCCCTTACAAACCTCGCCAATGGGGCACTGCAACACAAGGGAGGAGAAGACAGGTCCCAAACTACTAGAAGGCAAACACAATGACTTAAACCTCAAACTGCCAAGCAAAACTCTCTTGGCAACTCCCTTGGGAGGAAAATGAGCACTTTTTGCAGACAACTGGCGCATCGTCACAAAGGACAAATGGGTCCTAGACATTATCTCACATGGATACAGATTCCATTTCCACACCTTACCAAGGACAAAAGGAATGCCGAACCTGCCACAAAATCAATGGGCAGAGGCACAAAAACAAATTACAGCTCTCATGGACATGAGAGCCATTCAACTGGTACCTGCACAGGAGGAAGGCCAAGGATTTTACTCAAGGCTCTTTCTAGTCCCCAGAAAGGACAATGCTTGGAGACCATTCTGGACCTTTCAATTTTAAACACCTTCTTGCAAGTACCCAAATTCAAGATGCTAACACTACAGCAGCTTCTTCCCATGTTGGGCAAGAAAGCTTGGCTAGTAACGTTGGACCTCAAGGAGGCATACCTGCATGTCCCTGTCAGACGAAATTGCAGAAGATACCTCAGTTTCATTGCAGGTTCAACCCATTACCAATTCTCTGCACTGCCCTTTGGCTTATCTACTGCGCCCAGGATCTTCACAAAATGCCTGGCACCAGTAATTGCATACTGCAGACAAAGAGGAATTCAGATATACCCATACCTGGATGACTGTCTCATCCAAGCAGAAAGCAAGGACGTTCTCTTACAACACCTGGCTTTTGTAAAACATCTTCTAAGTTGCCCAGGGTACACAGTAAACGAAAAGAAATCAAAACTAGTGCCCTCACAAAATATGACATTCCTGGGTGCCAGCTTGAATACAACGGCTCAGATGGCTTATCTGATGCCAGACAAACTACAATTAACTCAATACTTCAGAACAAAGGCAACAAAGACCCAACTCCCTGCAAGAAAAATTCTGCAGGCCTTGGGCTTCATGGCATCTTGCATACTACTAATACCATTTGCAAAACTGCATATGAGGAAATTACAATGGTACCTAAAAAGCATATGGACTCAACACAGCCACAGCTTGGAAACAATGATACCTCTCATTCCCTGCCTTCAACAGGAGTTTCTATGGTGGTCACAGGCATGTCACCTCAACAAGGGTCAGCCTTTCACCCTTCCCCCAGCCAGGCAAACTATGACAACAGATGCATCGGACTATGCCTGGGGGGCACACATGGCAGGATGGTGCGTTCAAGGCATATGGACAGCAGATCAAAGGAATCTGCACATCAATCAAAAAGAAATGCTAGCTGTACAAAATGCTCTAACAGCCTTCAAGGACCTCTTACATCCAGGACAGCTTATCATAAGGACAGACAACACCACAGTAATGTGGTACATAAACAAACAAGGGGGTACACACTCCTACCCTCTGTGCAGGCAAGCAGTGACCTTGTGGAACACAGCACTGGCTTTACCAAGTTCAATTACAAGCTCAATTCCTGCCAGGAAAAAAGAACACATTGGCAGACAACCTAAGCAGAAACATCATGGATCCCCACGAGTGGAAACTGGATCCACAAGTATTCTCAATGATAGCTCAAAAATGGGGGCTCCCAGACATAGACCTGTTTGCCAGCCCTCAAAACTATCAGCTAACAAAATTTTGCACAAGGACTTTTCACCATCAAGATTGGAAAGTGGACACACTCTCATTCAGTTGGAAAATGCTAACAAGTATATGCCTTTCCTCCATTACCCCTTCTCACAAAGGTGCTACTGAAAGTCAGGATGGAGAGACCCCGAATGATACTCATTGCCCCAGACTGGCCATGCCAGCACTGGTACCCACTATTAAGGAATATGGCCCAGGGCCCACCATGGATTCTACCACAAATTACCCACCTGCTCACACAGCAAGACAATCAGATTCTATACAGCCAGCTCAAAACCTTAAACTTGGCTGCATGGCAAATCACCTTAGCAACCAGCCAGCTCCTCTCTCACAAGCTGTTATGGATGTTATTCTGGAGGCCAGGAGGCCCAGCACCAGGAAAGCCTACTCAGACAAATGGAAAAGGTTTTGCGCCTGGAACCAAGCTAAAGGCCAAACTACCCTTCAGCCTGACATACCTCAGATTCTGCAATATTTAACTGAGATGTTACACAAAGGGCTTTCTTTTTCATCTATTAAAATCCACGGCTCAGCTATTTCTGCTCACTACAGCACGGATCCTCCCTTATTTTCACATCCACTCCTAAGGCAGTTTCTCAGAAGGGCCAAAAACATTAGGCCTCCCAGGAGAGCACCAACACCTACTTGGGACCTCAACTTTGTTCTGGAAAAATTCACGCTACCTCCTTTTGAGCCAGCTTTCTCAGCTGACTTAAAGTTCATATCATGGAAGACTGCCCTGCTGCTAGCAATTACTTCAGCTAGAAGAGTTTCAGAGCTTCAGGCACTAATGACAGTAGAGCCTTTCCTCATTTTTCATCAAGACAGAGTTTCTCTACGAACTAACCCCTCCTTTATGCCTAAGGTGGTATCCAGTGTGGCTCTAAATCAAACCATCCATTTTACCCACCTTCTTTCCAAATCCACAGAACAAAGGAGAAAGACTCCTGCATTCCTTGGACATTCACAGGCAGCTACGTTACTACTTGGATAAAACTAAGGTTTTCAGAAAATCTGACCAGCTTTTTGTATCCTATGCTACAGCATCACAAGGAAAGGCTATCTCAAAACAGACCATTTCCAAATGGATAGGACATTGCATACGTTTTTGCTACACTCACCATGGAAAACCAGTTCCTGCTACCATAAGGCCCCACTCTACCAGGGCAGCAGCTACATCTACAGCCTTCCTCAGGGGGGTGCCAACCAAGGATATTCTGGAAGCTGCAACTTGGAGTTCAGTACACACCTTCACCAAACATTACCACTTACCACTTTACTCTAAGACTAGAGCTGGCTTCGCCACTGCAGTTTTGCAGGGCCTTCTAGCGTCCTCTAACCCTGTTTGACTCCACCTCCCATCCTTAGCTTTGGGATTCTACCTAAGTGTGATGACTGCAGCAGGGTAACACAATGAACATAGTACAGTTTTGTACCTACCATAAATGTAGATGTTCGAGTGTATACCCTGCTGCAGTCCAGGTAACCCTCCCTCCATCCCCTCTGAACTAGCTGAACTTATCTCTACCACTCTATCCTATACTACCACTGTGGTGTATTTGCTTGTGCCTAAGGGTTTTGTTTTATTTTTTCTTATAGCTATATGTGTATATATATATATATATATATATATATATATATATATATATATATATATATTTTTTTTTTTTTTTTTGCCTACCTGTTAGGGGCACCTGACATCTGGGGTAAGAAAAACTGAAGAAAATGGCGTCGGATGCCTCTGATATACCCCTGGTGCTCTGAAGTCAGGGAAGAAGCGACAGCAACTGACGCCGGACCAAGACATTGGAATTCGGGCCTACTGCGGGACCGCCTGACGGCAGGATAACCCAAGTGTGATGACTGCAGCAGGGTATACACTCGAACATCTACATTTATGGTAGGTACAAAACTGTACTTTCATCTTATTGCATCCCCATAAGAAAGGGTATTGCTGAAGCAATTCTTGTATGGATGCATTGTTTACAGCTGTACTTTTTTGTTTTATCATTTATTTTCTATCCTGAAAAGACTTGCAATTGTCTCATAATGTTCCACAACACCAACATGCCCCTTTTTTAGTTTTATCAAGTGCAAGATAATAAATATCTGCAAATAATGCCAACTCCTTTTGATTACCATACCAGTTATGAATTTGTGAATCCCTTATTTTCATTGCTCATGGCTCTAAATGTACAGTAGATAATGTAGAAAAAAAATACATCCCTTTCTTTCTCCTCTCTCCAAACGTAGCTTGTCAGAGAGGAACACTTCCTCCTTAATTTTTTTCTCTGCCATTTACATATCATCTGTATTAACTCTGTTGTTCTGTTACAGAATGCAGGAGCTATCTTTTTCCTACTAATAAAATCCCTGCTGACTCTAGCAAATGTTTTCTCTGCATCTAGACTCGTTGACAGTAACAGTGTTTTCTTTTACTCCAGTTCCATCTGGATCATCATAATTCTTTTAATTATTTATCAAATGTTTGCTTCTCCTCCACAGAATCACATTGATCCTTGTCTGTCAAATCTTTTGGTATCTTTGGCATCCTCTTAACCATTATAGGCATAAGCACTTCATAGTTGTGGTTTAAAATCAAGCTTGCGTATATGAATCCAGATCTGAAGGGCATTTACCCTCTCTCAGTAGTACCATCACCACTGCTTTTTTCCAAGATACCAGTACTTCCCCAGTTATAAAATATGGTTGAATGGCGCCTTCCCATTATTTGTACTCTCTTCCCTTAAACATTTCTACAGGAATATCGTTTGACTGAATATACATCACTGTTTCTTTTATTTAATTTCTTCCTATATTAGCTTTGAATTGTTGAGATTCATCCCCCTTTAACTTTGGTATAACGTAAGTTCATTTCTGCCTCCTCCTGATTTCCACATTCCTCTGTTTTATATGAATTTTCATAAAATTTCCAAAATATCTGTAATACTATCTTGGTTATTTTTGTCATACACATCTTTGATTTTTGATTACCGGGAAAGTCTGACTGTGTAGAAGTCCATTTTCACCTTAAGTTTGACTACATGTCTTTCTCCTTTCCGTTATGTAGTTATTGCATTAGTTTTACAATCTAGAATTGTCCAAAAATATTTAACAGGACTTTCTAAACTTGGGCTTATTGTCCAAATACTATATTTTTCCAGTTGTTCCTTTTCTTGTTGCATGAAATTCCCCTTCTTATGCACTGATTTAATACTTCTTTCCTATTCCACACTCTGTCATTTCTACAACGCTTGGAAAGTCCATTTTTGTTTTAGCCTACTCACTAGCTATTTCTTCTGAAGTAATTTCTGAATTATAACTGTCAAATCATACCCACTACCAATTTATTGTCATCTTTTTAACAAATAAAAATGAGACGCTATTGCTTTCCTAGTTAAGTCACTACCTTGCATCCTCATATCAGTTTTTAATTACATGATCTGATATACTTACTGGATGGTTCTCAAAGCTTTCAGTTAAATACACTTCTGCCTACTGATTTCACATTCCAAACCAAATATTCTCCTGTATGTCTTTAGAAAGTTACACCCCTCGTTATATTATCCCTTCTTCACCCCTAATGCATCCATACTGTTGCAAATCAGATTCCTGTCACCGTCAAAAAAGTATTTTGTTTATTGATATTTGATTACTGGGTTAGGTTCCGGTCACCGTCAAATTATTTGGTTTATTGATATTTGATTACCGGATTAGGTTCCTGTCACCATCAATAAATTATTTGGTTTATTGATATTTGATTACCGGATTAGGTTCCTGTAACCATCAATAAATTATTTGGTTTATTGATATTTGATTACCAGGAAATTCCAACTGTGTGGGAGCCCATTTTCAGCAGCGGCCCATGGAGAAAAGCTCCAAAGTATTACAAAACATTTTAAGAATTGTAATTTTACAGTCTTTAAAAATAATACAAAAAGCAAATGCAGTTTAAATAATTATAGCAGACAGACATAATATGAGAACATTGGTTAAGAATAGATGCAAGTTATATGACAATGATTTAATATTTACAGAAATTTAGTCAGTTTATAGAGAAATTAAAGGTAAGGTAGTATAATACAGAGATTGCAAGACAAAGTGAGAGAAAAGCAGGCTATGGTATATTTAGAGAGAAAGCCAGGGGTGAAAAATTGATACAAGTAAGGAAATGTAAGGTATGAGTAGGTTTTTGTCCACATTTACGGATATAGTTTATCCTGCTGTTGAGCAAGAACAGAGATAGCTTTGTGTAGGAAGTCTTTCAGAATGGTTTTGAAGGATGGGAGGGATGGTATTTACCTGATGGATAGAGATAAGGAGTTCCAGGTTTTAGCAACATGGTACGAGTATACGGAATGTCCAGCAGATTTGATAGGTTTGTGGACAGAACTGAAGATCTGAAGTAGTTGACTTCATTTGATCTTCAACCTGTGGGTATACAGATCCGAATCGGATCCAAGAAGGCCGCATCACTAGCATCTGATCCTAGCTCCAAGCTCCTCCCCTTACCCATAATGCTGCCGTCTCCTTCCTTCCCTCAGATCTCGTTTACCACTGAAAAGCTACGCATCGTGGTCGCAGAGCTCCAGGCTTTTTTTGAGTAAGTTTGTGGTTTTTCATTCAGGTGTGAGTGTAGGTTTCTTCCCTGTCTTTTCTTTTCAACCTCCCCTACCCGTGTTGCCCTTCGGTGGTTACAAAAAAAAAAAAAAAAGTAATTTTCCCTTTGGCCTTCCCTGCTCCCTTTCTTCTTCAAGCGAGAGTGTGAGAGTGTCCGTGTATACGTGTAGGTATCTAGGCCACCGTCTAGAGCTGCCCCTCATCGGCACTCCCGGACAGTGTCAGTAGCTTCATCTTCTTGGTCAACCCGTAGTCTTAGCAAGGTGGAGATGGACAGGATGATGCGGAAGTTCATCTGCACCCAGATCTAGATGGGAGTCTTGCCAGCCCCCTCTCCCTCCAGAACAGGGAGCTTGCAGCCTTTCTTCACCCCTGTACCTCCTTCTCCAATCCGACCATCGGTTTTGGAGTCTTTGGATCAGAGGAGTGTCGAGGTTGGGGGGGGGGGGGTCGGCACTGATGGTATCTTGTATCTCGATGCCAGCCAAGTCTCATTTCTCCCGGGACACTCAGGACTCATCTTCCCCCAGAGGCAGAGGGGGTTATAAGACGCCAGCCCAGAGGCAGAGAGGGTCCGAGAAATTTCGGGTCTCGAGAAACGTTCTTGGACAGGCCCACACAGCAGCCCTGAGGGGCTTGCCCGACTGCTCATCTCTGTAGGTAGTCGGGGGTTGTCTCTCACTACACCCACTGGAGTGGGAGTCCGTAACAACAGTCCGTAGGGTGTTGCAAATCATAACCAGAGGTTATTCCATCCCATTTGTAGATCCACCTCTCCCACCAAAACACCTCCTAGACGTTCTACCCATGCAAAGGGAGGTAGCTGCACTGGAAATAGACAAGCTGCTAAAAAAGGAGTCATCCAACCTTTCCCCCGACCATTCCAGATTTAGCATTTATTCCAGGTACTTTTTAGTGCCAAAGAAGACTGGGGACCTAAGACCCTTTCTGGATCTTCCCACCTTGAATCTCTCAGTAGCCAAGGAGAAATTCCAGATGCTGACTCTTCAGTCCATCCTGCTCTGTCTGCAGGCAGAGGATTGGATGTTCTCGATCAACTTCCAGGACGCGTACTATCATATCAAGATGGACAGGCACTTTTGCGGGTTCCTCCACGTCTGGCTGGGGGCCAGTCACTATCAGTTCAGGGCCCTCCCCTTTGGTCTCACCACAGCCCCAAGGGTGTTCACCAAAGTGATGCCGGTCGTAACGGCTCACCTGAGGCTTCAGGGAATTCAGGTCTTTCCTTACCTGGACAATTGGCTCCTTGCTGCCCACACCAAGCATCTGCTTTGCCAAGCCAGGGACTATTTCCTTGTATTAGCAAACAGTCTGGGCATTACTATCAACATCAGCAAATCGTCACCGACTCCATTCCAGATTTTAGACTTTATTGGAGCTCGGTTGGACACCATCCAAATGAAGGTTTACCTCACCCCGGAAAGGGTACACAATCTAAGACTTCATATTTCTTACATTCTTCAGGCTCGTCTTTCCTCAGCGGAGACAGTTGTGTGGGCTCTGGGTTCCTTGGCAGCCACAATAAATCTTATAACCTTTGCACGACTTCTCATGCGAGTTCTCCAGTAGACACTAGCAGTTCAATGGTCTGTACTAGACCTACCATTCTCCCATCCAGTCCGTATATCCCAGGCTTGCAAAGACTCCCTTCACTGGTGAATTCTCTCCCCAGATCTTGTCGAGGGCCATCCCTTTCTTCCGCCCTGTCCCAAAACCACAGTGACCATGGACACCTTCCAGCTAGGGGGGGGGGGCATTGCTCGGGAAGGACAGTCCATTGCACGTGGTCCCCTTCCAAGACCAATTTGCATATCAGCATCCTGAAGATGAGGGTGGTGGTTCTAGTGTTACAGGCCCTTCATGCCCATCTTCCTCTAGGGACTATTGTGATCCAGTCAGGCAACATGTCAGTAGTCTGGTACATCAACAAACAAGGTGGAACCAGGTCTTAGCCCCTGTGTCGCAAAGCCATAAGATTGTAGGAATGAGCAATTTCCACCAGCCATTTTCTGGTGGCAACGCACATCCCGGGACGGTCCAACATCCTAGTGGACAGACTCTGCAGGACTATTCTGATGCCTTGCGAGTGCTCTCTGAATCCTTCAGTAGTGGAACAGATCTTCCTCAAGTGGGGTCAGCCTTGCTACGATCTCTGTGCATCTCCTTCCAACGTGACGTGCAGCGAGTTCTTCGCTCTGAACCCCCTCAAGGGGAAGCCCCCAGGGACGCAGTGATTCATGCTTGGCCTCCTGGTCTTCTCTATGTCTACCCCCCATTATCTTTCATCCCAAAGTTTCTTCAGAAAGCTTGCAGGCTGGGGAGCACAGTGATCCTCATTGCCCCATTCCGGCCTCGCCAAGTCTGGTTCCACTTCCTTTGGTCTCATCTGGTAGTTCCACCATGGATCTTGGATCCGGTTCCGGATGTCATTTCTCATCCCTCAGGGACTACTCACCCAGATCTGGACAGTCTGAAGCTTACCACTTGGCTGCTCCGGTTCCATTAATGATTAGGACTCCTGGTTTATCCTCTCCGGTTAAAACCAATGATGTTATGTGATCCTATCTCGCCTACATTCTGACTGATGGGTTCGGAGCCGATCCTCGGCTCCGACTCGGCACGCTTATGCCAAAGAGCGAAGTCTCTTATTGGCTGAGCTTACTATATCCCAGGATGCACCACTACCAGTCCCCCAGATCTCGTTTGCCGCTAACAAGCAAAGACGTGGTCTCGAGCTTGGCTGAGCTAAGTAGTGTTTTTTTCACTTACTTTCCTGTCAGGGATTTCCTAAAATTCAACAAAAAGCTGTTTTAACAGCTATCTCGTGTTTTTTGTGTATGAGTGAATATTTTTTGTGGTAAAATATTTGTATGGTGATTGTGTATTGTCTGACTAGAGGTCCCATTTGAGTTGAAGGGCCTTCCCCTGTCAGTCCGTTGTCTTTCAAGTCCCGTTTTATTTTTAGGGGTTCTTGGATCCTTTTAGTCATACTTTCTATTTGTGACAGTGCTTGATTTAAAAAGATAAGAATTTTTCTGTGATAGTTAGTGTGTTCTGTCTTTTGCTAGTTATTCACTAAATTGGTTGCCATAATGTCACAGGCACCTAGGCCTTCAGGTTTTAAGAAGTGCACTAAGTGCAGTTTCAAAATGTCGATAACAGATGACCACTCTCTCTGTGTGTACTGTTTGGGCGCCAAACATTTGCAGGAGTCCTGTAGCGTGTGTCACGCTTTTTCCTCGAGGGTCCTCCAAGAGAGGAAAAATAAACTTATTTTAAAAGGCCTTATTAAACCCTCATTTGAAGAGGCATTAGCTTCCTCTCCTTCTCCTGCTAAGAAGAAAAGGGCGTCGGCTCCGACCAGTCCGTCGGAACCGACCGCCAAAAGACATAGGCAGGCGTCTCCTTCGGCTCCACGGACTTCGGAGCCGAGGGCGGAACGGTCTGCCTCGATGCCTCCAGCCTCGACTCCTCTGGGTTCGGAGCCGACAGCTGGGGCATCGAGAGGCGGGTCACCTTCATCGGCTCCACTGATCTCGGAGCCGAGGAAGGTTGTCCGCTCAGACACTTCCTCCTCGGCGTCGAAGCCCTCTTCGGCACCGATGGAAATTGGTTTGGACACTCCTTCGGCGCCGATAATTATCGAGTCGATTCGGAGCCGGTCCCCTAGTCCCTTGGAGCCATTGGAGAGGCCTACTCGGATCCGTTCGGTCTCTTCCAGGTCATCAAGGATGTCAGATTCGGACATAGACAGGGTGCTCCAAAGACTTTTCCAGTCCCCAGTCTTTCAGAAATTAGTTTCGGCTCCGACCCACTTGGCTTCGGAGCCGATAGCCCATTCAATTGCCATTCCTCCTCCGACCGCTTCGGCTCCGTCGGAGCAGGTGCTGACGGAGCCAGTAGAGATCCTAGGGTCGGCTCCGACCCTTACTCTAACCCCAGCCTTCGGGTCGGAGTTTAGCACACGGACTTCTTCGGCCGGGCCCGGGGGTGACGTTTCGGGACCAATGCTGTCGGTTCCAAGCCTCCCTCTCGGTGCTTCGGCCGCGGGACTTCCGTCTGCTATCATGGCTCTGGAGACTGGACCCTCCCAGGATTCTGGGGGTCCGGCCTTCAGAGCTATGAGGAGTGCCTTGGCCAACTCTTCTTCGGCCATCTCTATGGCTTTACCGGCACCTTCCCTGGGCATGGAGACTGGGTCTTTGGCAGTTCCCCTGTCTCTAGGCAGCGGAGCCCGGGCCTGAGGTTACCCCACTGGTGGTTCCCTCCTCCTGAGGGTCTTCGGAGTTGTCTTGGAGGAGCCCCAAGGAAGAGATCGTGCAAGAGGAAGCACGTGGACTCCCCCGATGAGTCTCTTACATCGGACACTGATCTTGATGATGCGGAGGGGTCCCCAAAGTCGTCCTCGGATGATGTCGCATTTGCAGACATTCTAGAGATCCTCAAGCAACGAGGCGGCTGGAATTCCAAACCCCCCTCCGCTGATGAGTCGGTGTTCCTCAAGGCCTTCGGGGCTCAGCCCTCCGCCTCCTGGGTGTCTCCGCCCTTCGACGAGCTCCTGGATTTGGTTTGTCGGAGGGCGTGGGAGCATCCAGATACTGTGGAACCAGTGCCTTCTCGCCCTAACAAATTTTTGTCTGCCCCACCCGAGAAGGAGTTCTTAAAAGGCGTGGCTGTAGATGCCATGGTGGTGGCATCTGCTACCCAGCAGGACGTGGCAGAGGCTTCAACGTCCGTCCATCCTCCTAATAAGGAGTCTAGGAGCATGGACCGCACGGGAAGCGCACCCTGACTTCAGCGGCCTTTACTCTGAGGTCCCTGAATTATTTGGCACATTTCACCAGACTACAGAGGGATCTGGTCAAGGAGCTCTCAGACTCCCTCTCAGGTAACCTACCTGAGCAGCTAGCCCAGTCGGTTAGCTCTCAGTTGGCTATCCTTACCTCGATTTCTAACTCGTCCATGAGGCTCATTTCATATGCGGCCGAAGGCGGGCAGAGCGGCAGGCACAGGCGTGGCTCACGAAGACAAGCCTGGCTCCGTTGTGTCATTTATGGAGGCCTTCAAGTCTTCCTTTGCCGACGCTCCCTTTGATGGGTCATCCTTGTTTGGACCCAAGGTAAAAGACAATCTTACCCGCTGTGAGCAGGAGGGAAAGACTTTATCTGCCGTAGGAGCACGATTTTCCACTCCCTTTCGGCCTTATCCCAAGGCTAAAAGAGGAGGGAAGATGTGGTTCCGCAAATCACAGAAATTCTTTCCTCAACAGCAGGAAGATTCCCCTTCCAGAGGCAGAGGACTGGGAAATTTTTCTGGGAGACGCCGTCCCAGAGGCGGCAGAGGCCCCCGCAACACTGGAGACCGCGAGTCCTTTCGTGGCTCTTCAGCCTCCCACACTCCATGAGGGATTGCCCGGCTGTGCTGCTCCGGAGCCAGTCGGGTGTCGTTTTGCCAAGCACCTAAAAGCCTGGGAGTCTATTACTCAGGACAGATGGGTGCTTCGGATTATTGCCGGAGGTTACACCATTCCCTTCACACGCCCACCCCACCGTCCAAAAAATCCCGGACCCACCACCCAGTCAAAGGGAAATTGCAGCCGTAGAAGCTTCAAAGCTGCTAGAAAAAGGAGTCATCCAACCGGTCCCCACAGACCAGATCGGATCCGGAAATTACTTAAGGTTCTTTTTAGTGCCAAAAAAGACAGGGGACCTGAGACCCATTTTGGATCTCAGCAAACTAAACCAGTCCGTCATGAAGTCCAAATCCCGAATGGTCACTTTACAATCCATTCTCCCATTGTTGGAGAAAGATGTTTGGATGTGCTCCATAGATCTCAAGGACGCCTATTATCACATACCGATACATCAGGCGTCCAGGAGGTATCTGCGCTTCAGCCTGGGAGACAGTCATTTCCAATTTTGTGCACTGCCCTTTGGTCTCACCACAGCCCCAGGGTGTTCACCAAGTGTTTGGCAGTAGTGACTGCTCACCTGAGGAGTCTCGGATTCCAAGTGTTTCCCTATCTGGATGACTGGCTCCTGACTGCCACCACCAGGCATCTACTACTAGAGAACCTACAAGCCACCATCTCCTGGGTGCTTCCTGGGAATTACATTCAACTGGTCAAAGTCTGTCTTGCTGCCTTCTCAGCGCATAAGATTCATAGGAGCAGAGATAGACTCAAAATTAATGCGAATCTTCCTTCCTACCGAAAGGATACAAACATTACAAGATCAAGTCCGAGCCCTGCTTCTAAGATCCAAAGCCCCAGCCAGGATGGTCCTGCAACTTTTTAGGTTCAATGTCTGCCACGGTTCTCCTAGTTCCTCTGGCAAGGTTGCACATGAGGATTCTCCAGTGGCTATTATCGACACAATGGTCTTTTCAGGATCTCCCCCTCAATCATCACATACTGATAACAGAAACGTGCAAACGGGACCTCCGCTGGTGGCTTCTGCCATCCAGTCTGAATCAGGGAAGACCCTTTGTTATACCCCCTCCGGTGGCCACCTTGACAACGGATGCCTCCCAGACGGGGTGGGGGGGGGCATTGTCTGGGCAGGTCAGTTCAGGGTTCTTGGCTTCCAAACGAAACATTTTTCCATATCAATGTGTTGGAAATGAGGGCTGTACTTCTGTCCCTACAAGCCCTCCACAACTTTCTCCCTCAAGGCATTATCGCCATCCACACAGACAACATGTCGGTGGTCTGGTATCTAAACAAACAAGGAGGGACCAGATCTTTACCCCCTCTGCAGAGAGGCCATGAGGGTGTGGGAATGGGCAGTGGCTACCATGCGCTTCCTGGTAGCGACCCACATTCCAGGCAAATCCAATGTATTAGCAGACGGACTGAGCAGGACTATTCTTTCTCCTCACGAGTGGTCTCTGAACGAAACAGTAGCAGCTCAGATTTTCAAAAGGTGGGGGATTCCGTGCTGCGACCTGTTTGCAACACCACGAAACACGAAGTGCAAAAGGTTCTTTTCCTTGACCCCGTGTCAAGGGGAGACAGCTACGGATGCTCTAGTCCAACCTTGGCCAACAGGACTGCTTTATGCTTTCCCTCCGATTCCACTCCTCCCCAAAGTCATCCAGAAAGCTTCCCAATTGGGGTCCACAATGATTCTAATTGCTCCGTACTGGCCTCGTCAAGTATGGTTCCCTTACCTACAGAAATATACCCTGGACGGTCCTTGGTTCTTGGATCTAATTCTGGACCTTCTGGTTAATCAGTCGGGACAACAGCACCAGTCCCTTCACACTTTGAAATTAACAGCTTGGCTCCTCCACTTCCGACTATAGTCAGAAATCACACCTTGGACCCGGAAGTTATTCACATTTTATCTTCAGCCCACAAACCCACCACTAAGAAATTGTATCACAGTAAGTGGAAGAGGTTTGCTATCTGGGCTCAACTCAGAGGCTTAGACCCTATTACTGCCTCGATACCAGAGGTCTTGAAATTTTTAACATCCTTGTTTAATCAAGGATCTTCAGTCTCTACTGTTAAAGTCCAACTAGCAGCTATCTCCAAATTTCACGATTCCATAGACCCACCTTTGATGAGCAGCAGATTATGTAAAACTTTCATGAAAGGTGCTGTGCTTTTAAGACCCCCAGTTTCTCATCCTGCGCCTCCGTGGGATCTTGATTTGGTACTTCGTGCCTTAACATCTTCCCCCTTTGAACCGGCTGCTACATGTGAGTTGAAATATCTGTCTTGGAAAACTGCCTTCTTAATTGCAATTACCTGTGCAAGAAGAGTTTCAGAACTTCAAGCCCTATCTATCAAACCACCGTACTTGATTTTTCACAAGGATAGAGTATCACTTAGGCCTAATCCATCTTTTGTTCCAAAAGTTTGTTCTAATCTCTGTCTCCAACAGTCTCTAGAGCTACCAGTTTTCTTTCCAAAATTTTCAAACAAAGCGGAATACACCTTGCATACATTGGATGTTCACAGGCAATTGCACTTCTATCTAGATAGGACTCAACAAATCCGAAAAACAGATCAATTGTTTGTGTCCTTTTCAGATAATAAACTGGGTAAAACCATAACTAAAGCTACTATTGCCAAATGGATCAGAGATTGCATAACTCAGGCTTATTCCTCTTCAAATAAACAACTTACAACATCTGTCAAAGCTCACTCTACTAGAGCTATGGCTACCTCTATTGCATTCCATTCCAGGCTTGCTATTTCTGAGATTTGTGCTGCGGCTACTTGGTCCAACCCGCACACTTTCATTTCCCACTATAAATTGGATGTGGCATCTAAAGGGCGAGCATCATTTGGTTCCACGGTACTCAGGAGTGTTTTCCAGTGAGCCACCCAGGATTTAGGTGCTAGGACGCTGTCCCATCAGTCAGAATGTAGGCGAGATAGGATCACATAACATCTTTTAGTTATGTACTCACCATAACTTCAGATGTTTGGGATCCATCTCGCCTACATTCCTAATACCCACCCTCCTTCCCCCTGCCTTGGAGATCAGAAGAGATTGAACGGTTTGAGTTCTACTGTTTTTATCTTGTATCATCTGTCAATGTTATATAAGCAGTGCATGCGTGTGTGCATGTATGCGGACAAACTAGATCTGGGGGACTGGTAGTGGTGCATCCTGGGATATAGTAAGCTCAGCCAATAAGAGACTTCGCTCTTTGGCATAAGCGTGCCGAGTCGGAGCCGAGGATCGGCTCCGAACCCATCAGTCAGAATGTAGGCGAGATGGATCCCAAACATCTGAAGTTATGGTGAGTACATAACTAAAAGTTCTTTGTGTTTCACTGTTGCAATCATTACATTTGGGTAATCTGCTGGCAGGTTGCCCTCAGTCGGCCTGAATTCCAAAGTCTTGGGTCCTGCATCAGTTGCTGTCTTCTCTTCCATGACGTAAGGTCATCAGGGGTATAAAACATGCAGCCGACACCATTTTCTTCAGTCTTTCTTGGCGTGCGGTGCCCGAAGCAGAAGCATTTCGCAAGTGCTGGTCGGCCGACTACTGAAATATTCCAGTTTGAATTTCAGAACCGAAGTCTTCACTAAAACTAAGTACCCTGTTGGGGAAACTTTTTTCTTGCTTTTTACCGATGTCAGAAAAAGTTAATAATTGTATTACATGTGGGAAGCAAATACCTCATAAGGATTTCCATTTATACTGTATTCCTTGCCTAGGCCCTGATCACAATGTGCCTGGGTGTCGGTTTTGTGCTAGATTTAACCAACGCACTATTAAGCGTCAGTATATTTTTGCATCAAAGTATTTTGGAAACAGATTTAACTACGCAGAAATGTCGTCGGATAGCAATCCGACTACTGGAGTACATAAAAAATGCAAAGAAAAGGACAGAGAAAGGCAGTCAAGATCCAAAACCAACGATGAAGCTTCTCCTAAGCCAGTCACCGGTTCGCCAGTACTCAGGCGCTTTCGCAGCCCCTGATACCCGGTACCTTCGAGTCGCATGCCTCCACCGACACCCATGTGGAGTCTGGCATGCCGCAAGATACTCACGGTATTGGACCGATGGATGTATCTCCCTCGGATGGGTCCGGAGCCGCTGAGCAGGCACCGGCTTCTGAGGGTGTATTCAGACCTCAACATTTGTACATCAAACTGACGACAGCTGCAAAACCAAATACAAAAGCAACTTCTAAAGCTAAAAAACTGACTCATGAGCCATGTGCACAGGCCTCCATGCCTAAAAAACAGATGATCAAAATGGCTGAAGACCTCATTACCTTGATCAGGGGTACCCATCCCCCTCAAGATAAGAGGCCTACGCAAGACACTGATTATGAATCTTCAGATCAGGTTTCTATTTCTTTTGATTCCTCTTCTGATCAGGAATTATCTTTACCTCCCTATGAGGACTCTGATGCTGAGGATGGAGTCTGTTCCACCTGCATCTCCTCCTGAGGATTATTCATTTGGAGAAAGCTTGCATTGTTTGAGGGAGCATTTTCACTGGGAGAGTCAAGACTTCTCATAATCAAAAAAGAGGCTCAGGGATTTCCTTCTTCTCCCTCAGCACAAGCCTTTAGCCATTCCCCCTGTTTTAGACATTGTGGATGATGTGTTTTCGGAGTCAAGCTTGATCCCTGACTCCTTACCTCCGGCTCCCAGTAAGTCTGACAGATATTACAGGGTCCCTGGCTCACATAAATTTTTATTTAGAAACCCTGCTGCTGATCCTGAAACTATTTCACAGGGTCCAAAGGGAGTTATGGCCTCAACAGCAAAAAACCCTACCCCCTCTGACAGGGATTCAAGGGCACTGGACAGATGGGGAAAAAAGGTTTATACATCTGCAACCTTGGCAAACAGGGCCTTAAACTGTTAATTTCATATGCTTAAGTACCAACAACATGTTATGGGATTGCTGAAACAGAAAATGATGTTGATTTCAGAATGTGCAGAAAATAGACTTGCAGGAATTATTGCATGGAGCTGAACAAGTTGGAAAGTATACTTTGCAATGTGGTTTTGATTCTTTGGAGGCCTCCTGCAGAGCCGCAGTTACTGGATCTGTGATTAGGAGGCATGCCTGTTTAAAGGAACAAAATTTGCCTGACCATTTTAAAGCTAAATTGCTAGATGCACCTTTACAGCATGATTCTCTGTTTGGTATTAAGGCAGAAGAGGTTTTAAAGAGAATGGAAGATGAAGCTAAGTCTATGCAAACTGTTAAAGGCTTCTTACAAGTGCAGCCACCCAGATTCAGTAGACACTGGCCTACAAAAAATTGGTCCTTTCCTATGTCAGACAGAGCTCATAGGGGCAAATACAGATGCCGTAAGGGTTCCAGATACCAGGTGCAAGACTCATACAGGTCAAAGCAGTGGGGGGGGCATCCACTTCCAAATCTGGAGGAGATAAAATGCAAACCTACAGAAAACAATCCCAATGACTTCCCTCTGCCTACACCAAGCACTTTTCTTTTGGCAGCACCTATAGGGGGAAAATTTGCACTTTTTGCTCAAAATTGGCAGTTAATAACCCAGGACAAATGGGTACTAAACATTGTATCACAGGGATACAGATTCCATTTCCACACTCTGCCAATGACAAATGGTTGGCCAGATCTTCCAAAAAATCAATGGGCATTGGCACAGAAACAGGTTACGTCCCTCATGGATATGGGGGCCATTAAAACAGTACCAGAACAGGAAAAAGGACAAGGTTTTTACTCAAGACTGTTCTTGGTACCCAGAAGGACAAGGCCTGGTGGCCAATACTGGATTTATCGATTTTGAACACATACCTGGACATTTCAAAATTCAAAATGCTCACTTTGCAGCAGCGTCTGCCCATGCTGGACAAGAATGCTTGGCTGGTGACTTTAGACTTAAAAGAGGCATACCTGCATGTCCCAGTAAGACAGTCGTGCAGAGGATACCTCAGATTCAAGGCTGGCTTAATGCATTACCAATTCTCTGCACTGCCCTTTGGCTTATCTACTGCGCCCACGGTCTTTACAAAGTGCCTGGCACCAGTAATTGCATTTTGCAGACAAAGAAGTATACAAATATATCCTTACGTGGACGACTGTCTCATTCAAGCAGAGAACAAGGACACTCTTCTGCGACACCTGGCGTTTGTGAAAAGGCTTCTAACTTGCCTAGGGTACACAATAAACGAAAAGAAATCACAGCTGGTACCCTCTCAAAAGATAACATTCCTGGGTGCAAGCTTGAATACAACTCCCAGATGGCTTACCTCACGCCAGACAAACAAAGGCAACTAACTACTTACTTCAAACTGATGGTAACAAAAACCCAGTCTTCTGCAAGACAAATTCTGCAGGTTGTGGGCTTCATGGCATCCTGCATCCTATTAATTCCATATGCAAGACTGCATATGAGGAAACTTCAGCGGTACCTAAAAAGTTTATGGAGTCAACATTCACACAGTCTGGAAACAATGATTCCTCTCATTCCCTGCCTGCAACAGGAGTTTCTATGATGGGCAAAAGCCTGTCAGTAAAACATGGGATGGCCCTTCACTCTACCCCCTGCCAGCCAAACCTTAACAACAGACGCATCGGATTATGCCTGGGGGGCCCACATGGCAGGAAGATGCATTCAGGGCATATGGGCACCAAAACAAATGCATCTACATATCAACCAGAAAGCCATGCTAGCTGTTCAAAATGCCCTAACAGCCTTCAAGGACTTACTTCATGCAGGGCAACTACTGATAAAGATGGACAACACCACAGTCATGTGGTATATAAACAAGCAAGGGGGCACACACTCATACCCCCTTTGCTGATTAGCCATGGCACTGTGGGACACAGCTTTGACCTACCAAATACATCTTCAAGCTCAATTCCTGCCAGGAAAACAAAATACACTGGCAGACGATTTAAGCAGAAAACGTATGGATCCTCACGAGTGGAAACTAAATCCACAAGTCTTCAGTATGATAACAGAGAAATGGGGGAGCCCAGACATAGATCTTTTTGCCTCTCCTCAAAATTATCAATTGAAAAGATTCTGCACAAGGACTTATCACAGACAAGCATGGAAAGTGGACACCCTATCCTTCAGTTGGAAAAACCTATCAGTTTACGCCTTTCCTCCTCTGCCTCTTCTACCCAAGGTCCTCCTAAAAGTCAGACAAGAGAAGCCAAAGATGATATTAATTGCCCCGGACTGGCCCCGCCAATTCTGGTACCCAGTCCTAAGGAACTTGTCTCAATACCCAGCTTGGACCTTGCCTCAAAGACTACAACTACTGTCCCAGCAAAACAATCAGATCCTGCACAATCACTTAAAGACCCTGAACCTGGCAGCATGGCTAATCATGTAATCATACAAACGACACCTCTCAGTAAAGCTGTGATGGATGTCATTTTGGAAGCCAGAAGGCCTAGGACTAGAAAATCTTACGCTGACAAATGGAAGAGATTCTATGCTTGGAATCAAGCACAAGGAACTGATATAGCAGAACCACATATTCCTCAGATATTACAATACTTAACTGAGATGCTTGACAAAGACCTATCTTTCTCATCAATCAAGATCCATGCCTCTGCCATTTCGGCTCATTACAATACAGAGCTACCAATCTTTTCTCATCCTTTACTAAAGCAATATCTTAGAGGAGCCAAAAATGTAAGGCCTCCTAGAAGATCACCATTACCTACCTGCATGGGACCTCAATTATGTTTTGGAAAAGCTCACCCTGCCTCCATTTGAACCAGCTGCTACTGCTGATATAAAGTTCTTGTCATGGAAGACAGCTCTGCTACTAGCAATTACTTCAGCAAGAAGAGTTTCAGAGCTACAGGCCCTCATGGCTGTAGAGCCTTTTATCATATTTTATCCAGACAGGGTGTCTCTGAGGACAAATCCTACTTTTATGCCTAAGGTGGTTTCCAGTGTGGCTCTTAACCAAACAACTCATCTGCCAACTTTTTATCTAAATCCGCAGAACAAAGGGGAGAGAATTCTGCATTCCATGGACGTACACAGACAGCTAAGATTCTACTTGAGCAGAACTAAAGCTCTAAGAAAAACTGAGCAATCACTAGTGTCATATGCTGCAGGATCAGAACGAAAGGCTATTTCAAAGCAGACAGTTTCAAAGTGGATAAGCCACTGCATCCGTTTCTGCTACTTACACCATGGTAAACCTGTGCCCAAGGGCATTAGGACTCATTCCACCAGAGCTGCAGCTGCTTCAGCAGCCTTTCTCAGAGGAGTACTAACCAAAGACATTCTAGAGGCTGCTACTTGGAGTTCTGTTCACACATTTACAAAGCATTACCATTTGCCTCTCTACTCTAAGTCCAGGGCAGGCTTTGCCACTGCAGTGCTGCAGGGCCTTATAGCCACACCTAATGCTGTTTAGCTCCAGCCTCCCAACCATAGCTTTGGGATTCTACCCAAATGTAATGACTGCAACAGTGAAACACGAAGAACATAGTACAGTTGTGTACACTTACCATAAATGTAGATGTTTGAGTGTATTCACTGTTGCAGTCCAGGTTACTCTCCCGCCATCCCCCTGTCATTCTAAAGTTTATCTTTCCTTCTCTATCCTCTACAACCTCTGAGGTGTATTTGCTTGTAGATGAAGATAAAGTTTATTTTGATGCATGTATATATATATATATATATAATATTACTACTTTTTAGGGGCACCTGACATCGGGGGCAAGAAAAACTAAAGAAAATGTCGTCGACTGCATGTTTTATACCCCTGACGACCTGAAGTCATGGAAGAGAAGACAGCAACTGACGCAGGACCCAAGACTTTGGAATTTAGTCCGACTGAGGGCAACCTGCCAGCAGATTACCCAAATGTAATGACTGCAACAGTGAATACACTCGAACATCTACATTTATGGTAAGTGTACACAACTGTACTTTTGTGAGAGTACAAAAATTCCGGATGGTCACAATACAGTCTATCCTCCCGCTTTTGGAAAAAGATGATTGGGTGTGCTCTATAGATCTTCAAGATGGATGCTACCACATAAAGGTGGACAGGCCATCAAGAAGATTTCTGCGCTTCTGTGCAGGAGCCAGTCACTACCAGTTCAGAGTACTGCCCTTCGGACTCTCTACAGCCCCCAGTGTGTTCACAAAGTGCATGGCAGTTGTCACAGCTCACTTGCAACTTCAAGGATTCCAAGTGTTTCCATACCTAGACAACTGGCTCATTTCCACCCCCACCAGACATCTACTGGAAAAAGCCCTGGCATACTCTCTTCTTGCTGCTCCAAGGCTAGGCATAACCATAAACTGGCAAAAATCCAATCTCACCCCATTACAGTCGACAGAATTCATAGGGGTTATCTTGGACACAAAAAAACTGCAGAGCTTGCTATTCCAGAGCACAGAATTCTAAGGATAAAGCAACAACTAATTCCAATCCTTTCAAAGGAAAAATCCACAGCTCACTCGGTTCTACAGCTGTTGGGTTCCATGGCAGCCTCCATCACAATTGTTCCCCTAGCCAGGTTTCATATGAGGCTTTTACAATGGCTGCTGCTCACCCAGTGGTATCCTTTTCAGCATCCTCTTTCAGCCATGATTCATATAACCCACAGGTGCAAGCAGGATTTAAATTGGTGGATGACACACAATCTCTCACAATGTTCTTGCCCCTTGCCCCCAGCAACCCAAGGCAGCAGTGACCACGGACGCCTCCCTGATGGGGTGGGGCGGGCTATGTCAGAGACAGACAGTCCAAGGCACTTGGTCAGAACTGGAGGCCCATCTGCATATAAATGTTCTAGAACTGAGGGCAGTGCTTCTGGCATTGCAAGCATTCCATCCCATGCTGCCCTCTGGGACAATTGCGATTCAATCAGACAACATGGCGGTGGTCTGGTACATCAACAAGCAAGGTGGAACCAAATCTTATCCCCTTTGTTGAGAGGCCATGAGGATATGGCAATGGGCAATGGCTACCAACCGTTTTCTTCTAGCAATGCACATTCCCGGGAGTTCCAACTTGATAGCAGACAGACTCAGCAGGTGCATTCTTCAACTGCACGAGTGGTCCCCGATTCCCTTGCTAGCGGCGAAGATCTTCCACCGCTGAGGCCGTCCTTGCTGCGACCTCTTTGCATTCCTGACCAACTACAAATGCAGCAACTACTTCACACTGATTCCCCCACCGGGACAGTCACCCAGGGACGCTCTAGTCCACGATTGGCCCTTGGGTCTTCTTTACGCATTTCCTCCCTTTCCCCCCATTCCCCAGTTTCTGAAGAAAGCCCGTCGGTTGAAGAGCAAGGTGATCCTCATAGCACCATATTAGCCTCGACAGATTTGGTTCCCCTATCTTTGGCCTCACCATCTAGATTGACCATGGATTCTCCATCCAATCCTGGAGTTGATCTCACATCCACAGAACCTGATTTATCCCAACTTGAACAGCCTGAAGCTCACGGCTTGGTTACCCCGATTCCCTTGATTGCCAGGCAGAATGGTCTTTACCAGTACGTGATATTCTCATGGCTTTTCATAAGTCTTCCAGTAGAATTACTTATCTGAGTAAGTGGAAGAGATATACCTGTTAGATGAAAGATAAACAAGTAGACTCCTTTTCAGCACCAGTGTCGATAATACTAGACTGTCTGGCCGACCTGTTTCAGTTGGCCTCTACCATTAGAATTAATTTGGCTGCAATTTCTAATTTTCATGATGGTGTCCAAGATTCCTCTCTTATGTTCCATAAATTGTGCAAGACCTTCATAAAAGGTGTGAATCATCTGAAACCACCTTTTAGAGAACCTATTCAACCATGGGATTTATCAGTAGTTCTACAAGCTCTCACAATGTCACCTTTCGAACCAGCCTCTTCTTTCGACCTCAAGTATTTTTCATGGAAAACCTTGTTTTTGGTCGCCATTACTTCTGCCAGATGTATTTCTGAGCTTCAAGCTTTATGTATCAAGAGTCCATACTTGATTTTTCATATTGATAGTGTGTCTCTGAGAACTAATCCATCATTTCTGCCTAAAGTGATCTCTGAAATGTCCATTAATCAAGCCATTGAATTGCCAGTTTTCTTTCCCAATTATTCAAACAGAGGAGAGTATTCCCTACATACCGTAGATACACACAGGCAAATCTGTTTTTATTTAAACAGGACTAAACCTTTTTGTAAATCTGACCAGTTATTTTTGGCCTTTTCTGGACCTAGATTAGGATCTGCTGTTGCTAAGGTCACATTAGCTAGGTGGTTGAAGGACTGTGTGATCTTTATTTATACACAACGTAATATCTCGTTGCCTACTACCATGAAAGCTCATTCAACAAGGTCGGTGGCAACTTCCGCTGCCTTCCATGCCAGAGCTTCTTTACATGACATCTGTGCAGCTGCAACTTGGGCTACACCTCATACCTTCATCAGTCATTACAAATTGGATTTGGCCTCCAGGGGAAGAGCATCTTTCGGTTCTATGGTGCTCAGGAATGTCCTTTCATGAGAGCCTCCCAGCAATAGAGGTAGCTGGGACTCTGTCCCATGCGTAAGGAATGAACGAGGATTAACAATATCAGATAAAGAAGTTATGTCTTACCATAACGTTCCATCTGTATTGTTGATCCTCATTCAAGCAATACGACCCTCCCTCCTTCCCCCTCCTGTGGTTTCTACTGGATCTCGCCATCTGGTTCTCTTAGGTTATTTGACCAGAGGTAGCCTTTACCTTCTTTGACTTGCAAACTCAATTTGAGGTAACAGGGAGAGGGGAATTGTGGGTAACAGTTTAGCTCGAGAGTTTGAAGCTGGCTCGAGCTTGGAAAATGGCCGGCTCGGTTCCGAGCTCGGAACCGATACCCATGCGTAATGACTTAACGAGGATCAACAATACAGATGGAAAGTTATGGTAAGACACAACTTCTTTATCTGTGTTGTCCATTTTCATTTATCCTCAACAGATGGGTTTAGATCCGATACTCAGATCTGACTCTGCTGTTAGTAAAGCTTGTGGGAGCCAGAAACTCTCAAGCTTCTCCATCGCCCATAATGCACCAACCCCAAGTTACCTCAGGTCTTGTTTGCTGACTTTAACCAGAAAGGAAATGTTTAACATGCCTAATTATAAAAGGTTTTAAAACTGCATATGCTCAATATCAAGGATGATGAAGTCCCTGAAACAGTTCATTCTTCCAGAAGTTTGCAATCAGAAAGGATGGGGGTTGATAGGCTGGAAGTTGAGGAAGAATGAAGACAGACAACACAGATGGAATCTGATGATGTCCATTTTCATTCTGTCCTCAACAGATGGCCCAGAATCCCTAGCTATCTATAATCCCAGGTGGATTCTAAGGAAGGATATTCCTGAGCAGAGTTGAACCAAATGATGCTCTACCCTGGAGACCAGATCCAACTTGTAATGAGTAATAAAGTACAGGGAGTAGCCCAAGTTGCTGCTGCATATATTGTCCATGGACACTCGGGAAATGAAAACTAAAGTTGCAGTGGACCTAGCTGAATGAACTTGTACAGGTTGTGGTAAGGTAATGCCCAGTTTTCTGTAGACAAATGAAATACAGTCAGCCATTTGGCTAAAGTTACTTTTCCACTGGTTTGCCCAGTTTCAATTCCCTGCTAGACAGTGGCATAGGGTGCTGACTTGTTGCACCATGGGCTTAATTCTTGGCTAGGCTTGTAAGGGCCTCAGGGCCAATAGCCTAGTAACTTCCTATGAATTCTGCAAATGAAACGTATAACTGGTCAGTTTTTCAGGTGGCTTTTGTTCTGTGCAGGTAAAAGCATAATTGTCTGTGGACATCTAATAAATGTAACATGTAGTCAGCCTTGTTTGCAAATTTAGGGAAGAATACTGGCAAATTATGGGATTGATTGATTGATATTAGATTTCACTGATGGTACACACAGGTTTAATTTTATGGCTATTGAAAATGTTAAGGAAGATATAAGTGTGGGTGATTTTTAGGAATTTTATGGAGTGAAGAGAACTTAACTGGATTATAAGGTTGCAGGCTGATATATCACCAGGGCTAAATGGGAAGGTTTCCTTGAAGCCTGTATTGAAGTCTAGAGATCTGACTTGTTAAATGGAGCCTTTGAATGTTTTTAGTTCTCTCATTGGTTTTGTTTAATTGATGTTTGCCTCTGATTGGAACATATTGTTATGGATATTGTATTTAAATGAACGGTTTCCATAATATGTTCTGATGAAGCACCAGTTATGGTAAGAAAGTGCTTACTGAGATATTCTGGATGTTCATGTTTCACTGTTGCAGTCATTACATTTGGGTAATCAGCTGGCAGGTTGCCCTCAGTCAGCCTGATTAACAAAGTCTTGGGTCCTGCATCGGTTGCTGGCCCTTATTCCATGACGTCAGGTCGTCAGGGGTATAAAACATGCAGCTGACGCCATTTTCATCCGTCTTTCTTGCCGGACGGTGCCCGAAGCAGAAATAGTTCGCAAGTGCTGGTCGGCCGACTCCTGGAATTTTCGTTTTTGAGTTTCAGAACCAAGGTTTATAGATTAGTACTAAGCTAACTGCCCTTGCGAGCCATTTTAAGCTTAGCCAATTATCCCTTGTGAGACTCAAACCCTGCACCTTGTGTTTGTAAGGAAAACGCCTTAACCATTAGGCCACCCTCCCAACCCCTGACCACAATGAGCCTTGCTGTCGGTTTTGTGCTAAATTTAATCAACGCACTATTAAGCGTCGGTATATTTTTGCATCATAATATTTTAGCTCAAGATTTAACTATCCAGAAATGTCATTGTTTAGCAATCCGACTACCGGAATACCTAAAAAATGCAAAGAAAAAGACAGAGACAGACCATTGAGGTCCAAAACCGACGACAAAGCTTCTCCTAAGTCAGTCACCGGTTCGCCGGTACTCAGTGAGGTGCTTTTGCAGCCCCTGATGCCCGCTACGTTTGATTCGTAAGCCTCTACTGAGACCCATTCGGAGTCCAGTATGCCGCGAGACACTTTAAGTATTGAACCCGTGGATGTCTCTACCTTAGATGGGTCCAGAGCTGCTGAGCAGGCACCAGCTTCTGAGGGTGTTTTCAGGCCTAAAGATTTGTATATTAATCCGACGCCATCTTAGGTTCATAGGTTCATAGGCTTATACTAGGCTATCTGCCCGAGGGCATTTACAAGCCTAGCCCATCGTTTTGTGGCTTACGCCACCCCTTTAGTATGGGGAACTATACCCATTATTTTGCTGTGCCTCTGTCGAGCAGT
This sequence comes from Protopterus annectens, assembly GCF_019279795.1. NCBI lineage: Eukaryota > Metazoa > Chordata > Ceratodontiformes > Protopteridae > Protopterus > Protopterus annectens. Next base: position 967,566,774 of record NC_056726.1, read on the forward strand.
GACGCTGAGGTAATCCCTGGGGTATATCTGCGATCTCCCATCCATTGGTCAAGATTTCTCTTGAACAAGGCCAGCGAGGTGCTCTGCCTCACATATACCGGGATTTTGTTCCACAGCATAGGGAGTCTTTGGGTGATGAATCTATCCCTCCAGCACGTCCTATTAATAGCCGTGTCGAGGTTTAAGTCTCCGCCTTGTGGCTCTGATGGATCTAGATTTTTGAGGTGAAGCATATTCATCAAATCTGGGTTTGACATGGCCTTGTATGTTAGGCAAAGGTCACCTCTGAGCAGTGTGTTTACTGAATAGAGCTGGAGTTCTTTCAGTCGGGCAGCATAGGACAGATTTTGAGACCCTTTATCCTTTTGGTGAGGAACTTTTGTGGCCTCTCCAGCTGCTGCAAGTGTCGGGTCAGATACATTCCGAATGGGGCATTGTACTCAATCATTGGTCTGATGAGTGATGAGTAAAGGGAGACTATGACCTCCCTTGATCTAGATGAGAATCCCTTCATGATGAGGTGGGCAATGTAGAAGGTCTTCCTAACTACTTTAGCTACATGGGTGTCGAATGACAGACTACTATCAACCTGGGTCCCCAGGTCCCTGATAACTTCTTCTGTGCTCAGTGGATTGCCACCTATTTGGTAGCTAGGGGTAACCTTGTTTTTCCCGAAGGGTATGACTATGCATTTTTTGGCATTTAACTTTAGGCCGTGGCTCTGGCACCAGTTATCTGTTTCTGTGAGACCCTTCTGAGGGATATCTGTGTCAGATGTGTTTTCTACTATGGTGCCCAGTTTGCAGTCATCTGCAAACTTTGTCAGCCATAACCCTCCTGTGTTTGCTTGTACTTCGGAAAAGTAGATGCCAAACAAGAGTGGGCCCAGGACTGAGCCCTGTGGGACACCACTTGTGACAGGCTTTGAGTCTGACATGGCGCCAGCAACTCTGACCCTGTGGGTTCTGTCACTCAGCCAGTTTGCAACCCATCTTGTGATGTATGGGTTAACATTTAAGCTGATGAGTTTTTCTATGATACCCGAGTGGGGTATTGTATCGAAGGCCTTCGCCAGATACAATATCTTCAAAACAAAAGCCAAAATCAACTTCTATGTCTAAAAAAACGACGCTTGGGCCACGTGCACAGGCCCCTATGCCTAAAAAACAAATTATCAAAATGGTTAAGGATTTAATTACCTTGATCAGGGGTACCCATCCGCCTCCTGCTAAGAGGCCTAGACAAGGCACTGACTATGAATCATCAGATCAGGTTTCTTTTTCTTCTGATTCCTCTTCTGATCAGGAATCATCTATTCCACCTTATGAGGACTCTGATGCAGAAGATTCCATCCCTTCTGCTTCTCCTGATGATTTTTCTTTTGGAGAAACTTTGCATACCTTAAGGGAACACTTTCACTGGGAGAGTCAGGATTTCTCAGAATCTAAAAAGAGGCTTAGGGATTTCCTTCTTCTTCAGCATAGGCTTTTGGCTATACCTCCTGTTCTAGACATTGTTGATGATGTTTTCGCAGAATCCAGCATGGCTCCTGATTCCCTGCCTCCGGCTCCTAGTAAGCCAGACAGATATTTACAGGGTTCCTGACTCCCACAAATTCCTTTTTAAAAACCCTACTTCTAACCCTGAAACCATTTCTCAGGGTCCCAAGGGCGTTAAGGCTTCTACTGCTAAAAATCCTACCCCTTCTGATATTGACTCCAGGGTGCTGGATAGATGAGGTAAGAAGGTTTACACGTCTACAACCTTGGCAATCAGGGCTTTAAATTGTCAATTGCATATGCTTAAACATCAGCAGCATGTCATGGGCTTACTTAAACAGAAAATGATGTTGATTTCTGACTGTGTGGAAAATAGAGTTGCAGGATTTTTTGCCTTCAGCTAAACAAGTTGGAAAGCATACTTTGCAATGTGGTTTTGATTCCTTGGAGGCTTCTTGCAGGGCCGCTGTAACTGGATCTGTGATAAGAAAGCATGCTTGGCTCAAGGAGCAATATCTGCCTGATCATGTTAAAGCAAAATTGTTGGATGCTCCTTTACAACAGGACAGTCTGTTTGGTAATAAGGCAGAAGAGGTTTTGAAAAAGATGGAAGATAAAGCTAAATCTATGCAAACTGTAAAATATTTCCTACAAGTGCAGCCACCCAGGTTCAGTAAGCACTGGCCTACTAAGAACTGGTCCTTTCCAGTGCCCACCAGAGTAGCTCAGGTCAAACTCAGACATTCCAAAGGCTCCAGGTTTCAGTCACAAGGAACTTATAGAGCAAAACAATGGAGTGCCTCCACCTCCAAATCTGGAAGTAACAAGGCACCTTCCTATGGTAAACAGTCTCAGTGACTTTCCACTGCAGTCACCAAGCACTTATCTTTTGGCCGCCCCTTTGGGGGGAAAACTGGCACTTCATGCATGAAACTGGCAACTAATTACCCAGGACAAGTGGGTTTTAAATATAGTATCCCAGGGATACAGATTTCATTTCCACACGTTGCCAATCCCAAATGGATGGCCAGATCTACCTCCAAATCAGTGGGCAGAGGCCCAGAAACAAGTTATGTCCCTCATGAATATGGGGGCTATTCAACCAGTATCAAAAAATTAATATGGGGGCTATTCAACCAGCACCAGAAAAGGAAAAGGGACAAGGTTTTTATTCAAGACTTTTCCTGGTACCCAGAAAAGACAAATCATTGCGTCCAATTCTGGACTTATCCATTTTAAATACATTTCTGGACATTCCAAAATTCAAGATGCTGACTCTACAACAGTTACTCCCTGTACTAGGCAAGGATGCCTGGTTGGTAACTCTAGACTTAAAAAAGGCTTACCTGCATATCCCAATCAGGGAATCTTACAGAAGATACCTCCGCTTCAAAGCAAGCTATTTGCATTACCAGTTCTCTGCACTGCTCTTTGGCTTATATACTGCGCCCAGGGTCTTCACAAAGTGCCTGGCACCAGTAATTGCATTTTGCAGACAAAGAAACATTCAAATTTATCCTTACCTGGACGATTATCTAATTCAGGCAGAAAACAAGGACACTCTTCTAAAACGTCTGGCATTTGTAAAAAGACTTCTAACTTGTCTAGGGTACACCATAAACGAAAATAAATCACAACTGGTACCCTCGCAAATAATTACATTCCTGGGTGCAAGCTTGAATACAACTACCCAGACGGCCTACCTTACGCCAGAAAAACAAATTCAATTGATGACTTACTTCAAACAGGTGGCCACAAAAAGCCAGCTATCTGCAAGACAAATTCTGCAGGCCTTGGGGTTCATGGTCTCCTGCATCCTAATAATTCCATATGCAAAACTGCATATATGGGGAAGCTTCAATGGTACCTAAAAAGCTTATGGAGTCAACATTGCCACAGCCTGGAAACAATGATTCCTATTATTCCTTGCCTGCAGCTAGAGTTCCTATGGTGGGCAGAGGCCTGCCACCAAAACAAGGGCCTGTCATTCACTCCACCCCCTGCCGCCCAAACCCTGACTACAGACACATCAGATTATGCTTGGGGGGCGCATCTGGCAGGAAGATGCATTCAGGGCCAGTGGAGCCGAAATCAAATGCACCTACATATCAACCAGAAAGAAATGCTAGCTGTACAGAATGCTCTGACAGTCTTCAAGGACTATCTTCGTCCAGGACAACTACTGATAAAGACAGACAACACCACAGTCATGTGGTACATAAACAAGCAGGGGGTACCCACTCCTACTCCTTTTGCAGACTAGCCATTGCATTGTGGAACACTGCCTTGACTTACCAAATACATCTACAAGCTCAGTTCCTGCCAGGAAAGCAAAATACTCTGGCAGACGCACTAAGCAGAAATCTTATGGACCCACACGAATGGAAACTGGATCCACAAATCTTCAGCATGTTGACACACAAATGGGGGAGCCCAGACATAGATCTTTTTGCCTCACCCCAGAATTATCAGTTGAACAAATTCTGCACAAGAATTCATCACAAAAAAGCTTGGAAAGTGGATGTGCTGTCCTTCAGCTGGAAAAACCTGTCAGTCTATGCCTTTCCTCCTTTGCCTCTGCTCTCCAAGGTATTACTAAAAGTCAGACAGGAAAAAACAAAAATGATACTGATTGCTCCAGACTGGCCTCACAAACACTGGTACCCACTCCTACGCAATATGTCACACCTTCCTCTGTGGTACTTGCCTCTGACACCTTACCTACTGTCTCAGCAGAACTATCAAATTCTGCATACTCAGCTCCAAACTCTGAATCTTGCAGCATGGCTAGTCAACTAATTTCACCAGTTACATCTCTCAGCAAACCTGTGAAGGATGTCATTTTGAAGGCCTAGTACTAGAAGATCTTATGCGGACAAATGGAAAAGATTCTGTGCCTGGAACCAAGCACAAGGAATAAGCACAGCAATGCCCAATATTCCTCAGATTCTGCAATATTTAACTGAGATGCTTCACAAGGGCCTATCTTTTTCTTCTATAAAAATCCGTGCCTCTGCCATTTCAGCTCATTACAACACAGAGCCTCCCCTCTTTTCTCATCCTCTGCTAAAGCAGTACCTCTTAGGGGCCAAAAATTTAAGACCTCCCAGGAGACCACTAACTCCTGTATGGGACCTCAATTTTGTTTTGGAAAAAACTCTCACTCTACCTCCTTTTGAGCCAGCTGCTACTGCAGATTAAAAATATCTCTCCTGGAAAACAGCTTTTCTTTTAGCAGTTAGTTCAGCTAGACGGATTTCAGAATTACAGACTCTTATGGCAGTAGAGCCTTTCATTATTTTCCATCTGGACAGGGTGGCTCTCAGGACCAATCCATCTTTCATGCCTAAGGTAGCATCCAGTGTGGCTGTTAATCAGACCATTCATCTGCCAACTTTCTTTCCCAATGCACAGAACAAGTGTGAGCAGATTCTGCATTCATTGGATGTGCACAGACAACTTAAGATTCTACTTAAACAGGACAAAACCTCTAAGAAAGTCTGAGCAACTGTTGGTGGCTTTTGCTACAGGGGTAGAGGGAAAACCTATTTCAAAGCAGACTATTTCTAAATGGATAAGCCATTGTATTCGTTTCTGCTATGTACACCATGGTAAACCTATCCCCAAGGGGATCAGATCTCATTCCACCAGGGCTGCATCTACTTCTGTAGCCTTTCTCAGAGGGGTTCCTACCAGAGACATTCTAGAAGCTGCTGCCTGGAGCTCAGTTCATACGTTCACCAAGTATTACCATTTAACTCTCTTCTCTAAATCCAGAGCTGGCTTTGCCACTGCTGTCCTGCAGGGCCTTATAGCTACTCCTAATTCTGTATAAATCCATCCTCCCAACCATAGCTTTGGGAATCTACCCAAATGTAATGACTGCAAAAGTGAAACACGAAGAACATAGTACAGTTATGACACTTACCATAAATGTAGATGTTCATGTATTCACTGTTGCAATCCTGGTTACCCACCCTCCAGCCCCCTGTTTTTTTCCTCTTACTATACCTCTTCTTTCCTTTAATATGCTTAAAAACCTTTTTGGTGTATTTGCTTTTGATTGTTGGTATATTGTTTGTGTTCTAAATTATATATGTATATATATTTTTTTTTTTTTTTTTTTTTTGCTCCCCATTTGGGGGGCACCTGACATCTGGGGCAAGAAAAACTGATGAAAATGGCATTGGCTGCATGTTTTATACCCCTGACGACCTGATGTCATGGAAGAAGGGACAGCAACTGACGCAGGACCCAAGACTTTGTTAATCAGGCCGACTGAGGGTAACCTGCCAGCAGATTACCCAAATGCAATGACTGCAACAGTGAATACACTCGAACATCTACATTTATGGTAAGTGTACACAACTGTACATTTTATTAAAAGTTACGTTGCTACTGCTGCTGTGTGTCTGCATTTTCGCCGTCATTTTTGCATTTGTACTGTTTTTGGCTTACACAGTTCATTCCTTGTGGAAGTTATTCTTTCTTCATTTTTGATATTAGATTCTGACACCACCTTGGGAAGGATGGAGGCATTTGTTCGTAATGTCATTCTATCCTTGTTTAAAATCAAGTATGGAGGTTTTGAAGGCAGTGATTGAATTTCTGAAATTAGTCTAGCAGAGGAAATGGCTACAAGAAAAACAGTTTTCCAAGTGAGATACTTAAAGGCCACATTTAGCTGGTGGTTCAATGGGGGAATGTATTAAAGCTTGCAGTACCAGATTGAGATCCTATGGGGAGTAGGTTCTTTAAACAGAGGTCTCAAAAGTAAAGTGCCTAGCAGGAAAGCTCTGCACAGTTTATGATAAGCTACTGAAGAACCTTCAAATTCAGTATGAAAATTTGATATTGCTGCTAACTGAGCTTTAAGGCTAAAAACACGAGTATGTTATGTATAGGAGCTGAAAAAGGCTGAACATGATTTTGTTGTGCCCAGTAAACACATCTTTCCCATTTACTTGGATAAAGTTTTCTTGTTGAAGGTTTATGGGAAGATAAAATAATATGTCAGACAGGGGAAGAGAGCATCAGTTGTCTGGCTATTAAAGGAATTGGAGAAACCAGGCCATCAGCCTGAGATGCGAGATGTCAGGATAGATTATGCCAGTTGGGTGAGACAGGAGGTCTGGAGTCAGATCCAGAATCAAAGGTTGATGAATTATGTGAGGCAAAAGGAAAGGAAACCAAATTTGTCAAGGCCAGTATGATGCAATGAGGATGACTTTGCTCTTCAGCTTGCCAGCTTTCTGTATGCATTTTGGAATTAATGGGATCAGTGGGTAGGCATAAAGTAGACCCGGTGGGCCAATCGTGGAATAGAGCATCCCTCTGTGATTCCCCTGTGGAGAGATTAGGGCAAAGTAGCTGCTGCATTTGTTGTTTAGGGGATAAACAAAAAGATTGCAGCAAGGCTGGCCCCATCGACAAAAAATCATTTTCGTCGTGTACCTGTTGAGAGACCACTCATGAGGTAGAATGCACCTGCTCAGTTTGTCTGCTATCACATTGGACTTCCCCAGAATGTGTGTTGTTATGAGAAAATGGTTGGATGAGATCACCCTTTGCCATGCTCTGAGCGCTTCTCGACACATGGGGTATGATCTGATCCCTTCTTGTTTGTTGATGTACCAAACTAATGACATATTGTCTGTTTGAGTTGCAGTTGTCCCCAAAGGGAGAGCATCTTGGAAGGCCTGCAATGCTAAAAGCAATGCTGTCATCTCTAGGACATGGATATACAAGTTGGCCTCTTCATAGGTAGGTACTAGGCTATTGGCCCTAGAGCCTATATAAGCCTAGCCAAAAGGTACCCTGGCTTTCGCCACCCAAGAAAATTATTTTCCTGGGCCACTGTCAAGCAGAGCCACAGAAGTGATCCCCGGGGTGAATTTCCAGGTCTATATTATACCAGTGAACGCTTAAAAAAGCCAACGCTGATTGATCGACCTTATGTAAGCGAAAGCTCACAATCTCGAACTGTCAGAGCAGCGATTTTTTTTTTTCCTAGGGAAAAAATCTCTGACCCAAAACACATAACACAAGCACACCAAACAAACAGAAATCCACACACACACACCTAAAATCTGACACCTAAACCTACACTAAACTATGCACACACGACTAACTATCCACTTACCTTAACCCTAACCCTAAGGTCCGTCACTATCACACACTCACCTCACCCACTCCCTAACTCACCTAAATCCGCCCTAGCCCTCATGTCCACACAGTCGCACACATACCTAACCCGAGCCCTAACCCTAACTCACCTAACCCACCCTAACACTCACATCCACACAATTGCACACTTACCTGAATCCGACCCGTAACTTTCCACCACATCACTGAAAATACCGAAGCAACAGAAACAGACAACCGAATTCTTTCCCTAGGAAAAATTTTGAGTTTCTATTGCTTTGATATTTCTAATTTTCGCTAAAATAAGGTCGATCAATCAGCATTTGCTGATCTAATATAGACCCGAATTTCCTATCTCCCATCCAATCATCAATATTTTTCTTGAAGAGTGCTAATGAGGAGCTTTGTTTGATATAGATAGGTAGTTTGTTCCAGAGTATGGGAAGTCTCTGGGACAGGAATCTATCCCTCCAGCATGTTCTCTTTATTGTGGTGACAAGGTTTAGGTCCCTAGAGCATGTAGCTCGAAGGGATTGGGATTTCTTTAAGTGGAGCATGAAGATCAAAGGCAAGAAAAACAAACTGCTACTAAACCAGCACAGCTCCTGATGCCAAACAGCAGGACTAAACGCCTCCCAAACACACGTATGCTTGTTCTGGAAGTCAAAGGCAAAAGCAACAAGCTGCTACTAAGCCAACATAGTTCCTAATTCCAAGCAGCAGAACTAAACACCCCCAATAAGCACAGTCAGAGAGGTGAAACTAATCAAAGATAAACACAGCCAGATAGCCAAACTCACTGAAGCAGGTCTTTTTAAATTCCAAAGGGATAAGCAAACAAGACGCCAATAAACGAACGACTTCAATTTTATTAAGCACCACGATATTGCTTTTCGTCGGCACCCTGCACCAACTTCTTCAGACTTTGAAAAATAACAACTCACACTTAAGTGCTGCTACATTTAAAGCCATTGCAAGCAAAGTCTATTACAAAATACACCCGACAATTACCTTAAAGGAACAGGCACAAGTAGCTTCAATCTAACTAAAATGTTCCTATCCCATAAACACACAGTATAAAAAGTTGTATGTGATATAAAATATACAACTGTAAAACTAATACTGTTCCTTACATAGTACTTAAATAATGCCATCGGCAGTTAATAATATTATAAAAGCACACTTACTTTGAACCAAATACCCATAATAATACTGACACATTAAAATAAATAAAAAAATGCCATAATATTTCAAATATTGATAAAAAGACATTCCATCTACCAAACATGGTATAAAATATATATATCAAGATCGCTCAGCCGGTCCTATGTCCAAATCACACCCAATGTTATACCCCCATGCATCATCTTTCCAAACTCCTCAGCTTAAGGACACAGCTGATAGATAACATACTATTGAGGCCGGGGTGATGGTAGGCTTCAAGTCTCAACTGCCACATAAGCTCCTTCATTTCTAATTTCAGCGATTCAGTCCCCCCCAATTCACATAGTTCAACTGGTCAATGATCATAAATGTAAAATCATGGCCATCATGGCCAGGGTGATTGTAGACATGACTTGCTAGGGCATTCTCCAGTTTAATCTTCTTCATGGCATATAAATGTTCGTACATGTGTTCATTCAATCTCCTGCTCACTCAGAAAGTTGATATGCTGTCTCAACGATTGGATGTGATGTCCAGTCTGGTGGACCCCAGCCATTAACAAACTTTACAATAAGAGGAGAAAGCTATTACATGATAGAACAAAATCCATAAAAGGGAAGTCACCCCTGATCATTATTAGTAAAAAAATACGAGCACTCATAAAATCAACTAAGGCCAATTTTGAGAGAAAAATTGCCATGGATTCAAAGGACAATCATAAGGCCTTTTTCAGCTATGTTAGGAACCTGGGTGGAAACTCACAGATATGCTCAGAATTAGTCCAAAATGATACAAAAATCACTGAACCCACAGACATTGCCAACATACTGGCAGACAGGTTCAGTGCAAACTTCACCCCCTCTCCCCTAAAGGAGAGATAACTATCCCAGCCGAGTGTAGCCTCCCGGACATCTCAAATGCGCAGGTGAAAGCTGCTCTCTAAAGCTAAAACACAGCATCAATGGGACCGGATGGTATCCCGGCTGTGTGCTACACGAGCTAAATGAGGAATTAAACCCGCATAAGGCAGCTGTTTAATCTCAGCCTTACCACAGGATACGTGCCCAAGGAGTGGCGACGGCAACTGTGGTCCCACTCCACAAAGGTGGCGCCCACGGACCCTGGTAATTACCGCCCATAAGCTTAACAAGTCTAGTTTGCAAAGCTATGGAGAGGATCATAATGGAGCTCATAAACAAAGATATAGGGACTTGCAGACATTGGACCCGACCCAGTTTGGCTTTGTCAAGGGAAGATCATGCCTTTTGAACTTGGTCGACTTCTTCAAATAGTCACCAAGGCCATTGATGAGGAAAGGCAGTCCATACAGCCTACCTTGACCTTGCAAAGCTTGATACAATACCCCACTCGGTATTGTAGAAAAACTTACCAGCTTAAATGTAAACCCATATGTCACAAGATGGGTTGCAAACTGGCTTAAGGACAGAACCCACAGGGTTAGAGTTGCTGGCGCTGTGTCAGACTCCAAGCCGGTCACAAGTGGTGTCCCACAGGGCTCGGTCCTTGGCCCCTATTGTTTGGCATCTACTTCTCAGAAGTACAGGCCAACATGGGAGGACTTTGGCTGACAAAGTTTGCAGATGACTGCAAACTGGGCCATAGTGGAAAGTGCATCGGACACTGATATCCTTCAGAAGGGACTCACGGAAACAGATAGCTGGTGCCAGAGCCATGGCCTGAAGTTAAACGCCAAAAATGTATAGTCATACCCTTCGGGAAAAACAAGGTAACCCCAAGCTACCATATAGGTGGCAATCCACTAAGCACAGAAGAGGTTATCAGGGACCTGGGGACCCAGGTTGACAGTGGCCTTTCTTTTGACACTCACATTGCTAAAGTGGTTAGAAAGACCTTCTACATTGCCCACCTGATCATGAAGGGATTCACATCCAGATCTAGTGAGGTCATTGTTCCCCTGTACTCTTCACTTATCAGACCAATGATCGAGTACAATGCCCCATTCGGGATGTATCTCACCCGACATCTGCAGCAATTGGAGAGACCCCAAAAGTTCCTCACCAAAAGGATAAAGGACTCCAAAATCTGTCATATGCTGCCAGATTGAAGAAACTCCAGCTCTATTCAGTCGCATACCGCCTGCTCAGAGGTGACATGTGCCTGACATACAAGGCCATGTCCAACCCGGAATTAATGGACATGCTCCACCTCAAAAAATCCAAATCCACCAAAACCACTAGAGCAAGCGACTTAAACCTTAGCACGGATATAAATAGGACGTGCTGGAGGGATAGATTTATCACTCAGAGACTCCCTATGCTGTGGAATAAAATCCCGGTCCATGTGAGGCAGAGCACCTCGCTGACTCTGTTCAAGAGAAATCTAGACCTGTGGATGGGAGATCGTAGGTTTACCCCGGGAATCATCTCTGGGTCACTGCTGGACAGAGGCACAACAAACTAATGGGCACAGTATTTTTTCATATAAGGGGTGGCGTAAGCCACAATAATTTGGGCTAGGCTTATAAATGCCTTAGGGCAGATAGCCTAGTATAAACCTATGAACCTATGAACCTATGAAACTACGCAGCCGTGCAGCAGGTCGAATTCTAAGGGTTTACAGCTCCCTAGTCCAGACCATTTTGGGTTGCAAGTACTGTTACCACATAATAGTGAAGCAGGTTCCAGGATAGGTGACCCAGGAGCCCCAGGCACTGGATCAAGCCAGGGGTCTGGAGGAGTCGACATCAGGCCATCTGATGGAACCTTGAATGGCGAAAGAGGAGTTGTACTACCGTGTAGCAGCACTTAAGAGTGAGTTGTTATTTTTCAAAGTCTGAAGAAGTTGGTGCAGGGCGCCGACGAAAAGCAGTATCGTGGTGCTTAATAAAATTGAAGTTCGTTTATTGGCGTCTTGTTTGCTTATCCCTTTGGAATTTAAAAAAAACTGCTTCAGTGAGTTTGGCTATCTGGCTGTGTTTATCTTTGATGAATTTCACCTCTCTGACTGTGCTTATTGGAGGTGTTTAGTTCTGCTGTTTGGAATTAGGAACTGTGTTGGCTTAGTAGCAGCTTGTTGCTTTTGCCTTTGACTTCCAGAACAAGCATACTTGTGTTTGGGAGGCATTTAGTCCTGCTGTTTGGCATCAGGAGCTGTGCTGGTTTAAGTGGAGCATGTCCAACAGCTCTGGGTTTGACATAGCTTTGTGTGTTAGGCAGAGATCGCCTCTGAGCAGGCGATATGCGACGGAGTAAAGCTGCAGTTTTTTAGACGATCTGCTTAGGGCATCTGTTTGAGGCCAGTAATCCTCTTTGTGAGGTATTTCTGCAGCCGGGGGTGGGGACTAAGTGTCTTGGACTGTTTTCCCCTGAAAATGCCACCACCACAACTGGGAAGTGCCTGTGGTCACTATGGCCTTGAGCTAAGGGTGAACAAATGCATGACCTTGTAGAACCTGATCTGATTGAATCCACCACCGGAGATCTCTCTTGCATACTTGGGTGATTCGTATCAGAGTTGATATGGGTTGGTAAAGTACCCACCATTGTGTTGCTAACGGTTTACCTATGAAACATTGAAAATCAGCTTTCTGAACAGCCAGTTGGGTGAACCAAGAAGCCACATCCGGAATGTCGAACGTCTCTGAAGTTCGAAACTCAGCAAATTGAACAGCAGATTCGCTGCATTCCGAACTCAGATGTCAAACACACAATGTAATGCAGGGGGCAAGCCCCCCTGCACCCCCACACCCTCCCTACTTTAATATTCTAACTCTGAGGTCGCACTACAGTGGGGAAGGGATCCATTTCCCGATCCCCACTATAGTGCACTCCGCACCCACAATGCCGAATGTGCATTCGCTCATTACACATTCAATGCATTTTTTTTCAGCTAACTGTGAACTTGAAAACGTACTTCCGTGCAAGTGTCTTTCGACAAGTTGCATTTCAACGTTTCAGAGATAAACCGTTGCTAACATCCATTGGAGAATCGTCATTTAAAATCTGGCTACAGGTACTCATGTTATTGCCACTGACATTCATCCTAGAGCTTGAAGGACCAAGTGGGATGAAATCTTGTTACTGCGGATTATTTTTCTGACCGTGGTCTTATAGTTTGAACCCTTGAGGGAGGTAGTGGAGCTATCATTGACATTGTGTTGAAAATTGCTCCTATGAATTACAAATTGTGGGTTGGTTCTAATTGAGACTGGTAGTTTATGGTTATTTCCAGATGAAAACAAGTCAAGAACCTGATCTCTTGCTCATATCAACTAATGCCTGGCCGAGGAAGTAATGAGCCAGTCATCTAGATATGGAAACACCCGGAATCCCTGCAGTCTCAAGTGAGCTGCTACTACAGCCATACATTTCATGAACACTCTGAAATGGTAATGACTGGCTCCCAGCTGGAGGCCTAAGTATCTTCTGGATCATCTGTTCATCTTTGTGATAGTACGCATCCTGAAGGTCTGTGGAGCACATCTAGTGTTCCTTGTCCAGAAAAGGGAGAATGGACTGAACCGTGACTATCGGAAACTTGGTGTGTCAAACTGACTTGTTCAAGTTGATGAGATCCAAAATTGGTTTCCATTCCCCTTTTTCTTTGGCACTAAAAAGAATGTTGAGGAAGTTCCGGACTCTATCTGGTCTATGGAACCGCTTGGATGACTTCTTTTTTTTTTTTTTTTTTTTTTTTATATTAGACTTGCTGCTTCTTGCCTCTGGGTGGAGCATTGGGGATTTTCCTTGAAATTGGAGGTGGAAGGAAAAAGGGTATTGCACAGCCTCTGGAAATAATCCTCTGCACCCAAGTATCTTTTGTTATGTCTAGCCAGGCTGTCTGGTGCAGGGATAATTGATCCCTGATTGCCCCCAGAGGCGGACAATCAGACCTGCTTTCAGGAGCACTGGTAGGGTCTATCCAAGAAGAATCTCTGGACTCTTATTTTTGTGTGCCTCCTCTGCCATGGGAGCGGTGTCAACCATTGGAGTTCCCTCCTCTGCCATTTTGAGAACTTTCTCCATGTGTGTCCTGGAAAGATAGGGTCTTTCTATCTTTCTCACACCTGGATAACATGTCCTTCACTTTGCGGCCAAACAAAGACATGCCCTCAAAGGAAACATTGATGAATGAACACTCATGGGGCTCCGCAAAGTCTCATAAGCGCATTCGGGCATGTCTCCTGATGGAAATGCCTGAACGCGCTGTCCTTAAGGTTCCTTCAGCTACATGCAGAATGAGCCTCAGGGCTGAATTCAAAGTAGATTGCAGGGTAGCTATCTGACAAGTAATGGATGATTAGACCTCTGCAGAAACGGATCCTGAGAGGGTATCTGACAGTTCTTTAAACAAATGCCTCTGTAAACTTGTAAAATGTGCCAAGTACTACAGTGACCTTAAGGCGAAGGTCGTTGAAGCATAGACACACTTCCCAAACCTGTCCATCACCCTAGACTCTGTGTTAGGGGGATGAACAATGGAACTCTTAGGTTCCCTTTTGGTGGGCGCCGCCAGGACCATGGAATCAACAGGCACCCCTTTACCCCAAAACTCTTATCCAAAGGTGGTGGCATAATCCTGTTCTGCCTCTGGCTTATGGGTTCAGCTGTGCCACGTTCCTTCCACACCCACCGAGAGACCAATTCTATAAGCTCGACTGTGGGTGGTGTAACCCAGGAGGTAGCCAGACCAGCAGTGAAAGCCTCCAGGAATATCGACTCCTGGGATAAAGGGTTGCTGGGCATCCACTCACCTCACTGTTTTAAGATGTCAAGGATGTATCAAATGAGCCATCTTCCTGTGGCGATTGTGGGGCCCGTTCATCTTCATCAAAGTCCATATCCACCATGACTGACTCTTGAGGAGAGTCCAAGTGCTTCCTCTTGCACTTCTTCCTAGGACCTCCTCAGTGGGATGCTCTGGGGAGGTATCAGAAGAAACTGTAATACCCTGGGTGGGAAGGGTTTCAGACGGGCTGTCCCTGTGGTAAAGAGTGATAAGGCCCTAAGTGCAGAGACATCAAGGTTGAAAGTGGAAGATTTGGGGGTTGGATCCCTCCATTCTGTCAGGGCAGAAAAATCCTCTTCACAACCTCAAAGCTGATCGCTGTGGAGAAAAAGAAGACCTTGACTCTGAAAGGACAAGCTTCTGGACTGCTGTCTTTCCCCACTCTAACAGCAATCTCCCCAAGGCAGAATCTGGAGACAAGCTATCCACTGCCGAGGCTCCTAGGCGCAGAGATGGCTCCGACAACTTCGGATTGACGCCAACACTTCTGGTCTGACTGGGAAGCTACAACTCTGAAAGCCCTTCAGATCCGACAGAACCAGAGCAGTCAGAGTAAACTTTGGATATGAAGATATTGTTATCTTCAAATCAGAGCCAGACGGAGCTGGAAAGCTTAGATCCAGGGACTCTGAAACAGTTAAAGGAATCAGAAGACAAACTTGAAGTGGGGGTATGATTGAAGGATGAACCTCCTGACTCAGAGTAGGAGCCGGTAAGACACACTGTGCTGAGAGACTCTTCCACACCACTCTTTATACATCTTCCTCCATCAAACTTCTGGAAGAACAAGTAGAAATGATAAAAGGAGACATGGGTCGGTGACTCTCTAAAAAAGTGTGATGGCATCCTTGAAGGTACCTGATCCAAGGATGGTGAATATCTCGTCTTGGGAAGAGATATGGGGCTTGAAGCAGTCGGATATAGTAGCTTTTTTGTTCGATCCAAGGTAGTCAGGGCTATCATGTAATTCTTCATTGGATCCGAGCGTGAGAAACTTTTGGATCTTACTAGAGCCTTTTCCTAGTCAGCTTCGAATCCAGGGTAGATGAAGTGGATGTTTTCGGAGAAGAAGGCTTCATAGGTGTGTACTAGGCTAATGGCCCTCGAGCCTTTACAAGCCTAGCCCATAGAAGTCCCCGATGTTAGCTCCCAGTGCCTCTATCAAGTACAGCCACTGCAGTGATCCCTGGGGTGAACTTTGTTTCCCTCCACTCATCAAGATTTCTCTTGAAGAGGGCCAGTGAGGTGCTTTGCTTGACATGTATGGGAAGTCTATTCCAGAGCATGGGCAGTCTTTGGGTTATGAACTTGTCCCTCTAGCATGTTCTGTTGATTGTGGTTATGCGGTTCAGGTCTGTAGAGCGTGTGGTGCAGAGGGATTTGGATTTCTTTAGATATATCATTTGTAACAGAGCTGGTTCAGACATGGCTTTGTAAGTCAAGCAGAGATTGCCTTTTAGTAGATGATATGAGCAGAGAATAGCTGTATTTAAGGCCTAGAATCCTCTTCGTGAGGTACTTTTGTGGCCTTTCCAGCTGTTGCATGTCTAGTGAGGTACATGCCAAATGGGGCATTATACTCTATGTTTGGCCTAATGAGGGAAGAATACAGAGAGGTGATGACCTCTTTCTTTCTGGATGCAAAACCATTAGTAATGAGATGTGCCACATAGAAGGACTTTCTGACCACAGTGGCAATGTGGTGGTCAAAGGTGAGATCGCTGTCAACCTGTGTCCTCAGATCTCTTGTAACACCTTCAGTGTTTATTGGGCTCTCTTTGATGCGTTAATTAGTGGGAACTGAGTTTTTCCCAAAGGGGATGACGCTTTTTTTGGCATTAAGCTTAAGGCCATGGTTTCAACACCAGTCATTGGTCTCAGTGAGGCCTTTCTGTAGGATGTCCACAATTACCTCCTTACCATCATGCACCCACTTCAAAACTTTACTAAAAGTGCACCTAAAAACATGCTGACTATGCCCTTGCAACTCCCCCTCTAATATCACCCACCCTATCCACCCACTGCCTTTCTTTCCACCCCACTAAATAACTTGGTTATAGCAAGCTCGGATGCTCATAAGCCTAACTACTTATACAGCAGGAACTTCTTATTGTAGCAATTGTTAATGTCTGTTATGTACTTCGCAGATGATAAAGATTCTGGTTGTCGACTGATGTACTATGTTCTTCATCTGTAACTATGTTTGTAATTGTTAATTGCTATGTTGATCAAATTGTTAATTGCTATGTAAATCCAATGTAACTACTGTCTTTATATTTTAACTGTGGAGCTTTTCTCTCCGGGCCTCCGCTGAAAATGGACCTACGTCCAGTTGGACACTCCCAGTTAACAAATGTAAATAAATAAGTAATAAATAAATAATGTGTGCATCACTTGGGGAATTAATAATGGCTCCCATCTTGCAGTCATCTGCAAACTTGGTCAGCCAGAGTCCCTCTGTGTTGGCCTGGACTTCTGAGAAGTAGATGCCAAACAGGACAGGACACAGGACCGATCCCTGTGGGACACCACTCGTGACTAGTCGGCAGTCTGACTTGGAGTCCACTACTTTCACACTGTGGGTTCTATCTGTGAGCCAGTTTGCAGCCCATCTAGTGATATAGGGGGTTGATGCCTAGTTTGGTGAGTTTATCAATGATTCCTGAGTGGGGAATGGTATCAAAGGCCTTGGCCAGATCGAGATATGCTGTATGAACTGCCTTGCCCTCATCCACAGCTCTGGTGACTGACTCAAAGAAGTCAACCAGGTTGAGCAGGCATGATCTACCTTTCACAAAACCAAATTGTGTGGGATATAGAGTTTGGCGATTCTCTATATCTTTGTTAATTAGGTCCATGATGATGTGCTCCATAGCCTTACATATCAGACTCCTCAGTCTAATGGGGCAATAATTCCCAGGGTCTGTAGTTGCTCCCCCGAGGGATGACTATAGCAGTGCGCCATTCGGCAGGGGCAAAGCCTGAAGTGAGGCTGTGATTGAACAGGGCATACAGATGTGGTGCCAGTTCACTTTGTAGTTCATGTAGAACACATCCAGGGATATTGTCAGGTCCCATGGAAGCTATGTTTTTGGCCTTAGACAATGGAGCTTTAACCTGTGCTGCAGTAATGCTGGGTGCCTGGCATTCCTCTGGTATTGTGATTGGTCCTTTTGGGGGGGGGGGGGCAGAGTAAAGTCAGCACTGAATCTGTCAGCCAGTATGTTGGTAATATCTGTTGGCTCAGTGTAGGAGGTACCATTGTGCAGTAACTCAGAGCTAACCTGGGTTTTACCATGGAGATTCTTGCTATAACTATAGAAGGCTTTGTGGTTGTTTTTAGTGTATGCCACAGTTTGGCCTTCATAGCTGGTTTTAGAGGTTTTGATGAGGGATCTCAACTTTTTGTTGAAGCTAATAAGGGAGTTTTTCCAGTCTTCGGACTTCACCTTTTTCTGCAACAGTTTCTTCCTTCTGTTGTAGAGTTTATTAATGGCAGGGAACCACCAGATTGGCTTCCTTTTTTTGGAAGAGAGGGTCTTGGTTCTGTTGGGTATGGCTAGTTCCATGCATTTATGTACGTGTTCATACAGTGCATGATGTATGAATCGGCAGTCATGCATCTGTAATGAGCTGGTCCAGGTCATTGGAACTGATGAATTCCAGGAAGCATTGGGCCAGTGTACTGGTGCATGAGTCATTTTCCCAGTTGATGGAGGGATAGTTGAAGTCACCTAGTATGAGAGTGTTGGGTTGGACACTAATAGTTTCCAGGGTGCTTAGGAATGTGGAATGAGAGTCTTGGGACATGGTTGGGGACCTATAGCAGGGTACGACCTGAATCACCGTCTTACCCAATGTTAGTTGTACCTGAAGTATCTCAGATGCATTATGCTGGGCTGCTAGTCTGGAGGTGTGCATATCTTTGAACATGGAGACACCACCGCCTTTGGACCTTTGGTCCATGTTCTGGCGAGAAAAGTATGGAATGAGTTATAGCCTGTTAGCACAGGAGTGCTCTCTCTGCTGCTTTAAACCATGTCTCTGTTACAGCACAAATGTCGATGTTCTCCATTTTGAGGAGTGCTTTGAGCAAGTGCATCCTGAGATTTAAACCTCTAGCGTTGAACAGCATGACCCTCATATTGCATTTACTTATAGATGTTATGGTGGTAATTTTGTCTTTGAAACATCGCTTAAAAAAGGCACTATAGGGGTGGCAAGAGCCTTAGCCAGTATCCAAAAACCCAGGGGTGACAGATGCAGGCCATCTCTGGCAAAGAATCGAGGTCTGTCAATCATGTCATCCCAAGCAGACAAATACTGTATCCCCTTAGAATGACACCAGAAACGTAGCCAGTTGTTGAAGTCAGTCATTTTCTTCTTGTACTGCGGTACCTTTCTGGGCAATGGTAGGATGCTGTTCAGGGCTAGGGTCATACCTGCCTGGGCCACATAATCTGAGAGCTCCTCCATGTCTCTTTTCATGTAGTCCAGGGAGGTGCATCTCAGGTCATTCACACCCACATGGACAGTGACGGAGTCATACTTGTACTTGTGGCGTGACCTGAGTGTGTGTGTTGTGTTGGATTCTGGCACCTGCTAGACAGTTGACTGTTCCCTTCTCCTTATTCAGCCACGTGAGTGGGACATCAGTGTGCCTCACTTTCGAGCCACCTTTGATTAGTGTATTAGGCAAGCTGTTTTGTCTAAGGGGCTTAGGTTGAGGGGCACACTCTGTAGATGAACTGTGTGTTTTGTGGTTTGTGCTGTATTGCTGTGGTCTAGTGCATTTCTGCCTTGGAGGTCTCTGCTGTTTGGATAGATTTCTCTTGAGAGCCTCTGCGAAGGTGGGTATGTGGTTTGTGTTTTTAAGTCTTTACTTTTACTTTTGGGGGATTAAGCCACTCTCTGAAAGCAGATAGTAGTAGTCTTTTTAAAATAAGCTTATTCTTTCTTTCAATGTCCTAGGACTAAACCAGTGGCAGATTGAACAGTTCTCTTGTAAGTGTAATGAACTGAGGTAGTACACACACATAGTGTGTACATTTAACATAGGTAGTTTGTGCCCGTACTTGACACTTTTTTCAAACCAGCGGGATCTTTTTCCAACATTATATTGTTAAAATAAGAAGAAAAATTTTAAATTAAAAGTGTTTATGTAAAGAAGAAAAGGCAAGAAGAAAAAACTACCAGTGATGGTAAAAAGAGACTACACTAAGAGTAGAAAAGAAAGGAAATTACTAGCAATAGTAATCCAAGAGGTACACACTGTACAAAAGATAAACTGTAAAGATATTTTGAAAGTAAATTAACCAACTGTAGTAACAACAGAGATATGAAGACGTAAAGGGTAAGGGACAAGAAAAATATGAAATATTAGAAGATGTAGGAGTTTTAAAGATAATTTTTACTTATCTCAGAAAGCTCGGGAGTTAGGTCAACCACATCTTTCGTGGAAAGCGGCAAACGAGATCTAAGGTAACTTGGGGTTGGTGCATTATGGGTAAGTGAGAAGCTCTAGAGGTTTTTGGTTACCACAAGCTTTAGTAACAGCACGGTCAGACTAAGGATTGGAACAGAACCCATTTCTTGAGGATGCACTGAAAATAGACATCAGATCTACTGTATACTTATGACAAAACAGTATGCGGTTTACTTCAGAAAACCTTTAGACAAATTTTAATAAAAACTGTTTTGTTTATGGTCACTTTTTCAGTCCATTTAGTGCCTTTCTAAACATTAATGACATTGTAATGGGGTGTGTATGTTACAATTCTCCCAGCTACTTTACACAGCAAACTTCCAGTCTGTTTCATCCACTTCTTTTTGCAGAAGCAGTGTCTGTATGTGTAAACTGCATCTAGTGGGATTGATGTTTTACATTCCTCACACTTATACATTAAATTCAGTTTGTATCTCATGATTTTCTTGATCATCGTGATTTTAAAGAAATGGAAAGGGTTTCACTGGCAAAGTATCTGGATTGGCTTTCTTACTGACAGAAGATTGAGAAGTAGAGTCACTGTCAGCTTGGTAGTATCGCTGTTTGCGGACTAAACATTTTTTTTTATTCTTTTCCTATGCCTTTTTCTGCTTCTAGGAACATCTTTGATCCTTCTGGAAGAAAAATATTTTGAAGGCAGCTGTGGTTATAGCATCTTAGATTTCACAACTGCCTTTCAACAACTCCTTATTGCTGGAATAAGCTTGCATCTATTTTACCTGGTGTACAATAAATAATAATTTTTCCACAAACACTCTAGAGGCACGAAAGGAAATTTAACATGAACATTGCTGTGAGACGCTGCTGTAGACCTGCAATTCATGTCACTAAAGACCAGAGCTTATGTATGTCATCTGTCGATCTGCAAAGTTTGATTTTTTTTTTTCTTTTAAACATTTCCTGTCTTCATTATTGTACTTGACCTTTGCTCAGATATAAAAAGTAGAGTGATGGTGACTGCTAGTACTTTTTTTTTCCTTTAAACTTCTGAAAGATTGACATGTTTGCAGCCATTAATTCATTAGTAATTCCATGTCTGTCGAATTTTTTGTGTGTATTTGTGTGTGTCCCTTTAGAGCAGTCTATTTTTAGCATCTCTCTTACCTAGCTGTTGCCTTTGCTACATGGAAATATTTAGTTACAGTGTCTCTGGTTCTCCCTTGGACATAACAGGAAGAAACTGGATTGGTGCAAATGGGTGTGGGTGTGGGTGGCTTGGAATGGGACAGTGTAAAAGCTGCATGGAAAGAAGAAACTGGTAAAGAAAATTTAAGTGAATGAAGGAAAACTGTATTAACAGCTGAGGGAAATGCAATGTGTTATGAATGAGAGAGTATGTGATGAAAAGTGGAACTGGGCAAGAGAATGACAAAATGGTGAGTGGAGATGGAAGTCTGAGGAGATGGATGGTGCATTCTTTGGGTAAGGTTGCAGCAAGGGTTTTCTTTGCTTGAGAGATTTGCACTGCCTTCACAAGTGCTACCAGAATTAGTTTGATGATGTCAAGGGGTTGGGTTGGGGGGGGGGGGCAGTCTTGCTGATGTCTTTAAAATGGTAGGTTTTCAGATCTCTTTATATTGATGCGGGTGCTGCTCCAAGGAGACGGCCTTTCAGAATCTGCATTGTATCAGTGGTTCTTATTCTTAAGGGTAAAAAGGGGTCGGAGGACATACACAACTTTCACCCTGTTTCCTTAATGAACATGGATGAGACTGTTTGTCAGAATATTGGTATGTATATTGAAGAAAATGTTTGGCAAATTGGTGGTGTAGGAAAGACGTAGAATATTTTGAAGGGTGATCTTGTGCTAGCAGCCAGTCTGCTTTAGTAAAGTTTTTCGACTAACTAGAGAGACAGAAAAACAGGGAGCTGAGAAAGGAATAGCACTGTTTGACATAAGGCAGGCTTTGGGCATGGGAGGGAGTATATGGTAGTCTCTTTTCAGACCATCGTTGGAACAGTACATTAAATGGGTATGAGTGCTTTATAGAAACACGTTTTATATATCTGAGTAGGTTATAGTTGGAAAAAGTGCTAAACAAGGCTGCCCACTGTCCTTGATGCTTTTCATTTTAGTAATGGAATCATTCACCTGAGGGTCTGAGAATTGTTAAAGGGGTTTATAGAATGCTCAGATGCTTGTTCTATCTGTTTGCAGATGATTGCAAGATAATGTTGAAAGATCTGGATATGTTACTGACTCCTGTTCTGGACATATTTAAAGAGTTTTTGGGATGTGGCAGGGTTGTGTCTGCATGAGACAAAATCTGTTATTTTTCTTCTGTATGGAACAGATGAGATATGCTGACCACTCACTGCAAGTGAAGAGCCCCAGGCATTTAGGCTTAGTGTCTTGCCTACATTTGCAGAAAGAATGTAACAGATTGTGTTAGATGGGTTCAGGGCAGTGAGGGATATGTTGGAGAGGTGGAGTAGCAGGTGGTGCATTGTTGGGAAGAACTGATAAATTCCATGTAAATATTTTGCAATTGCTGATCAAAACTGGCATCATATTCTGAAAGAACATGTTAGCAGCAAAGAGAAATAGTGGCAGCCACTATGTGATGAACATAGCTCTCAACCTTCCATCTCCAAAATGAGGAATACTGCCTCCCATAAAGTGGAACAAATGGGCAAAATGTGGAACACTGCCTCCCATAAAGTGGAACAAATGGGCAAAATGTGTAACACCTACTAACAAAAGACTAACAACTTCTACTAGAAAGGCCACAGGATGGTTAAAATGTGTACTTTATACTTATAAAAAAGCTATTTTTATGAATTAATATGATTCAGTACTATTTTCCATGGAGATCAATTTAAAAAAATCCTAACACTGAATGTGTGATGGACGTTTTCAGTGTGGAACTTTGAGAGACATGGACTTTTTAATACCCAAAAATAGAAGATTCCTGGTAATGAGGTACACTTGAGCGGTATGGTGATAACTTTGTATGGAAAGAAATGGTAGCCCATATTGGAAAAGGAATAAACAGAGCTTTCCGGAGGTTATGGGAAGCTGGATTTCAAGTGGTACATGGTGGCATTCATCATTTATAACTTCAGATGAAGGAGAGGCATGCAGATTGCATGAGTCCTAGATACCTAGCATTTGGGCATTTTGTAATGTCATCTAGATGGTGTTTCTTGGATGGAGAGAGAAGGAGATATTTGCTGATTGGAGTAGAGAATCTGGAAAGCAGAAATGGTATGAGGGTGAGTTTATCTGGGTGTTTGAGCACTGAGGCATCACAGGAAATAACAGACTATGAACCAAGGATAAGATAGAAGAGATGACAAGTTTGTGAAGTTTTGAGAAACATAAATAAGAGGTGGGAGCTCATTTACAGGACTGATTATGTGGGCTACAGGGAGTGTGTCTCAATAAACTGCAGGCTAATCAGGTGTATGTTAAGGTGAGAGGGTTACAGGTGTATGTTAAGGTGAGAGGATGTTCTTTGTGTTTCACTGTTGCATCACATTTGGGTTATCTGCTTGCAGTAGCCCTCAGTCGGCCTGACTAACAAAGTCTTGGGTCCTTTGTCAGTTGCTGTCTCTTCTTCCATGACGTCAGGTCGTCAGGGGTATAAAACATGCAGCCGACACCATTACATCAGTCTTTCTTGCCATGCGATGCCTGAAGCAGAAACAGTTCGCAAGTGCCAGTCGGCCGACTCCTGAAATTTTCGTTTTTGAGTTTCAGAACCGAAGTCTTCAACTAAAAGCTAAGTACACCATTGGGGAAACTTCTTCTTGCTCTAAACCGAAGTCAGTAAAAGTAAATAATTGCATTTCTTGTGGAAAGCAAATACCTCATAAAGATTTTCATTCATACTGTATTCCTTGCCTAGGCCCTGACCACGACGTACCGCGCTGTCGGTTTTGTGCCTTATTTAAACCACAAACTATCCGTCATCGGTATATTTTCACTTCTAAATATTTTGGTTGTCGGTTCAATTATCCTGATATGTCTTCGGTAAGCCAACCGACTACCGACATTCCAAAAGAACGCAAAGATAAAGACAGAGACAGGCCGCTGAGGTCCAAAACTGTCAACGACGCTTCTCCTAAGACAGTCGCCAGTTCGCAGGTACTCAGTGAGGTGCTTTCACAGCCCCTGATACCTGCTACTTCAGATTCGCAGGCCTCTACTGAGACTCATTCGGAGTCCGGTATGCTGCAAGATGCTTCAGCTGTGGAACCTGCGGATGTCTCTAACTTGGATTGATCCGGAGCCGCTGTGCAGGCACCGGCTTCTGAGGGTGTATTCAGACCTACTGACTTGCATATTAAACCAACGTCATCTTCTTTTTCAAGGCCTAAAACTCGAAACATGCCTAGAAAACTGATGCCCAGACCACATGGTCAGGCCTCTATGCCTAAAAAGCAAATGATGAGTGGCTGAAGACCTTATTACTTTAATTAGGGGAAGCCAACCTTCCCCCCTCTAAGAGACCTAGGACTGAGTTTGCTTATGATACTTCTGACCAGGATTCTGAAATTTCTGTTTCCTCTGATGACCAGGATTTACCCTTGTCTACCTATGAGGATTCTTATGCTGAGGAATCTATTCCCTCTGCTTCGCCCCAGAGGATTTCTCTTTTGGAGAAACCTTGCATGCTCTCAGGGAGCATTTTCATTGGGAAAGTCAGGATTTCTCTGATTCTAAAAAGAGGTTTAGGGATTTCCTACTCCTGCCCCAGCACAGGCCTTTAGCTATGCCTCCCATACTGGACATTGTTGATGATGCCTTTTCTGAATCTAGCTTGGCCCCTGACTCTTTACCTCCTGCTCCCAGAAAACTTGATAGATATTGCAGGTTCCTGACTCTCACAAGTTCCTTTTCAAAAATTCTACTGCGGATCCTGAAACCATTTC
Organism: Protopterus annectens; assembly: GCF_019279795.1. Classification (NCBI taxonomy): domain Eukaryota; kingdom Metazoa; phylum Chordata; order Ceratodontiformes; family Protopteridae; genus Protopterus; species Protopterus annectens. Next base: position 967,591,734 of record NC_056726.1, read on the forward strand.
ACAGGGACCCAAGGGCATTAAAGCCACTACTGCCAAAAGTCCTACCCCCTCTGATAGAGACTCCAAGGCACTGGATAGATGGAGTAAGAAGGTATACACTTCTGCAACTTTGGCCATTAGGGCCTTGAATTTCCAGTTTCATATGCTAAAGCATCAGCAGCATATTATTGGACTGCTTAAACAGAAAATCATGTTGATTCGTGATTGTGCTGAAAATAAGGATTTATAGGATTTAATGCATTCTGCTGAACAAGTTGGTAAGCATACTTTGCAATGTGGTTTTGATTCACTAGAGGCATCTTGCAGGGCTGCTGTAACTGGGTCTGTACTTAGAAGGCATGCTTGGCTTAAGGAGCAATCCTTGCCAGATCATGTCAAAGTGAAAATTACTGGATGCTCCCTTAAATCAGGACCGCCTGTTTGGCAACAAGGCAGAAGAAGTTCTTTAAAAGATGGAGGAAAAAGCCATATCTATGCAAACTGTTAAAGATTTTTTACAAGTACAACCTCCAAGATTTAGTAGGCATTGGCCTTCTAAGAATTGGTCCTTTCCTGTCTCATCCAGGCCTTCTCAGTCCAAACCCATGAACAGCAGACCACCTAGGCTACAGTCTCAAGGTACTCACAGGCCTAAGCAGTGGGGGCTCCCACTTCCAAAGCTGGAAGTAGTAAGACACCCCCTATGGAAAAATGTCACAATGACTTAACTTTAAACCTTCCAAGCCCTGCTCAACTGCCTGCTCCCTTAGGGGGAAAGATTGCCCGGCATGCAAAAAACTGGGAACTCATTACCCAGGACAAATGGGTTTTAAGTATAGTTTTCCAAGGATACAGATTCCACTTTCACACCTTACCAACCCCAAACGGTTGGCCAGACCTACCCCCAAATCAGTGGGCAGAGGCTCAACAGCAGGTTCTCTCTCTTCTAAGTATCAGGGCTATTCGGCCTGTCCCAGCAGAAGAAAGGGGGCAAGGTTTTCCTGGTACCCAGAAAAGACAGCTTCTGGCGTCCTATCCTGGACCTGTCTATTCTAAACACATTTTTGGTAATCCCAAAATTCAAAATGCTAGCACTTCGACAGCTGCTTCCTGTGCTAGGAAAAGATGCGTGGTTGGCAACCTTAGACTTAGACTTAAAGGAAGCTTACCTGCACATCCCAATAAGGGAATCTTGCAGGAAATACCTACGCTTCAGAGCAGGCTCCATGCACTATCAGTTCTCTGCACTTCCCTTTGGCTTATCTACTGCGCCCAGGGTATTCACAAAGTGCCTAGGTCCAGTCATTGCATTTTGCAAGCAAAGAAATATTCAAATATACCCATACCTGGAAGATTGTCTAATTCAGACAGAAAGCCAGGACATGCTACTAAAACATCTGGCATTGGTAAAGAAACTTCTAACCTCACTGGGATACACCATTAACGAAAATAAATCTTATCTAGTACCCTGCTAACAATTTGTATTCCTGGGAGCAAGCTTGAACACAACTTCCCAGATGGCCTACCTCACACCAGAGAAACAAGTTTATTTGACAGCCTACTTCAAACTGCTGGCCACAAAGACCCAGCTATCTGCAAGGAAAATCCTGCAAGCCCTGGGGTTCATGGCCTCTTTCATTCTACTAATTCCATATGCAAGACTGCATATGAGGAAACTACAATGGTATCTAAAAAGCCTATGGTGTCAACATTCTCAGGACCTGAAATCAATGATTCCTATCATTCCTTGCATAAAGACAGTTCTTTTGGTGGGCAGAGGCCTGCTACCACAACAAGGGGCTCCCATTCACTCTACCCCCTGCCGCCCAAACCCAAACAACAGACGCATCAGACTATGCTTGGGGAGCTCACTTGGCAGGGCAGTGCATTCAGGTCAAATGGAGCCAGAGTCAGATGCACCTGCATATCGATCAAAAAGAAGTGTTAGCTGTACAGAATTCCCTGACAGCTTTCAAGGACCACATTCTTCCAGGACAATTATTGGTAAAGACAGACAACACCACTGTTATGTGGTACATAAACAAGCAGGGGAGAACCCACTCTTACCCTCTCAGCAGACTAGCCATGGCTCTGTGGAACACAGCCTTGAACTACCAAGTGCACCTACAAGCTCAATTCCTGCCAGGCAAGCTAAATTCACTGGCAGACCTAAGCAGACATCTCATGGACCCACACAAGTGGAAACTGGACACAAAGATATTCAACCTTTTGAGAAACAAATGGGGGAATCCAGAGATAGACCTGTTTGCCTCCCCCCAAAACTACCAATTGGACAAATTCTGCAAAAGGACTTCCCACAGTCAAGCTTGAAAAGTGGATGCCCTGTCTTTCACCTGGGAAAGCCTCTCAGTTTATGCCTTTCCCCCACTGCCTCTCCTCGCAAAGGTTCTGCTAAAGATCAAAAAGGACAAACCAAGGACAATACTTATTGCACCAGACTGGCCACGCCAGCACTGGTACCTCCTCTTGCGCAGTATGTCACTGCTGGAACCATGGCACCTGCCTCAGACCCCTTCCCTGCTGTCCCAGCAGGAGGGCCAGATTCTGCACTGTCCGCTTCAAACCCTGAACCTTGCAGTCTGGCTAATTCCTTGAGCTCTCCAATAGCATCCCTCAGTAAGCAGGTGCTAGATGTCATTCTGGAGGCAATGAGGCCTAGTACTAGAAAATCCTATGCTGATAAGTGGAAAAGATACTGCTTCTGGAGCCAGACTCAGGGGATGGGCACAACAGTGCCCAGCTTACCGCATATTTTTCAGTACTTAATAGAGATGCTCCACAAGGGACTTTCCTTCTCATCAATTAAAATTCATGCCTCTGCCATTTCAGCCCATTATAATACTGAACCACCCCTTTTCTTTCACCCCCTGCTAAAGCAGTTCCTCAGAGGGGCCAAAAATTTAAGATCACCCAGGAGAGCCCCAACTCCAGCCTGGGACCTTACCTTTGTATTGGAAAAGCTCACTCTTCCTCCTTTTGAGCCAGCTGCAAATGCAGAGTTGAAATTCCTTTCTTGGAAAACAGCCTTCCTTCTAGCCATCACTTCAGCAAGAAGAGTGTCTGAATTACAGGCCCTCATGGCAGTGGAGCCCTTCATCATCTTCAATGCAGACAGGGTGTCCCTCAGGACCAACCCTTCCTTTATGCCCAAGGTGGTGTCTAGTGTGGCCCTTAATCAGTCCATTCATTTGCCTAAATTTTTTTCCCTAATCCACAGAACAAAGGAGAATGAATACTGCACTCTTTGGACGTGCACAGACAACTTAGATTTTATTTGGACAGGATTAAGGCTCTCAGAAAATCTGAACAGTTGCTAGTTGGCTTTGCTGCAGGGGCAGAGGGGAAGGCCATTTCACAGCAAATCATTTCTAAGTGGATAGGCCATTGCATTAATTTCTGCTATAAGCACCATGGAAAACCTACCCCACAGGGGATAAGATCACATTCCACCAGGGCTGCATCTACCTCTACAGCCTTTCTCAGAGGTGTCCCTACCAGGGACATCCTAGAAGCTGCTACCTGGAGCTCTGTACATACCTTCACCACGCATTACCACATGCCTATTTTTTCTAAATCCAGAGCTGGTTTTGCCACTGCAGTCTTGCAGGGCTTAATAGCTGGTCCTAATGTTCTCTAACTTCCTCCTCCCTGCCTTAGTTTTGGGAATCAACCCAAATGTAATGACTGCAACAGTGAAACACGAAGAACATAGTACAGTTGTGTACACTTGCCATAAATGTAGATGTTCGAGTGTATTCATTGTTGCAGTCCTGGTTACCCTCCCTCCAGCCCCCTAACTGCTCTTGGCTGTAACTTTCGTCTTGTTTAGTGTATTACAGCTTTCTGGTGTATTTGCTTTTTATTGGAGGTGTAACCTAACATGTAATTGCTTCCCATTATGGGGGTGCCTGACATCTGGGGCAAGAAAAACTGATGTAATGTCGTTGGCTGCATGTTTTATACCCCTGAAGACCTGACGTCATGGAAGAAGGGACAGCATCCGATGCAGGGATCCAAAACTTTGATATTCAGGCTGGCTGTGGGCTACCTGGAGGCAGATAACCCAAATGTAATGACTGCAACAGTGAATACACTAGAACATCTACATTTATGGTAAGTGTACACAACTGTACTTTTTGTGATATAAAAAAATGAGACCACAATAAATCATTTCAAAACTTTTCCCACCTTTAATGTGACCTATAACCTGTACAGTTGAAAAAGCAAACAAATCTGTTAGGGGAAAAAATATAAAAAATAAAAAACATACAATAAGCTGGTTGCATAAATGTGCAAACCCGTAAACTAATACTTTGTTTAAGCACCTTTTGATTTAATTACAGCATTGTCTTCTTGGGTGGGAGTCTATCAGCATGGCACATCTTGAGTTGGCAATATTTGCCCACTCTTCCTTGCAAAAGTACTCCAAATCTGTCAGATTGTGAAGGCATCTCTTGTGCACAGCCCTATTCAGATCACCCCACAGATTTTCTGTTGGATTTAGGTGTGGGCTCTGGCTGGGCCATTCCAAAACTTTAATTTTCTTCTGGTGAAGCTATTCTTTTGTTAATTTGGATGTATGCTTGGGGTTATTGCCATGTTGAAAGGTTAAATTCCTCTTCATCTTCAGCTTTCTAGCAGATGCCTGAAGGTTTTGGGCCAGAAGTGACTGGTATTTGGAACTGTTCATAATTCCCACCACCTTGACTAAAGCCCCAGTTCCAGCTGAAGAAAATCAACCCAAAGCATGATACTGCCACCACCATGCTTCACCGTGGGAATGGTGTTCTTTTGGTGATTCGAAGTGTTGTTTTTGCGCCAAAAGTACCTTTTGGAATTGTGGCCAAAAAGTTCAACCTTGGTCTCATCAGACTATAACACATTTTCCCATATGCTTTTTTGAGACCTGATGCATTGTTTTGCAAATTTTAGCTGGGCCTGGATGTTTTTCTGTGTAAGAAAAGGCTTCCATCTTGCAAACCTACCCCATAGTCCAGACATATGGAGAATATGGGAGATTGTTGTCACATGTAGTACACAACCAATACTTGCCAGAAATTCCTGTAACTCCTGTCCAGTTCATTGCAATGTCACTGTTGTGACATATTTTCTCCACTTTCTGATGACTGTCCTCACTGCGTTCCATGGTATATCCAATGCTGTGGAAATTTATTGGTACCCTTCTCCTGACTGATACCTTTCAACAATGAGATCCCTTTGATGCTTTGTAAGCTCTCTGCAAACCATGGCTTTTGCTGTAGCAGACAACTGAGTAAATGTCAGGAAAATCCTACTAGGATTGCTGAACTTTATTTGGGGTTAATCAGAGTCTCTCTAATTGATTAAACTGTTTAAGTTATGTGATGTTTTATACTCCTTGAAGGCGGTTGCCGAAGCGTTAGAGGTGAAATAAACTGGTGTTTTAAGTGGATTCTTCATCTCTGGTCTTCAGTTTTATCTTTTCTTTTTGGTTGGTGCAGTGTTTGGTCTGTTTTTATGGCAAATTAATTTTCATTTGGGATCCCTAGGCTTTTAAGGGATGACACACTGGAAGGTAGTTAAAAAACTATGGACAGTTTTGTAATGCATCAGAATGCTGCAGGTATGGCTGGTTCCAACGTTGCCAATACTTCTGCTTCAGTGGGTGTTTCCTCTACTTCACATTTTTATGAAAGGCTTGAACAAGCAAGAAATTCTAGAGTGAATGATCCATTTGCCTCTGTGGGACAATTTGGCCCTTCTTCCAGTCCTTCTGGTGAATTGAGTGCTTTAATGAATAAATTGGAACAGTTACTGCATAAAGAAACTACTGTATACTGTAATCTGTTAAGCTTGCAAAGATATGTTGACTTAGATATTACACCTAGGGCACTAAGAGCCTTTAAAAGTCCCTCTACTCCTTTTGATATGTCTGATGAAAGGGATGTGCAATTTTTCTAAGAAATGGTTATTGGCAGCTCATCGTTGTACTTTAGAATGGATTTTCATTCTATTAGAAAGAGATCGTGTGAAACAAAACAAGCTTAAGGAAGACATTAGAGCTGCCTATAATTACTTATCTAAAATACTTACATCTGTGCAGTTTGACAAGTTTTTAGCAGATGTAAATATTGGTTTAGATAAATATGAAAAAGAACTTATTGATCAGAAATGCACAAAACTGAAAAGAGATCAAAAAGACTATCAAAGTAATCGTGCCTTTTTATGGCAAAAACCAACACATTTTCATCGTAATAAAGGCTCTGGTCCCTTTAAGAAATCACCAGCTCCTTCTAGGAGTGTGTCTTTTGCTTCAGATGTTTTGGGCGTTTCCTCTAATGGTGGAGGTGAAGGAGAGCATTTTCCAGCGTTACCAGCAGCTCAAAATCCATCTAGATTAACCTCAGATTTTCAGAGAGGGAACCAGCAGTTTCAGTAAGAGCAGAGAGAGCAGAGTGAGCGGAAGAGAGGAAGATTCCAGTCTGGGAACTTTAACAGTCGAGAAGGACACAGTTTCAACGATAACAAGAGAAGCAAACTGTATTAGTGTGACTGTAAATAATGCTGTGCAAAGATATTCTTGACAGTTCTGTGTCTTTTGTTTACAAAAATGTGGGTGAAACAATCCATGTAACTGCTGCATCTGAGTGTAAGAAATTTTCTGTTGTTCCTAACATTTCTGGTGTGTCTTTATCTGTAGATCAGACAAATATTTTAAATTATGGTCTTAAATATATACCCACAGAGCTGCCTGGGTTACATGAATTAAAGTGTGATATTTTTAGACTGTGTAGGAAGATACATTTAATATATTTTTTTGCCAATAACCAGTATAAAGAAGGTGATGGCAGTTGGTTAGAATCTGATAGTTTAGAGAACAGTTTTATTCTTGTGTATCTGACCCTGAGGAATGCTTTGACTATGCAAGTGACTATAATGCCTATAGTTTGTTAAAAACTGATAAAATAATGAGCAAAAGTGATTTTATTCCTCCATACCAACATGAACATATAAAGTGTTTTTCTCAAATGTTGAATTTTGCTGTAGAAAATGCTTTTTGTGATTGTATGCAGTATAAGCATAAGTTGGTATATAACTTGAATAAAAAGGAATGGAAGGAACTACCGACATTAGCGAATAATGAACATCTTATTAAACCATCTGATAAAGGTGGTAAGATAGTGGTGATGAATGTTGCTCAATATTATAAAATGTGTATGACACATCTGGATGATACCAATACCTATGTTAAGAGTAATACAAATGAATATATTAAGGCTATGAATAATTTTGACACCCTTATATCTAAGGGAGTGAGGCTAAAATATTTTTCACAAAATGACAAAGATAAAAAGTTTAATACTGTTGACAGTGAGTTGGCTTTATTTTACTGTCTTCCAAAAATTCATAAAAGTGGGGTTGACCCACCTGGTAGGCCTATTGTATCTGCTCAAAAATATTTTTTATCTAATATTGGAAAATTTTTACATGAATATTTATTCCCTTATGTAATAAAGTTACCTAGTTATATTGGGGATAGTTTTGATTTTTTGGAAAAATTATCTAAAATACAATGGAGTTTAGATATGTTTTTTATAAGTGTTGATGTTGTTAGTTTGTATACTAACATACAGTGTCAGTTTGGACTGGAAGCAGTAAAATATTTTTTGGGTGATAGTCCAGTAACGTATTATATTATATTATTGAAATAGTAGAATACAATGGTGGCGTGCTGAATCGCTGTACGCCAATGAATCAGGGAATACCAACTGTTGAATAAACCGCTAAAATGATGCTGGTGCTGGAAAAAGGTTACCACGGATCACAGAGCTGATAAAACCAATCCAAATTTATTCCACAAACAATACAAGGTTAAGCGCTTTCACACACGCAGTGTGTGCTTCTTCACGTGTGTGAAAGCGCTTAACCTTGTATCGTTTGTGGAATAAATTTGGATTGGTTTTATCAGCTCTGTGATCCGTGGTAACCTTTTTCCAGCACCAGCATCATTTTAGCGGTTTATTCAACAGTTGGTATTCCCTGATTCATTGGCGTACAGCGATTCAGCACGCCACCATTGTATTCTTTCGTTTTTTCGCTGTTTTTGGGATTATTGAAATAGTGGAATTTTGTTTGAATAATAATTTTTTTATGTTTAATGAACAAATATACAGACAAATCAAGGGCACTGCCATAGGGGCATCTTTTGCCCCCATGTATGCCAACCTGATGAAGGGCTTGTATGAGTTAGAATGGTTATATCATAGATTTTTTTTTTTTTTAATTATGTAGTTAGTTATTTTTGTTTTATAGATGATCTTGTTATTATTTGTAAAGGTGGGATATTGTATGTTGGTCAGTTTATATAAGTTATGCAACATAATAGATTTGGACTTTCCTTTGACGGCATACAGGTGGGCAAAAATATAACTTCTTTAGACATACATCTGATTTTGGAGGACAGCAATACTTTACGTACGTCTGTGCATAGAAAATTTGCTGATAGTAATCAGTATTTGATGGGGACTAGCTGTCATCCAGTTCATACTTTGGTCTCCTTGCCCTATGGGGAATGTATGAGACTTAGATGGCTATGCAATACTGGCACGGACTTCTTTAAAGAAATTAGTGTGACTAGTGAGATGTTTAGATTGAGGGGCTATAGTGAAGCTAGTATTCAAACAGCTATAGATAAGGTTATTAATGAACAACATAAAGTTGGTACTTATAAGTATGGAAGTAAGGGTTATAAGTTAGATGTTAGAAATCAAGAGAAAAGACTAGTTTACTGAAAACACTGTATGTAGAGACAAAATAATGTTTTAATAGATGTTGTTAAACACTACTGGAATCTTTTGTTTAGATCAATGGACCTAAAAAATTTATTGTCTAGGTCTTTAGGCATTTCATTTCGTAGAGGTAGGAATTTAAAAGATATCTTGGTACATAATAAATTTAAATATCCCACTGAGACATTGCAATATAGGACCATGCAGAGACTAGGAACTTCACCCTGTGGTCATTGCAATGTATGTCATTATATTGTTCCAACTTTTAAGTATATAAATGGCCATGTATTTGAGGTTAAAAATATATATAGCTGTAATACTGAAGGTATAGTTACGCTTTGAAATGTCCGTGTAACCTTGTATATATAGGAGAAAGTAAAAGGAAGTTTAAAACTAGACTGCAGGAGCATGTCAGGAATATTATAAATAATAAAGAAGATAGCCCTGTAGCTAAACATTTTATGCTGGCTCACAATTCTAATCCAAATGGGTTACACGCCACTATCTTCGAACATATTATGAAGGGTGTATTTTCTGATGATTTGTATAAAAAGAAGTTGTTATATAAAGAAAGTATTTTCATTTTGAAATATGAGACTTTATTTCCTCAGGGTCTGAATGTGGAATGTAACTGGAGGCTTCTTATCTGATGAGAAAGTAGTATTAAGTATTTTTTAATGTTTATTGGTTAATTGGTTTAGGCTGCTTGTTTAATTGTTAGATGTATTAGAGTATATAAACTGTGTAAGTTATGTGATGTTTTATACTCCTTGAAGGCGGTTGCCGAAGCGCTAGAGGTGAAATAAACTGGTGTTTTAAGTGGATTCTTCGTCTGTGGTCTTAGTTTTATCTTTTCTTTTTGGTTCGTGCAGTCTCTTTAATTGATGGCAGGTGTGTACCCGAGAAGACTGAATGCTGTAATTAAATCAAAAGGTGCTTCAACAAAGTATTAGTTTAAGGGTGTGCACACTTATGCAACCAGCGTATTGTACCTTTTTTTTTTTTTTTTTTTTTTTTATATTTTTCCCCAAACAGATTTTTTTGTTTTTCAATTGAATTGTACAAGTTATAGGTCACATTAAAGGTGGGAAAAGTTTTGAAATGATTTATTGTGGTCTCATTTTTTATATCACAGAAACCTGGCATTTTAACAGGGATGTGTAAATGTTTTATATCCACTGTATGTAGGGAGGGGTGAGAGGAAAAGACTAAGAGGTGTGGACAGGCTGTATAGTTGTTGACTGAGGGAAGTCCTGGGATTAGAAGAGACGTAGTTCTCCGTGAAGATGACTTGTATAGGCCTATGAATGAGGAATTGGGCCACTGTGGGATTTGTATTTGTGCATTGCATCAATGATTCATGATTCCATAAGGGTTGCAGCAGAACAAAAGGGGGGTAGGAACTGTTGCAGGGGTCAACAGCAGGGAGTGGGCCAGTTGTAGATGTGGGAGTGCAGAGAGATCAAGTTACCCTAAAGACAGGAGCTAATGGTATGGTCAGAAGTCTATGGACTTTACATTGTTTGGACTTGTGAATAGTATATGTTCCAGTGGCTAGTAAAGAAGACCTTGATGATCAGTGGCTCAGGACAGACTTATTGGGTTACATTTCATGACAGTGTGTGTTAAGTATGAAATCTAAATCAGATGGAAGATGGGAAGGTGGAGAGAAGCGAAACATGGTTTCTAAAAGTTAAAAGGATGGACAGGGAATTAGAGATGGAAGGTACAAGTGTCAAGGTGCAGAGTTTGTAGTGGTCACAGATGAGGTGATGGAAGGAAGAGGACTGTAACCAAATAAAACTTTGCCTTTTTGATGGAAGGAGAGTAAATGCCAGTCCAGAAATGGTGCACTGGAGCATGGGTTGTGGGTGGTAATGTGAATTTGCCAGATGCTGTAGTAGAACCTAAGGTATGGTGTCCATCAGTTAAGATGGTGCAGGTTACATATGTTCTGAGTGCAGTGTTCATAGGTTAGGTTAGTAGGTTAGGTTCATAGGTTATAGGTTAGTATTAAGCTAACTGCCCTTGCGAGCCATTTTAAGCCTTGCCAGTTATCCTTTGTAAGACTCAAACCCTGCACCTTGTGTTTGTGAGGCAAACACCTTAACCATTAGGCCACCCTCCCAACAGTGTGATGGAAGAAACTTTTAGTTAAGGGCCCAATTAGTTTGGGTCAAGAAGATTTGGAATGTATTAGAGCTGTAAGCATGTGGGTTTCTTCTAGAGTTCATACTTTACCTGTAGTTGCTATATTTTCCAGCCTGACAGGAGTGATTGTAGAGTATATTCATTAAATTCATTAAAATTATGGCAGTTTTTATGTACTTGCTGTAAAGTATAATGTTTTTTCCAGTGTTGAGGGGTCTTGTTGAATATATAAGAATTGTTATTAACTAAATGTTCTGTGCATGCACAATAACAAATACTGTAAAACAATAAAAACATGGTACTCATATAAACAAGCAGAATTTATTAATTTTTAGTTTTCTTTTTTAACAGTACTAGTCTAGCTAGGAATTGATTACAGTAATTCATTTAATGTTTAATTTTAACAGTTTTTGCCCTTATGTTTCTTATTTTAAAAAAGGCAGGAATTGAATAATTTATGTAATGTTGCTTAGGTTATGTGATATATAGCACTATACGTGAAGTTAAATGTTTGTTATGTTAATTATAATGCAATTTCTTTTATATGTCTGTAAATTTCCCTGAGTCAAAAGTGATAATTCAATAAATGTGTTTGGAAAAAAAGTATTGGTCTTTCAGCAGCCTGTTTTACAGTTTTGCTGTTTATCTGATTTGTAACATGCACCATATATTTGTGGCATTCAGAGAATCTTTATGTTTGTTAAATTTTTATCTCCCACAGGAAGAAGAGGAAGAACTGGAAGGAAAACCCAGTGATGCTGAGAGCTCTGAGACATCAGATGATGAAAAGGAGTGGGTCAATGAGGTCAAGATGCAGCACAAACTTTTACGGAAAGAGGAAAAAGTCAAACGTCAGGAAAGGACCAAGCTAGATCGTCAGACTGCTCTGAAACCACAATTCTATGAAATCAAGGCAGGCGAAGAGTTTAAAACTTTCCAGGATGCTGGCAAAAAAATGAAATTGCAGAAGTAAGTCAAAGGGGCTCTGGAAATATGTTTTTATAGAATGAGAAATGAATTAATATGTAGTCAGTGGTTCTTCGTAATAATAGATAGAAACAGTAAACGTAAAACCTGTTTTGTCTTACTTCAGTGGGCACGGCACTCTGGTTAATACTTTGGATTTCCTTTTGTAAAGATTCCCTCTGTCAGGCCAAATTATTATTTTCTGTAGAATGTGACTGGGTGCTTTGTACATTTTCCTGTAGTACAGTGTGATATCCCATGTATGCTGCACGTAGGAGGTCACACCTAGCCCTGTGCTCTCTAATTCTTTTCTACTACTTACATAGTTTAAATTTCAGTCCTGATGTTCATAATTAGCAAACTCCCATGCTTGTTATTTAAAAAATATTGAATAAAGTTGTCAGAACACCATAGGTTCATAGTTGTGTACTAGGCTAATGGCCCTGGAGCGTTTACAAGCCTAGCCCATAGGATTACCATGGCATCATGCCACCCGACCTTAGAAGTTTTTCGTGTTTCACTGTTGCAGTCATTACATTTGGGTTATCTGCTTGCAGGTAGCCCTCAGTCGGCCTGATTAACAAAGTCTTGGGTCCTGCGTCGGTGGCTGTCCCTTCTTCCATGACGTCAGGTAGTCAGGGGTATAAAACATGCAGCCAACGTCATTACATCAGTCTTTCTTGCCCTGCAGTGCCCAAAGCCAACTCCTGAAATTTTCATTTTTGAGTTTCAGAACCGAAGTCTTCAACTAAAGCTAAGTACCCTGTTGGGGAAACTTTTTCTTGCTCCTTACCGATATCAGTAAAAGTTAGTAATTGCATTACTTGTGGAAAGCAAATACCTCATAAGGATTTTCATTCGTACTGTATTCCTTGTCTAGGCCCTGACCACGACGTACCTTGCTGTCGGTTTTGCGCTTTATTTAATTAGCGCACTATCCATAGGTTTTGTGCTTTATTTAATCAGTGCACTGTCCGTCATCGGTATATTTTTGCCTCTAAATATTTTGGTTCTCAGTTCAATTATCCAGAAATGTCGTCAGTTAGCTTTCCGACTACCGGGATTCTGAAGAAACGCAAAGATAAAGACAGAGACAGGCCGCTGAGGTCCAAAATTGCCGACTACCCTTCTCCTAAGCCAGTCACCAGTTCGCCGGTACTCAGTGAGATGCTTTGATACCCACTACTTCTGATTCACAGGCCTCTACTGAGACCCATTCGGAGTCCAGTATGCCAGGAGATGCTTCAACTGTGGAACCCGCGGATGTCTCTACCTTTGATGGATCTGGAGCCGCTGTACAGGTACCGGCTTTTGAGGGTGTATTCAGGCCTACAGACTTGCATATTAAACCTACGCCTCCTTCTTCTCTTAGGCCTAAATCTCGAACCATGCCTAAAAAACCAACGCCCAGGCCACATGCTCAGGCCTCTATGCCTAAAAAACAAATGATAAGAATGGCTGAAGATCTAATAACTTTAATCAGGGGTAGCCAACCCCCCCTTTCTAAGAGGCCTAGGACTGAAGTGGTTTATGAATCTTTTGGCCAGGATTCTGTTATTTTCTGATTCTTCTGATGATCTGGATTTGCCCTTATCTACTTATGAGGATTCTGATGCAGAGGACTCCATTCCCTCTGCTTCCCCTCCAGAGGATTTTTCTTTTGGGGAAACTTTACATACTCTAAAGGAGCATTTCCACTGGGAAAGCCAGGATTTTTCTGATTCAAAAAAGAGGCTGAGGGATTTCTTACTCCTACCTCAGCATAGGCCTTTAGCTATTCCTCCTGTACTAGACATTGTTGATGATGCTTTTTCAGAATCTAGTTTGGCTCCTGATTCCTTGCCTCCTGCTCCCTGAAAACCAGACAGATACTACAGGGTCCCTGAGTCACACAAGTTCCTTTTTAAAAATCCTATTACAGATCCAGAGACTATTTCACAGAGGCCCAAGGGCATTAAGGCTTCTACTGTTAAAAATCCTACCCCTTCTGATAGAGACTCCAGGGCGCTGGTTAGATGCGGTAAGAAGGTTTACACTTCTGCAACCTTGGCCATTAGGGCTTTAAACTGCCAGTTTCATATATTAAAGTATCAGCAACATGTTATTGGATTGCTTAAACAGAAAATTATGTTGATTCCTGACTGTGTGGAAAATAAAGAATTACAGGATTTAATGCATTCTGCTGAATAAGTTGGAAAACATACTTTGCAGTGTGGTTTTGATTCATTAGAGGCCTCTTGCAGGGCCGCTGTTACTGTGTCTGTGCTCAGAAGGCATGCTTGGCTTAAGGAGCAATCTTTGCCTGATCATGTTAAAGCTAAATTGTTGGATGCTCCCTTGAATCAGGACTGCCTGTTTGGCAACAAGGCTGAGAAAGTTCTTAAAAAGATGGAAGATAAAGCTAAATCTATGCAAACTGTTAAAGATTTCTTACAAGTTCAGCCTCCTAGATTTAGTAGGCACTGGCCCTTTAAGTCCCAGGGGACACACAGGACTAAGCAGTGGGGGGCCTCCACTACCAAATCTGGGAGTAATAAGACTCCCCCTTATGGTAAACTGTCTCAATGACTTTCTTTTAAAGCCTCCAAGCACTTATCAACTGACTGCCCCTTTGAGGGGAAAGATTGCTGTTCATGCAGAAAACTGGGAACTCATTACCCAGGACAAATGGGTTTTAAATATAGTGTTCCAAGGATACAGATTTCACTTCCACACTTTGCCAACTCCAAGCGGGTGGCCGGACCTACCCCCAAATCAGTGGGCAGAGGCCCAAAAACAAGTACTTTCTCTCTTAAGCATGGGGGCTATTCAACTGGTACCAGAAGAGGAAAAGGGACAAGGTTTCTACTCAAAACTTTTCCTGGTACCCAGAAAAGACAATTCATGGCATCCTATCTTGGACCTGTCTACTCTAAACACCTTTTTGGAGATTCCAAAATTCAAGATGCTGACTTTTCACCAATGCTAGGCAAAGATGCCTGGTTGGCAACACTAGATTTAAAAGAAGCATACCTGCACATCCCAATCAGGAATCTTGCAGAAGATACCTGCGCTTCAAAGCAGGTTATATGCAGTATCAGTTCTCTGCACTGCCCTTTGGTTTATCTACTCTGCCCAGGGTATTCACAAAGTACCTAGCTCCAGTCATTGCATTTTGCAGGCAAAGAAATATTCAAATATACCCATACCTGGACGATTGTTTAATTCAGGCAGAAAGCCAGGACATACTTTTGAATCATCTGGCCTTTGTACAAAGGGTTCTAACTTGTCTGGGGTACACCATAAACGAAAAGAAATAACACCTGATACCCTGTCAACAAATTATATTCCTGGGAGCAAGCTTGAATACAACTTCCCAGATGGCCTACCTCACGCCTGAGAAACAAATTCATTGGACAACCTACTTCAAACAAGTGGCCACAAAAACCCTGCTATCTGCAAGACAAATACTGCAAGCCTTTGGGGTTCATGGGCTCCTGCATTCTTCTAATTCCATTTGCAAGACTGCATATGAGGAAATTACAGTGGTATCTAAAAAGCCTATGGTGTCAACATTCTCAGGATCTAGAAGCAGTGATTCCTATCATACCTTGCCTACGCCTAGAGTTCCTTTGGTGGGCAGAGGCCTACCACCAAAACAAGGGTCTACCCTTCACACCACCCCCTGCCGCCCAAACCCTAACAACAGACGCATCAGACTATGCATGGGGGGCTCACCTGGCAGAGAAGTGCATTCAGGGCAAATGAAACCCAAGTCAAATGCACCTGCATATCAATCAAAAAGAAATGTTAGCTGTACAGAATGCTCTGACAGCCTTCAAGGATCTTATTCTTCCAGGACAACTAATGGCAAAGACAGACAACACCACTGTTATGTGGTACATAAACAAGCAGGGGCATACACATTCTTACCCCCTCTGCAGACTAGCCATGGCATTGTGGAACACAGCCTTGAGTTACCAAGTGCATTTACAAGCTCAATTCCTGCCAGGAAAGTTAAATACACTGGCAGACGGACTAAGCAGAAATCTCATGGACCCACACGCCTGGAAACTGGAACCAAGGATTTTCAGCATGTTGACAAGCAAATGGGGGAGCCCAGATACAGACCTGTTTGCCTCTCCCTAGAACTACCAATTGGACAAATGTTGCACAAGGACTCCCCACAAACAAGCCTGGAAAGTGGATGCTCTGTCCTTCAGCTGGAAAAAACAGAATCAGTCTATGCCTTCCCCCCTCTGCCTCTGCTGTCCAAAGTACTACTAAAAACCAAACAGGAAAAACCAAGGATGATTTTGATTGCTCCAGACTGGCCACGCCAACACTGGTACCGTCTCCTGCGCAGTGTGTCACGGTTACCCCCATGGCACCTGCCTCAGACTCCTTCCCTGTTGTCTCAGCAGAAGAACCAGATTCTGCACCCTCAGCTTCCAACATTGAACCTTGCAGCCTGGCTAATTACATAATATCTCCTTTACCACCCCTCAGTAAACCTGTGATGGATATCATTTTAGAGGCAAGGAGGCCTAGCACTAGAAAATCCTATGCTGCAAAATGGAAAATATTCTTTGCCTGGAACCAATCTCAATGGATGAGCACAGCAGCACCGAATTTACCTCAGATTTTACAATACTTAACTGAGATGCTTAACAAGGGCCTGTCTTTTTCCTCCATTGAAATCCACGCCTCAGCCATTTCAGCTCATTATAACACAGAACCCCCCCCCCCTTCTCTCACCCACTTCACAAGCAGTTCCTCAGAGGGAACAAAAATTTGAGACCACCCAGCAGAGCTCCTACCCCAGCCTGGGACCTTTGTTTTGGAGAAACTCACTCTACCTCCTTTCGAGCCAGCTGCTACTGCAGACTTAAAATTTATTTCTTGGAAAACAGCTTTCTTTATAGCAATCACTTCAGCTAGAAGGCTGTCTGAATTACAGGCCCTTATGGCTATTGAGCCTTTCATCATCTTTCATGCAGACAGGGTGTCCCTCAGAACCAATCCATCCTTCATGCCCAAGGTGGTATCCAGTGTGGCTCTTAAGCAGTCCATTCATTTGCCAACCTTCTTTCCCAATCCACAGAACAAAGGGGAACAGATACTGCATTCCTTAGGTGTGCAGAGACAACTCAGATTCTACTTGGACAGGACTAAACCTCAAAGGATATCTGAAACAACTGCTTGTAGCATTTGCTGCAGGGACAGAGGGGAAGGCTATTTCAAAGCAAACCATTTCTAAATGGATAGGCCATTGCATTCATTTCTACTATAAGCACCATGGAAAACCTATCCCCAGGGGATCAGACCTCACTCCACCAGGGCTGCATCTACCTCTACAGCCTTTCTCAGAGGCGTTCCTACCAGGAACATCCTAGAAGTTGCTACCTGGAGTTCTGTACATACTTTCACCAAGCATTATCATTTGCCAATTTTCTCTAAATCCAGTGCTGGCTTTGCCACTGCAGTCTTGCAGGGCCTTATAGCTGGTCCTAACGCTATCTAAATTCCTCCTCCCAACCAAAGATTTGGGAATCTACCTAAATGTAATGACTGCAACAGTGAAACACGAAGAACATAATTCATTTACATGAAGGAAACATATCAGTATGAAACTGAGATTATTCAATTTTTAAAACACTTAATTTTCAACATATTCATCATTCATTGTTTGTAATGAGATATTATTTTATTTTATTATATGTAATGGATTATTAATGTAAAAAATATTTTTATTTTTGTTTTTTTATCACATCTTATATATTGTAAACAACATTTGATAGGAAGTTATTAGCAGTGCAAGGGGTTATAAATGTGTTATAACTAGGTCTTTGTCTTTTTGTATTGTGTTTTTAAATGGAGAACGAATTGTATGATGTTTTTATGTTTTTTTAGCATTAATTATTATTATAAGAATAAGAATCAATGTTATAGAAATATTCATTTATTCAGTTCATATATTTAGATTAGTTTTGAGTTACAGAAAGAGATATAGATTATACATCAAATGTTTTTATTCAGCATGTCTCTTTAAAGTTTGAAATTTGCATTTGGCACCAGAAAACATATAAAGGAGCCATTTGATTGATTAATTCATTCTGAAGAAGTCCACATTGTAGTGGATGAAAGCGCTAAATCTGATATGTATCTGGAACATATGCTATTACATTTTCATTAAATTGGTGGTATTATTGCTTGTCGGCTTGAGCTTTTACTCCCTTGGTATCCTGTCAATAGCGTTATTCAGTTGAATTATTTGGCAGTAGTTTCAAAAGCTATTTCCTTGTTTTTTTCATTATCTCAAGACATCAAATTCCTTATTAGACTGGATCATAGTATCACACCCTAGCAAATATACCACCTCAGGTACAATGTCTGATCATCTCAGTAATCCCCCAATCTGTACAACCAGACATGTCACCCATACTCTTAAACAGCATGTTTATAAAACAACAAGCAGCCTTTCCGAGTTTAACTCAGAAATGTTAGTTACTAACCTATCCGCTATTAACTGGAACTTCCTAAAAATCCTCCACTTAAATGATGCTGCAGATGAATTCACTTCAGCTTTTCTGAGTGTCCTAAATAGCCATACACCTTCTAGAAGGAAGAGACTAATAACAAATTATGTAGTTTGGCTATCCAAGAAGAATAGAAGGCTAATGCAGGATAGAAAAAAGCATGGAAAGAAGAGCAGAAACAAAACACCACTGTATCTTGAAAGCTTCAGAATGCTTCGTAGTCATACTAAAAGCAAATTAACAAAGACAAATAATGATATTACAATATCCTTCAGAGTAATTGTAAACACAACTCTAAAAAATTCTGGACAGCCATTAAATAAATCTTGCATCCTGGACATAAATTCAGCCCTAACCCCTCTCCCAATAACTCGTCACTCAAAACCACACTACAGTTCAATTCTTATTTCACAGATAGTATTGCATATCTAGCCAAGAATTCTCCAATATCTTATCCTAACCCTGCCCAGCGGCCACGTATCACCTCATCCACTTTCACCTTCAAACCTGTGCCCACATCCTATATTAAAATGGAAATACTGGAAAATAGTAGGGTTCAACCAAACACCCTAATAGTAGGTGAGTTCAACTACCCCACCATTAACTGAGAAAACTGCTCATGTGCCAACTCCTTCGCTCAACGCTTTCTGGAATTCATAAATTCCAATGCCCTGGATCAACTTATCCACACCCCCCACCAGGGGCAGCAGTATCCTAGACCTAGTCATTATCAACCTGAGTGACCGGTGTTCCACACCTGAAGTCAACTCCTCGTTGGTAAGATCCGACCTATTAAGGAAACCATGATAAAAAATTTCTCCAAAGCCAACTTCATGCTTCTTGAAAGTGGCGAACTTCATGACACCCATGCAGATGGACAATACAGTTACGACTGCTGAATCCTACACAAATATACTCTGTAAGCACTTGCATGAGTGCATGGATCGTGCTATCCCAAACAGAATCAAGATGCTAGCCTCCAAAAAAGGTAAGCCAATCTGGTGGTCCCCTGTTTTAAACAAACTCTACAACAGAAGGAAGAAACTGTTGCAAAAGAGAGTAAAATCCCATAAGTGGAGGAGCTCCCTGGTCAGCCTCAGAAAGAAGCTGAGATCCCTTATAAGATCCTCCAAAGCTAGCTACGAAAACAAAATCGCCACTGATTCTAATGGCAACCACAAAGCATTCTATAGCTATGTCAAGAATCTCAATGGCAACACCCATATCTGCTCTTGAGTTATAGCACAACGGCACAAAAATTACAGAACCAGTTGATATTGCCAACATCCTGGCAGGTAGGTTCAGTGCTAACTTTACCCCCCTCTCATCCCCCTAAAGGGCCCATATCTTTACAGGAAGAATGCAGAGTCCCTGTAATCGCATCTACGCAAGTAAAAGCTGCACTCTCTAAAACCAAAAACACAGCATCCATGGGACTGGACAACATACCAGGCTGCATTTTACATGAACTTCAGAACGAACTGGCTCCCCAACTAAGCACCATGTTCAATCATACTCTCACGTCAGTCTTTGTGCCCACTGAATGGCACACAGCAACAGTTATCCCACTCTACAAAGGGGGAGCCACCACTGATCCTGGGAACTATCGCCCTATTAGCCTGACGAGCCTGGTCTGCAAGGCCATGGAACGTATCATCATGGAACTCATAAACAAAGACATTGGTAACCTCCAAACTCTGGACCCCACTCAGTTCGGGTTTGTGAAAGGCAGATCATGCCTTCTGAACCTGATCGGCTTCTTTGAGGCAGTCACCAAAGCCGTAGACGAGGGTAAGGTGGTTCACACAGCCTATCTTGACCTCACCAAGGCTTTTGACACCATCCCCCATTCTGGAATTATAGCTAAACTCACTAAACTAGGTATAAATTCCTACGTCACAAGATGGGTTGCCAACTGGCTCACTGACAGAACCCAGACTGTAAAGGTTGCAGACTCCTAATCTGACTTCAAACCAGTGAAAAGTGGAGTACTACAGGGTTCAGTCCTGGGACCTCTCTTGTTTGGTATCTACTTCTCTGAAGTACAGGCTAACACAGAAGGCCTCTGGCTAATGATGTTTGCAGATGACTGCAAACTAGGAGCCATAGTCGAGTCCCCAAATGATGTGGACATCCTACAGAAGGGCCTCACTGAGACACATGCCTGGTGTCAGAGGCATGGTCTCAAGCTCAATGCCAAAATGTGCATGGTCATCCCCTTTGGTAAAAACTCTGTACCCATAAGCTACCACATAAACGACAGTCCACTTATTGCCGAATGTGTGATGAGACCTTGGGACCCAGGTGGACAGTAGTCTCTCCTTTGATAATCACATCGCTACAGTAGTCGGGAAATCCTTCTATGTGGCACACCTCATCACAAAAGGGTTCTCATCCAGGAAAAAAGAGGTACAATTCCCCTTTTGCAGTGTACCTTACAAGACATCTGCAGCAGCTGGAAAGGCTACAGAATTATCTCACAAAGAGGATTACTGGCCTGAAACAGATGCCCTACACTGACCGTCTCAAAAAACTCCAGCTTTACTCTGTAGCATATCGACTACTCCAAGGAGATCTCTGCCTAACATATAAAGCTATGTTAAACCCAGAGCTGTTGGACATGGGTACACCTAAAGAAATCCCAGTCCCTCCGAGATGCACGCTCTAGGGACCTAAACCTTGTCACCACAATAAACAAGACATGCTGGGAGGGATAGATTCCTGTCCCAGAGACTTCCTATACTCTGGTACAAGCCACCCATCTATGTCAAGCAAAGTTCCTCATTAGCACTCTTCAAGAAAAATCTAGATGAGTGGATGGGAAATAGGAAATACACCCCAGGTATCACTTCTGTGGCTCTGCTCGACAGGGGCACAGGCATTTTCTTGCATGGCGTAAGCCAGGGAACCTTGTTGGCTAGGCTTACTTAGGCCCTTGGGCCGATAGCCTCGTACCTACCTATGAACTACTTATAAACACAATCCATGCTCTTTTTCAGCTGATGACCTTTCAAGTGAGTGCCTTAAAATAGCAGTAGCTAGCATTGCCTATCCTGTCTCAAAACTTATAAATAGGTCAGTCCAGGAATCCCACATTTCCCCCCCTGTGGAAAAAGTCGCACATTATCCATCTGCACAAAGGAGGAAATGCAACATACATTACTAACTTTAGACCTATAACAATCTTATCCCTCTTTGCTTCAGGCAGTATGAGGGTTTAGGGTCTCTGGCCCCCTCATAAGCGACTGAATCACATCAACATCAAAGAAATGCAGGCCCGTTATATTTGGTTCATAGGTTGGTACTAGGATATTGGCCCTAGGGCCTATACAAGCCTAGCCATAACAATTCCCTGGCTATTTCTTCCCACACTATTTACTTCCCTGGACTGACGTGATCCCTGGGGTGAATTTCCTTTCTCCCATCCAGTCATCAAGGTTCCTTTTGAAGAGGGCCAAAGAGGTGCTCTGCTTAACATGTATGGACAGTCTATTCCAGAGTCTGGGGAGTCTCTGGGTCAGGAACCTGTCCCTCCAGCATGTTTTGTTTATTGTGATGACAAGGTTTAGATCCCTGGAGCGTGTGGCTCTGAGTGATTGGGATTTCTTTAAGTGTAGCATGTCCAACAGCTCTGGGTTTGTCATGGCCCTGTATGTTAAGCAGAGATCGCCTTGGAGTAGACGATATGCAACAGAGTATAGCTGGAGTTTTTAAGGCGGTCAGCATAGGGCATCATCTTTAGGCCTATGATTCTTTTAGTGAGGGATTTCTGCGGCCTTTCCAGTTGTTGCAGATGTCTTGAGAAGTACATACCAAATGGGGCGTTGTATTCTATAATGGGTCTAATGAGGGATGAGTACAGTGGGACAATGACCTCCTTTTTTCTGGATGAAAAGCCCTTAGTGATGAGGTGTGCCACATAGAAGGATTTTCTGACTGTTGTGGCGATGTGGTTATTGAAGGTGAGACCACTGTCCACCTAAGTCCTAAGTCTCTTATCACACTTTCAGTGTTTAGTGTACTGCCACCTATGTGGTAATTCACGGGTACATGTTTTTTCCCAAAGGGGATAACTATACATTTCTTGGCACTGAGCTTGAGCCCATGGCTGTGGCACCAAGCATCTGTTTCTATTAGGCCCTTTTGTAGAGTATCAACATCGTTTGGGGATTCAGTAATGGCTCCCAGTTTGCAGTCATCTGTGAACTTTGTTAGCCAGAGTCCCTTAGTGTTGGCTTGTACTTCAGAGAAGTAGATGCCAAACAAGAGAGGTTCCCAGACTGAACCCTGAGGTACTCCACTTGTCACTTGTCTGGAGCTGGATTTGGAGTCAGCTACTTTTACAGTGTGGGTTCTGTCAGTAAGCCAGTTGGCAACCCATCGAGTGACGTAGGGATTAATGCCCAGCTTAGTAAGTTTATCTATGATTCCAGAGTGGGGGATGGTGTCAAAGGTCTTGGCGAGGTCCAAATAGGCTGTGTGGGACTGCCTTACCCTCATCTACGGCTCTGGAGACTGATTCAAAGAAGTCAATCAGGTTCAGGAGAAAAGATTGGCCCTTCACGAACCCAAACTGGGTGGGGTCCAGTGTTTTAAGGTTGCCAATGTCTTTGTTTATAAGTTGATGGGACGGTAGTTCCCGGGATCCAAGGTGGATCCCCCCTTGTGGAGTGGGATAACTGTAGCTGTGTGCCACTCAGTGGGCATGAAGCCTAAGGTGAGGGTGTGATTAAACATGATACTTAGGTGAGGTGCAAGTTCATTTTGTAGTTCATGTAGTTCACAGCCCGGGATGTCATCTGGTCCCATAGATGCTGTATTCTTAGCTTTGGAGAGTGCGTTTTTTTACCTTTGTGGCTGTTATTACTGGAATTTGGCAATCTTCTGGTATTGAAATGGGCCATTTAGGGGGTGAGAGGGGGGTGAATTTGGCACTGAATTGATCTGCCGGGATATTGGCAATATCCTTGGGATCAGTATATTTATTGCCATTCTGTTGTAGCTCAGAGCAGATCTAAGCATTGCCATTTAGATTCTTGACATAGTTATAGAATGCCTTGTGGTTGTCTTTGGAATCTTTGGCAATTTTATTTTCATAACTAGCTTTGGAGGATTTTATGAGGGATCTCAGCTTCTTACTGAGGCTGGTAAGGGAGTTTTTTGCATCCTGGGATTTTCCTCTTTCCTGCAACAGTTTCTTCCTTTTGTTGTAAAGTTTGTTTATGGCAGGGGACCACCAGATTGGCTTCCTTTTTTTGGAGGAGAGCATCTTGGTTCTATTTGGGATGGCACGATTCATGCATGAGTGGATGTGCTCATACAGTGCCTTAGTGTAGGGCTCAGCAGTCGAACTTTCAGTTCCCGTCTGCATGGGTGTCATGAAGTTTGTAACTTCTGACTTGAGTAGCATGAAGTTGGCTTTGGAGAAGTTTTTTATGCAGGTTTCCGTACTGGGGGGTGAGGGTGGGATGTGGTTGTTAAGGGTGATTAGCTTATGGTCTGACCTGACCAACGAGGGGGTGACCATAGGTGTGGAGCATCAATTTCCCATGTTGGTAATGAACAGGTCTGGGATATTGGAGCCCCTGGTGGGACTATGGATTAGTTTATCCAGGGCATTGGAATTTATGAATTCCAAGAACCGTTGGGCAAAGGTGTTGGTACACAAGTAGTTTTCCCAGTTAATGGCAGGGTAGTTGAAATCACCCAATATTAGGGTGTTTGGTTGTATATTAATATTTTCCAGTATGTTTAGAAATGTGTAGTGAGAATCTTGGTGCATGGTGGGGGATCTGTAGCAAGCTACAATTTGGATTGCAGTCTTACCTACTGTTAGTTGCACCTGGAGAATTTCAGACGCATTGTGTTGGGCAACTAACCTGGTGGTGTGATTATCCTTAGTAAATATGGACACTCCTCCACCTTTAGTGTTTCGATCCTGGTTTGGTGGCCGAAAACTGTTGTAAGAGTTGTAGCCTGGTATTACAGGGATGCTCTCTTGGAGCCTTGAACCAGGTCTCAGTTACTGCACAGATATCAATGTTCTCCATTTTTAGGAGTGCCTTGAGAGAGTGCATTTTGAGGTTTAGACTTTAGCATTGAATAGCATTACCTTCAGATTTTGCATGCTTGTACCTGTTACGGTGGTGGTTTTGTCCTTTGAACTTTGCATAAAAAGGCACTATAGGGGTGGCAAGAGCCTTTGCCAGTAACCTGAATCCCAGGGGCGACAGGTGCAGACCATCTCTGGCAAAGCATCGTGGTCTGTTGATCATGTCGTCCCAGGCAGACATATACTGGGTCCCCTTTGAATGACACCAGAAACTTAGCCAGTTGTTGAAGTCAATCATTTTGTCCTTATATTGTGGTATCATTCTGGGCGAAGGCAGGATGCTACTCATGGCTAGGGTCATACCTGCCTGGGCCACATGATCCGAGAGCTCTTCCATGTCTCTTTTCATGTAGTCCAGGGAGGTACGTCTCAAGTCATTCGCTCCAACATGGACAATGACTGAGTCATATTTGTACTTGTTGTGGAGTGACTTGAGTGCATGAGTTATGTGGTGGATCCTGGCACCCGACAGGCAGCTCACTGTAATTTTCACCTTGTTCAGCCTGGTGAGTGGGACATCAGTGTGCCTGACTGTAGAGTCACCTATGACTAAAGCGTTAGGTATGTTGTCTTGCCGTAGGGGCTGTTGCTGGGTGGCACACTGGTGTTGTGAGCTATGTGACACTTGTGATTGGTGTTTGTTTGCGTTTCAGCTTCGGAGGTCCTTGTTGCTTGTGCAGGTTACAGTTAAGGACCTTCGCATATGTGGATTTAGTGTTTCTATGTGTGGGTGTCGGTGTGAGTTTAGAAGGGCTGTTTGTTGCTTGAGGTGTTGTGCGGGTGTTAACCTTCTCCTCTTGACTGTCTAGCACAATCTTGGGTGGAGATAGCTTTGCTTCAAGTTTGGCTTTGTAAATGCATTTCTCACAGGTTGTAGTGTTGGGTGGTAGGAGGAGAGGGTTTTCTGTGTACATGAGTCAATTGCTGCATTGCCCCAGTATGCCCATATTCACCAGGTGGACAGGAGAAATCAACGGAAGCTGATCCTTGGACATGCCTGGTTTGGTGCTTTTATTTTTGAAAAGTACAGGAGCTGTTTTCCCTTACCTTAACAAGGTACTTTGCAATTATAGGCTGTTTAGTGCCTATGATTAATTTCTCCTTATTAATAAGGAGAGTTGAGTGCTTATATCAGTTTAAGGCTTCCTAGTGCTTTCCAGCAGGTATTGGAGCAAGTGCTAGTCACAGGGATGCTTAAAGGTAAGATGAAAAAAAATGGTTTATGCTAAACACTGCAGTGTGCACTAGAGAAGTTAGATGTGAAAGTAGGTAACTTAAGTTATACCTGTCTAAAAAGTTAAGTTTTGTGGAGAGTCACTATTTTTAAAACAGCAAGATAGATTGAAAGGGGGTGATCACTTTTGTATTCTGGTACTATGGAATACAGTAGAATGGACAATAAATTTAAATAGTCGAGGGGGGGGGTGATTTAACAAAATGGTAATGTTGTGCTTACTCACACAAGCCAATGAAAGCAGAGAGGAAATGAGATATATATGGTCAAATTAACATGAGGCAGGCAACTAGAAAGACAGTGGTATTTAACAACACAACAGTGACAAGGTGGGGGGGGGGGGTTCTGCCTGACTCACAAGAGACAGAGCTGTGGGGTCTTTTGAAGTTTTAATATGCAGTTAAAAGCAGAACACAAGCAAAACAGAAGGTAAAGAAAACAAATCACAGAACTCAAAATATAAAAAGGCAATAAACTAATGCAACATACAACAAATAGAAAGCAAATCAACCTTTCCCTCACAGCAAAGTGTAGCAGAGTCTGGGTGAGCCTTTCCAATAAAGCCTGGTATCCAGGCATTCCACTCCATTTGGTCACCAGACTGTTTAAGGGTTTATACAGACAATACCAAAATCATGTAGTACATCAACAGGCAAGGGGCACAAGGTCTTATCTTACTTACAGACTAGCCCTTCAGGCCTGGGATCTTGCTATCCAAATGGAGGTTTCTCTTCAGACAGTTTTACTTTCCTCCAGGACAAAACCTGTTTGCAGAATGGATGCTTCTCAGAAAGTTGTTTCTGGACATACTTTGGCTGTGGAGTATCCCTGACTTGGATCTCTTTGCCTCTCATCTGAACGGACTGCTTCCTCACTTCTTTTCCAGAACCCACAGCCTCTGTCTTTTTCATGGAAGTGTAGGTTCCTTTATGCTTTCCCCCTCTTCCTCCCAGGGTCCTGTACAAGAGCAAACAGGACTCTCCAAAAATCTTGTTGGCAACTCCCTTTTCGCCCAGACAACACTGGTTCCTCCTCCTTTTTCATATGGCTAGGAGTAAACATCACAAGTTACTTCACTAGATGGAACTTCTCACACAAGACAAGGGGTCTCTCCTTCACCTTCTTCGTTCCACTCTTAAATTGAAACTTTGGGTGATAGGGTTTTAATCCCCTTTCAACACCATTTCTCTGAAGACGTGCATAAGGTTCTGCAGGAGGCCCGGAAACCCATTACCAGAAAATCTTATATGTCCAAATGGAATAAGTTTTCTGTTTGGTGTCTTAACCTTCACCAGGATCCCTTTTCAGTGTTGGGTCTCTTTGGTTCTGTTGTGTGAACTACTCTAATCAGCTCCATGCTGGCTTAGCATATTTTTTGACAAAGCTCACGTCAGCAGTGTTTGCTTGTGTGCATTTCATAGGTTCATAGGTGTGTACTAGGCTAATGCCCTGGGGCCTGTACAAGCCTAGCCATAGGATTACCCTGGCATAGTGCCACCCAACTTTAGTTCCCAGTGCCTGTGTCGAGTAGAGCTACTGGTGTTATCCCCAGGGTGAATTTTCTGTTTCCCATCCACTCATCAAGATTTCTTTTGAAGAGGGTCAGCGAGGTGCTCTGCTTGACATGTATGGGAAGTCTGTTCCATAGCATGGGCAGTCTCTGGGTTATGAACCTGTCCCTCCAGCATGTTATGTTAATTGTGATAATGAGTTTGAGGTCTCTAGAGCGTGTAGTGTGGAGGGACTGGGATTTCTTTAGATGTAGCATTTCTAACAGAGCTGGGTCAGACATGGCTTTGTGTAAGTCAAGCAGAGATCGCCTCTATGTAGATGATATGAGACAGAGAATAGTTGGAGTTTTTTTTTGAGTCTGTCCATATAGGACAAGTGTTTGAGGCCTAGGATCCTCTTTGTGAGGTACTTCTGCGGCCTCTCCAGTTGTTGCAGGGGTCTAGTGAGGTACATGCCAAATGGGGCATTGTACTCGATGATTGGCCTAATGAGGGAAGAGTAGAGGGAGACAATGACCTCTTTCTTCCTGGATGCAAAACCCATAGTAATGAGATGTGCCACATAGAAGGACTTTCTGACCACAGGGGCAATGTGGTGATCAAAAGAGGTTGTTGTCAACCTGTGTTCCCAGATCTTTTATAACGTCTTCTGTGTTAAGTGGACTACCATCAATGTGGTAATTCATGGGAACCGGATTTTTCTCAAAGGGGATGACAACACATTTTTTGGCATTGAGCTTAAGGCCATGGTTCTGACACCAGTCGTTGGTCACAATGAGGCCATTCTGTAGGATGTCAACATCACTTGGGGAGTTAATAATAGCTCCCAACTTGTAATCGTCTGCGAACATTGTCAGCCAGAGTCCCTTCGTGTTAGCTTGGACTTCAGAGAAGTAGACACCAAACAAGAGAGGACCCAGGGCCAAACCCTGTGTGACTCCACTTGTGACTAATTGGCAATCTGACTTGGAGTCAGCTACTTTCACACTGTGGGTTCTGTCTGTGAGCCAGTTTGCAACCCACCTAGTGATGTAGGGGTTGATGTCAAGCTTAGTGAGTTTTTCTATGATTCCTGAGTGGGAAATGGTATCAAAAGCCTTCGCCAGATCAAGGTAGGCTGTAATGAACCACCTTGCCTTCATCCACAGCTCTGGTGACTGACTCATAGTAGTCATCCAAGTTGAGCAGGCATGATCTACCCTTCACAAAACCAAACTTTGTGGGATCCAGGATTTGGAGATTCCCAGTATCCTTGTTTATTAGGTCCCTGATGATGTGTTCCATAACTTTGCATATCAGACTCGTCAGGCTAATGGGGCGATAGTTCCCCGGGTCTGTAGTCACTGCTCCTTTGTGGAAAGGGATAACTGTAGCAGTGTGCCATTTGGCAAGGACAAAGTCTGAGATGAAGCTGTGATTAGACAGAGCACACAGGTGAGGTGCCAGTTCACTCTGTAGTTCATGTAAAACACAACCAGGTATATTGTCAGGTCCCATAGAAGCTGTGTTCGTTGCCTTGGACAGTGCTGTTTTAACCTGTGCAGCAGTAATACTACCTGCCTGGCAATCTACTGGTATTGTGATTGGTCTTTTGGGGGGAGAAAGGGGGTAAAGGTGGCACTGGATTGGTTGGTCGGTATACTGGCAATATCTGTTGGCTCAGTACAGGAGGTACCATTGTGCAGTTGCTCAGAGCAAATCTGGGTATTGCCATGGAGCTTCTTTGCATAACTATAAAAGGCCTTGTGGTTGTCTTTACTATCTGCTGCAATTCTATTTTCATACCTAGCTTTAGAGGATTTGATGAGCGATCTCAACTTTTTGTTGAGGCAGGTAAGGGAGTTTTTCCAGTCTTGGGACTTCACCTTATTCCACATCAGTTTCCTCCTCCTGTTGTAGAGTTTGTTTATTGCAGGGGACCACCAGATTGGCTTCCGTTTTTTGGAAGAGTGTGTCTTGGCTCTGTTGGGTATGGCAAGATCCATGCATTTGTGTACGTGTTCGTACAGTGCATTGGTGTATGATTCTGCAGTCCTGCAACTATTCTCCATTTGCATGGGTGCCATAAAGTTAGCCACCTCTGTTTTTAGGATCCCAAAGTTAGATTTGGAGAAGTTTTTCATGGTGGTTACCTTTGCTGGGGGGTGAGGGGGTGGGGGATGGGAGGGCTGTGGATTTCCAAGGTGATTAGTCTGTGGTTAGATCTAACCAGGAGCTGACTATTGGTGTAGAGCAACAGTTGCCCATGTTAGTAATGACCAGGTCAGGGATGTTGCTACCTCTAGTGGGGGTAAGAACAAGCTAGTCAAGGGCATTGGAATTAAGGAACTCCAGGAAACGTTGGGCAAGTGTATTGGTACATGAGTAGTTTACCCAGTTAATCGAGGGGTAGTTGAAGTCGCCTAGTAAGTGTGTGTTAGGTTGGACCCTAATATTCTCCAGGGTGCTTAGGAACGTGCCGTGCAAATCTTGGGACATGGTTGGGGACCTATAGCAGGCTACGACCTGAATGACTGTCTTACCTAATGTTAGCTGCACCTGAAGTATCTCTGATGCGTTATGTTGGGCTACCAGTCTGGAGGTGTGTGCATCCTTTATGAATATGAAGATACCACCGCCTTTGGAGCATTGGTCTAAGTTCTGGGGCCGAAAGGTGTGGAATGAGTTAAAGCCTGGTAGTGCAGGGGTGCTTTCTGTTGCCTTGAACCAGGTCTCTGTTACAGCACAAATGTCTATGTTCTCCATTTTAAGGAGTGCCTTGAGCGAGTGCATTTTGAGATTTAGACTTCGAGCATTGAGCAACATGACCCTCGGATTGCATTTGTTTGCAGCTGTTATGGTGGTGATTTGGTCTTTGGAACACCACCTAAAAAAGGCACTATAGGGGTGGCAAGAGCCTTGGCCAGTATCTGGAAGCCCAAGGGTGACAGATGCAGGCCATCTCTGGCAAAGCATTGAGGTCTGTCAGTCATAT
The DNA here is from genome assembly GCF_019279795.1 of Protopterus annectens. Taxonomy (NCBI): domain Eukaryota; kingdom Metazoa; phylum Chordata; order Ceratodontiformes; family Protopteridae; genus Protopterus; species Protopterus annectens. Next base: position 967,621,968 of record NC_056726.1, read on the forward strand.
CATCCCAGCCAGACAGATACTGGATCCCCTTAAATGACACCAGAAAATTAGCCAATTGTTGAAATCAATAATTTTCTGCTTGTACTGTGGTATCATTCTGGGTGATGGTAGGATGCTGCTCAGGGCTAGGGTCGTACGCACCTGGGCTGCATAATCCAAGAGCTCCTCCATGTCACTTTTCATGTAGTCCAGGGAGGTATGTCTCAGGTCATTCACACCCACATGTACAATGACAGAGTCATATTTGTACCTGTTGTTGAGTGACCTGAGTGCATGCATTATGTGTCAGATCCTGGCACCTGACAGGCAGCTGACTGTTACTTTCTCCTTATTCAACCTAGTGAGTGGGACATCAGTGTGCCTCACTATCGAGTCACCTGTGACTAGTGTCTTAGGGGCTTTGGTTGAGTGGCAACACTGTTTAGTAGAATTATGTGTCTCGTGATTAGTGTTGTGTTGTGGTGGTCAAGTGCGTTTCTACCTTGGAGGGCTCTGCTGCTTGGGTAGATATTTATTGAGAGCCTCCACGAAGGTGGGTGTGTGGTTTGTGTTTTTATGTGAAGGCAGTGCTGGTGTGTGTTCTGGAGGGCTATGTGTTCCATGTGGTGTGGTGCAAGTTTTGACCTTCTCCTCTTAACCAGCTATTCCGGTCTTGGCTGGAGAGTGTGTGGCTTCCAATTTGGATATGTAAGTGCATCTCTCGCAAGTTGAGTGTTGGAAGGTAAGAGGAGAGGCTTGTCGTCGTACTTGAGGCAGTTGCTTCATTGCCTCAGGATGCCCAAGTTCACCAGGTTTATAGGAGAAAGCACACAGAACTGACATGCCTGGTGGGGTGGGCATTGATAATAAGTACTAGATCTGTTTCCTTGTAGAACATTTGGTGCTTTTAGCACGTGTGTGCTACAATAATTGCTACAAGAAGTCTGTTGGCCTCTCATTTTGAGATTAAATAATTCCTGAATGGGATCCTCCACATTAGGCCCCAAAGAAAGCCTATTTTGCTTCTTTGGACCTTAATTTTGTTAATGAGAAATTGGCTCGGTCTCTCGCTGAACCTGCTGTTCTCTGCAATTTTACACCTGGAAGACTGTTGTATTGGTTGCTCTCACTTCCAAGAGAGTTTATGAACTCCAAGTCTTGATGGCGGTTTCCCCTTTTTTGAGTTTTCATGGGGACAGGGTGTCTCTGCATACTATAATCCTTCTTTTACAAAACTAATGAAGCTAAAACAAAGGCCATAGCTGTTAATTATGTACTCACACATGAACTGATTCAGCAATATCCATATTTATGGGGACATGATAAAATTAAGTACTTAGAGGAGTATAGACTAAAAATGATTCTGGTGTGGCAGTTAAAGATATGCAGGAAGAGACTAAACAAAAGATAAAAAGACACTCTGTTAAATGGATATGGATAAGATACTAGCAGTTAAAATGGTTTTAGTCCCTTTAGTCTTGTACTTAGGTCAGACATATTTTTATCAACCAGAGGAGAAGTTGTGGTTAGCAATTAGTAAAGAGCTGAAGGATTTTTATCTGGGAGGGGGAGTCAAGTGGGATAAGCTGATTCTTCCAATAGAACAAGGCGGATTGGGATTACCCGATTTGAAGGGGCATTTCAAAGCTACATAGTTAAGGCTGCTATACACAGCACAAGCAGAAATCTATAATTTAAAGTAGAAAGGGATGATGATGAAATGGGGGAAGCTCAAGAAACAAGGAGAGACTGGGATTTTGGATGCAGATCTTTAAGGAGAATAGCAATCATACAGAATATTATATTCATAAAATAGAAAGTATTCTAAGATATAAGCCAACACAGGGATAGAGAAAGGAAATTCTGCCGATAGTGATAACTGCATTTCGGGATACAGACAGTAGGCAAGAGGAGGCTAGAATTTATGGAGAAAACTGGCAAAGGAACTAAGGCATTGGGAACAAATAACTAGAGAGGGAAAGATGATATAATGGGACACTGCCCAATAATTTATTTGGACTGCAGTTTAGAGATTGCCTTCCCTATCATGAATTAATATCAGAGTATAGGCAAAGAGAAAAAAATAGGGGATCCTAAATGAAAGAACAGCACTGGTAGAGTTTTTAGTAGAATCTAGAACAGAAGCTGCTGTTAAAAAAGGAATAATTAGTAGAGCGTATAAACTATTGCATGATGGGCGGCCACGGTGGTGCAGTGGTTAGCATTGCCGCCTCACAGCAAGAGGTTCTCCGGTTCGATCCTCGGCTGGGGTGCCTTCTGTGCGGAGTCTGCATGTCCTCCCTGTGGTTGCGTGGGTTTCCTCCGGGTGCTCCGCTTTCCTCCCACATCCCAAAGACATGCTGCAGGTGGATTGGATACTCTAAATTGGCCCTAGGTGTGTGTGTGAGTGTGCCTTCTGTGGAAGGTTGGGCGCCGGGCTGGCAACTCGACACCGTAAAACTCTACTGCCATTCAATGTGCGGACAAGGTGATCCGCTGTGGCGACTCCTAACCGGGAAAAAGCCGAAAGAAGAAGAAGATAAACTATTGCATGATCCAGAAAGAAACAATGGGGGAATATATATAGGTCTCCCAAATATGCAACAAAATGTAGAAGACTTAGGATTTTTATTTATTTAACATTTGTTTACCGGGAAAGTCCAACTTGGAATGAAGCCAATTTTCAGCAGAGGCCCGGGGAGAAATGCTCCAGATGCATGTCTTTGTATCATGGGAGGAAACCAGAATACCCAGAGAAAACCCACTGAACACTTGGAGGACACGCACACTTCACACAGAAGGCACTCCAGCAGAGAATTGAACCAGAGAACCTCTTGCTGTGAGGCAACAATACTACTGCTGCACCACTGCACCATGTACTTTTGCTTGGGAATGTTTACATAGGTATCTTTATACTCCAAGTAGACTCCAGAGAATTTTTCCGAGGTAGACAGCACATGTTGAAGGTATGATTGGGAAGAAAGAGGTAATTGGGAACATATTTCCTGGGAGTTTAATGAGTTTTCCCAGTGGACTACTCTGTCAGAGATACTGAGTGAGTGGGTTGGTGTATTTAGGGAAATGATTTATCTGAAGTTGTTAATCTTCTTCCTATTCATCACTGATGAGTTCAGTTTTGAGACCTCGGAACTGAGTCGGCCTTATACCAAACTTGTGTGCACCAAAAACTCTCAAGCTAAGCTGCTACCCACAATGCCATTTGCTCAGTTACCCCAGATCTCGTTTGCCACGCAGCAGTATAGCAGCGTTTCACTGACCTCTCCAGGTAAGTGTTTTTTTCTTAAAAGACTTAATAGTTTGTAAAAGTTTTTTCTTCCTTATAACTTGTTCTTGTTCTATATTGCTACTGCTCTACCCACAGATATTTCTCTCTTACCATTGTTGGTAATTTCTTGGTATCTCTAACTTTCTACCTTTACGGTATCTTGCTACCATTGTTGCTATTTATTTTTTTCTCTCCTCCATTTCCTCTCTTTTCTCTCTTTCCTCTCTCTGTCCCTTGTGTGCGAGAGTGTTTTTGGAATGTCTGAAAAGAAGGGAACTACAGGATTTAAACACTGCACTTCTAGCAGTGGTAAACTACCGAATAGTGACCTCCATGAGGAATGTGCTTACTGTGTGGGGGTTCCGCATTTGTCGGCGAAACCCCCTTTTGATATCTGTGCTAGTTTCAGTCAGCGGACGCAGAATGAACGTCGTAACAAACTTATTTTAAAGGGCCTGCTTGGTTCGCCTTTCTCGGAGGCCATTTCTGCGATGGAGGTCTCATCCCCTCCAGCTTCGGATAAGAAACATCCTCGATCGGACCCCTGTTCACCGGCCAGTGACAGAGGTAAAGGTCATAAGCACAAGGCCCATATGTCATTGTCTGAACACTGTTCTGCCTCCTCGGTGCCAACTACTACATCGGCTCTGAGCTCGGCTCCAATAAAGTTTACCGAGGTAGCCTCGTCAGCGCCCACACTGGCACCGACAATTATGGCACTGCCTACATCTTCCAATACCGACCAGTATGACGTATTTGATACCGACCAGTATTTCCATTTTTTTATCAGCTCCGCCTTCACCCATTTCAATCCCGTTATCGGTTCAGACAATGACTTCGGAACAGTTCCTATCGTCCACTCCTATAGTGGCTTCTGCTCCGAGCCCTTTCACGGCTCCGACCATACCGTTATTGCCTAGTGCAAAATTGGAATAGTCGGTGCCGTTCTGCGACACACCACGGACCCGATACTCATCCAGTGTGGACCCGTTTCCTGGACAAGCCTGCAGCCCCTTTTTGAACCGGCCTGACTCCCCTTCAGGTGCATCGGTGAGATCCACCAGGAGCCTTTCTAAATTAGATGTGGTGTGACTTTTTGATCAGCTGCTGACTGCTAGGGGAATCTCAAATCCGCCTAGACCCTATCCCACTCCTGGCTTCAGGTCTATTTCTCCAGCATCCCCTACTTACTCTCCTCCCTTGGATCCCTCGGTTTCAAGGCTCATGGATGGAGAGGGCTCTTGCTGCCAGCAGTCTTCCATAGTTGGTTATTCCCCCAGTTCCCTCTGAGCAGCAGTTGTCAAAGTCCACCCCCCCCAGGACTCCGAGACCGCAAGGCCCAAGACACCCCTGTTCAGGGCGTTTCACTTTCTGAGTCTTCTTCGGATGTTCCCACTGAAGAACCCCCTCGGAAACGGGTGTGTAAGAGGAGGCACGCTGACTCTATGGAAGAGTCACTCACAGAGGATACGGACTGCGATGATGGGGAAGGGTCCCCACAGTTTTCCCCTGACTATGTCTCCTTCGGGGACATCATGGAGATCTTGAAACAGTGGGGTGACTGGAAGTCCTCAACCCTTTCCTCAGAGGAATCCGTGTTCCTGCACGCCTTTCGCTCTTGGCCCTCTACTTCTTGGGTGACCCCCCCCTACCGATGAGCTGGTTAAGCTCATCATGCAACGGGCTTGAAAGAACCCCGACTCCATTGAGGCCATCCCCAGGAGACCAGACAAAGTTCTCTCCTCTCCAGAGAATCAACCCCATTGGTCCAGAGGCTTGCCAGTGGACACTATGGTATTGGTGGCTGCCACAAAAAAGGACCTTGCAGAAGAGAGTCCTGCTGTTCACCCGCCCAACAGAGAGTCCCGGGCAGTGGACAGGTTAGGGAAGTGAGTCTTTGCATCAACAACCTTTGCGGTTAGGTCTCTGAACTTTATGGCACATTTTATGAGGCTCCAGAGAGATGTTATCTCTGAACTCTCCAGAACCCTCATGGGTCAAGTATCGGATGGATTACGAGATAAGGTTGCTTCCCAACTTGCCACCCTAGGATCCATATCTTATTCATCCATGAGGTTGCTGTCACACGCGACCGAAGGAGCAGCTAGAGCTGCGGGTGCAGGCGTAGTCATGAGATGTTACGCCTAGATGCGCATCTGTGACATCTCGGACTCCTTCAAGACTTCCCTTCTAAATGTCCCTATCGAGCCCTCGACTCTGTTTGGTGCGAAGGTCAAGGATACACTAGCCAGGTCCGAGCAAGTCTGGGAAGACCTTGCCTGCCGTTGGCCTACGTTTTTCCAAACCTCAGCGTTCATTCTCTAGGAACCAGAGGAGAGGAAAAATGTGGCACAAGAAGTCTCCAGGTCCTTTCCGAGACGCACATGGCGAGGACTCCTCTAGAGGCAGAGGGGGGTGCCAGTAATGGAAGACGCCCCTTTCTGGGCAGAGGGGGTCCCTGGAACCAGGGCTCCAGAGATTCCTTCTCAGGTAGACCATATCAGCGCTCCTGAAGCGCTGCCCGATTGCTTTCCTCTGGAAGCAGTCGGGGCACATTTCTCTCTGCACCAAGATGCCTGGCTGTCCATTACGAACGATCAGTGGGTGCAGAGAATCATAACCAGGGGCTACCATATTCCACTAATCTCCTATCCAAAACCTCCGAGATCCCTTCCCGATGTTCCATTCAGTCAAAGGGAGGAGGCAGCTTCTGAGATATGAAAACTACTTCAAAAACGAGCCATCCAAAAGGTCCCCTCAGATCAGTGCGGATCATCATTCTACTCTAGATTCTTTTTGGTGCCAAAGAAAACGGGACTAGAGGCCCATTCTGGATCTCAGTCATCTAAACAAATCAGTAGTTCAGACCAGGTTCCGCATGGTCATGATTCAATCCATCCTCCCCTATCTGCAGGAGGGTGTGTGGATGTGCTCATTAGATCTCCAGGATGCGTATTACCATATCAAGATGGACAAGTGCGCCAGGAGCCTCCTTTGCTTCTGGCTGGGAGCCAATCAATACCAGTTCAGAGCCCTGCCTTTCAGTCTCTCAACGGCCCCCAGAGTGTTCACGAAATGTCTGGCAGTGGTAACAGCTCATCTGAGACTTCAGGGATTCCAGGTGTTTCCATACCTAGACGATTGGCTTCTCTCCACCCCCAAGAGTCTCTTGGTCAGGGCCCTCCACTACACCTTGCCCCTAGCGGTGTCATTAGGCATCACCATACACTGGAAGAAATCAAACCTTCATCCATCACAACAACTGGAATTCATAGGGGTAGTATTCAACACGGAGTCAAGCCTAATTTCTCTTCCTGCCCACAGGCTTCAGAGACTCGGGGCACAAGTTCAGCTGATACTCTGCCAAAGCAAGGTGTCTGCAAGGGAGATTCTTCAAGCCTTAGGATCTATGGCCACAGCCATCCCCATAGTCCCCTTAGCCAGACTGCACATGAGATTACTACAATGGCTCCTTCAGGCCCAGTGGATACCCAATCTTCATCCCCTGAACTCAAAGGTTCTCATCACCAACATTTGCAAACAAGATCTCCTCTGATGAATGCATACAGACGAAAATCTTTTGTGTCATCCTTTCCAGGTTCCACAGCCCAGCGCCACGGTAACCATGGATGCTTCCATGATGGGGTGGGAGGATCACTTCCAGGGAAAGTCAGTCCAAGGCACGTGGTCCGATGTAGACATGCATATCAATGTCCTGGAGTTGAGTGGTGCTGTTGGCGTTGCAAGCTTTTCATCCGCTTCTTCCGTCCGGAACGATTGCTGTCCAGTCGGACAACATGTCCGTGGTCTGGTACATAAACAGGGAGGGACCAAGTCTTACCCCCCTTTGTCACGAAGCCATGAGAATTTGGCAGTGGGCAATAGCTTCCAACCGCTTCCTGATCGCAACACACATCCAGGGAGTTCCAACGTGATTGCGGACAGACTGAGCAGATGCATACTTCATCCACATGAGTGGTCTCTCAACCTGAATGTAGTGACGGAAATTTTCAGTAGCTGGGGCCAGCCATGCTGCGACCTTTTTGCCTCCCCTTCAAATGCAAAATGCAGTAGTTGCTTTGCCCTCTTTCCCCCTCTTGGGGAGTCACCAAGAGATGCTCAAGTACATTTGGTCTCGCCTATATAAAATAGGCTACAACTGCATGAAATAGAATAAATCGCTCCTTTTGTACTTCATGTAAAATAACCAGCTGGAGAAAACTTCAATCCATTAATTTTTTCAAAGGAACTCAATATATATCCACATACAGAACAACCACCACATGGGACAGTTCCATATATATTTCTCCTTCTCTGTATAATTTCATCAGGGGGCTCAAAATTATTATGTACAATCATATCCTTAATATTTCTTCCTTTTTTATATGAAATTAAAGGATATCTATATAGATTCTTTACCCTATTCTTCCCCTTCAGAAGAAAATCCCAATGGTGTTTAATTACATCCACTACTTCTTGACTAAAAATGTTGTAACTCGTTACAAAATAAACCTTCCTATTCCCACTTTTCACTGCATCCTTCACCCTTAAGTAGTAATTTATACTCCTTTGACCAAAATCCTGGCTTTGTTGAAATAGCAATTTCCTCAAAGACTGGAGTATAAGATCTTTACTATACTCGCTTCATTTGAATACCAAACAAGTTTGAATCAATTCATGCCGCAAAACGTCTGGGTCACTGCATAATCTACTGACCCGTAAAAGCTCATTAAAGGGTAAGGCACAAAGCGTATGCATGGGGTGACAACTATTACTATCAAGAAAGTGGGCAACATCATTAAATTTTCTATGGATTTTAGTGGTGATATTTCCAGTACTAACATCTAACTCCAGATCCAAAAATACAACTTTCTTTCCTTCTTGTAATCCATCAAAACTCAAACCAAAACGATTATTGTTCAACTCTCCAACAAAGGTCTCAACTAAATTTTCACCAGTTTTACACAAAAAAATTAAATCATCAATAAAAACGTGCATAAAAAACTACATTATGAATAAAAAAAAATTTTTTGATAAAAAAATTCAACTTCAAATAAACCCATTACAAGGTTGGCATACATGGGTGCAAAAGATGCACCCATTGCTGTGCCCTGTAACTGGTGATAAATACATCTATTAAACTCAAAGAAGTTGTTTGTTAAACAAAAATGCAATAACTCAGTAACATAATAACTCAAAGGGTTGTTCCGTAGAAAAAATTGCATGGCTTCCAAACCTACATTATGTAGTATACTAGTATAAAGACTTTTCACATCAGTCACCACCCAGTAAAAGCCTTTACCACATTTAACTGATTTGACTTTATTAATAAAGTCAAAAGAATACTGAACATATGATTCTAGTTTCGTTACATAATTAACAAAATGAAAATGTAACAATTTTCCTACACCATGTAGAAAGTATTTATCTGCCGCTACTATAGTGCTGCGGTAGCGTTGTCACCTCACAGTAAGACGCTGTCCGGTTCGATTCTCAGCTAGAACGTCTTCTGTGTGGAGACATGCGTGAATGGGTGTACCTTCGTTGAAGGTTGTGCGTCAGGGCTAGTAACTCGGCACTTAAAAATCAACTACCAATCATTAGCGGACCGGAGTTCCACTTTGGCGACCCCTAACCGGGGAAAGACGCAAACAAACAAAACTATAGGACGACCAAGAGGCTGCTCCATGCTCTTATGAATTTTAGGTAAACAATAAAATTTAGCCATGGAGCTGCCCTCCACCTTAAATTTGATCTCTACATCATGTTTTGTTAAATAGCCTAATCTCAAGCCTTTTAACAAGAGTCCCTTAAAATTTATTTTTTTCAATAAATTGTTATATATAAGGGGTGTGTTCTTTTGTGTTTTTGTACTCCGTGAAGGCTGTGTCCGAAGCACTAGAGATTGGTTTTAAATAAATTTGTTCTATGTTTATAGAAGTTTATTGCAACTATCTCTCTAGGTTGCCTTGGGTGAAGATCTCCTTATTAAGGGGCATTGGGTGAAAGAGCTCTTCATGGCTTCCATTAGGATGCTCTCAGATGGAAGTTGTTCAGATTGACTCTCATGATAGAAGTTATCTTCTGCAGAGAACCTCTTCCTTTTTTCCTTTCCTCAGAATGTAGGTTAATGCCATCCCTCTGTAGCCTGGGACCCTTGAGGTTCCCCACACTGAGTGGATGGAATACTTGTCTGGGCTCAGAGCTTCAGCTTCCAAACTGCAGATCCCTTACTCGCAGGGTGAACTGTGCTTATTCTTCTGGTGGCTTGTCTTAAGTGAATGAAAGACTCCCCTTTATTCCATCCTTCCTCCAACCTATGGTTCTGATGTGGTTGGAAGCCCTGCTATAGATGCTCTCTGTCTGCTTCAGAGATAACCACCTCCTTCCAGGGGTCCTTGTTCCTGTCATTATCGATGAACACAAGCACTTGGGGTAACCTGTTTTGGTCCCCTACAGGTTTGGCCCATGTGGGCCCTTCCACGGGGAACCTTCATAGGTTCATAGGTTCATACTAGGCTATCTGCCCTAGGGCATTTATAAGCCTAGCCAGAGTGTGTATGGCTTTCGCCACCCATATTAAATTAATTTTGCTATGCCCTTTTTTCAAGGTTAGTATACTGTGCCTCTGTCTAACAGTGACACAGAAGTGATACCCGGGGTAAACCTATGATCTCCCATCCACTCATCAAGATTCCTCTTGAAGAGAGTCAATGAGGGACTCTGCCTAACCTGGACTGGGATTTTATTCCAGAGTGAAGGGAGCCTCTGGGTTATGAATCTGTCCCTCCAGCATGTCCTATTTATTTCAGTGCTGAGGTTCAAGTCCCTCGAGCATAGCTCGATGGGATTTGGATTTTCTGAGGTGCAGCATGTCCATTAATTCCGGGTTGGACATGGCTTTATACGTCAGGCACAGATCGCCTCTGAGCAGGCGGTATGCCACTAAGTAGAGCTGGAGTTTCTTTAACCGGGCAGCATACGGCATCTGTTTGAGCCCCTTGATCCTCTTGGTGAGGTACTTTTGGGGTCTTTCCAGTTGCTGCAAGTGTCTGGTAAGGTACATCCCAAAAGGGGCATTGTACTCAATTATGGGCCTGATGAGGGATGAGTAAAGAGGCACGATGACCTCCCCTGATCTAGATGTGAATCCCTTCATAATTAAGTGGGCTATATAAAATGTTTTTCTAACCACTTTGGCCACGTGGTTGTCAAATGAGAGATTGCTATCAACTTGGGTCCCCAGGTCCCTAATTACTTCTTCTGTACTTAATGGATTACCACCTATGTGGTAATTTGTGGGCACTTTGTTTTTGCCAAAGGGGATGACTATACACTTTTTGGCATTTAGCTTGAGGCCATGGCTCTGGCACCAGTTGTCTGTTTCTATGAGGCCCTTTTGGAGGATGTTTGTGTCGGCTGGAGAGTCTATTATGGTGCCCAGTTTGCAGTCATCTGCGAACTTGGTCAGCCACAGTCCTTCCATGTCGGCCTGTACCTCTGAGAAATGTATACCGAACAAGAGAGGTCCCAGGACTGAGCCTTGTGGGACGCCACTTGTAACTGGTTTGGAGTCTGACATGGCTCCAGCTATTCTAACCATGTTGGTTCTGTCCTTGAGCCAGTTTGCAACCCATCTAGTGACATAGGGGTTTATATTTCAGCTGGTGAGCTTATCTATAATGCCCGAGTGGGGTATTGTATCAAAGGCTTTTGCGAGGTCCAGGTAGGCTGTGTAATCACAAGGCTTTCTTTAGTTATGTTAGGAACCTGGGTGGGAATTCCCAGATATGCTCAGAATTAGTCCAAAATGACAAAAAATACACCGAACCCGCAGACATTGCCAACATCCTAGCTGACAGGTTCAGCGCAAACTCCCCCCCCCCCCCTCCTCACCAAAAGGGCTAATATCTATCCCAGCAGAGTGCTTGCCCCCCTGACATCTCAGATGCTCAGGTAAGAGCTGCCCTCTCCAAAGCAAGAAACACAGCATCAATGGGACCAGACGGTGTCCCAGGCTGCGTCCTACATGAACTCCAAGAAGAGCTAAACCCAAACCTAAAACTACTGTTCAATCTCAGCCTTTACTACAGGATATGTACCCAAAGAGTGGCGTTGAGCAACAGTGGTCCCTCTCCACAAAGGTGGTGCCTCAACGGATCCTGGAAACTATCGCCCCATAAGTCTCACTAGCTTGGTCTGCAAAGCTATGGAAAGGATCATCATGGACCTTATAAATAAAGATATTGGGGACCTGCAGACACTGGATCCTACCCAGTTCGGCTTTGTTAAGGGCAGATCCTGCCTCTTGAACCTGGTCGATTTCTTTGAAACAGTCACCAAGGCCATTGACAAGGGGAAGGTGGTCCATTTCCATTCTTGGGGGCACAGCTTCTGTGATCTAATTAGTTGGGAGGTTCTTATCCTGTCTTCTTTTTGGTCTATTTCTTTTCACTATCCCAGTGAAGGTTCTGATCTGTGTCATGGTGATGGCTTCCTAATGGAAGTGCAGATTTTTGAGATTGATCCTCTTTAAGGGCAATCACAAAATATCAGAAACACTTGACTGAGGCCAACATTTTCACTAAGAAAAATCAGTAGATGAAATGTTTTTGCAGGCAAGACCCACTGCAGGCCCCAGCTTGGGTTTGGGACTGTACCCACCATGCTTGCACAACTAAATATCTTTTCCACATCTTGGGAAAAAGTTCCTAGGATACAGATGTCAGTCTCTTTGGGTTCAAAACCCAGTCCTGTCCAAGTTTTGATTCTGCTTCTGCACAAATCCAGGCTGAACTCCTTAGCATTAGTACTTCTGAAAGAACGAAGGATGGGTTAGATATTAGTACTACTTTTCTTGCTCTTTACAACTAAAATCATTCAGTGCTCTGCAGACCTGTCCTACCTTTTCACCCTTCCTCATTACATTTCTAAATCTGTTCTCTCTCCCCTATTCTTCCAAAGACTATCATATTTATTTGTCTTATCTAGCCTTACTTACATTTGTAGGTTCATAGGTGTTTACTAGGTGAATGATCACAAGGGCCTTTTTAAGCTTAGTTATGCATCCCAGATCTGACAAGCTCTCATACCCTTGATAAATGTAAACAGGGGTTTGGGAGATGAAGCATTTACAAGCAGTGATCTGAGAAATGAAGCATTTGCAGGCTGCCTGTGTCCATTAGAGACAAAGGTGCCAAACCAGGGATAAATTTCCAGTTCCCCATCTAATTGTCCAAGTTACGCTTGAATTGGGTTCGGAAGAAACTTTGTTTCATAGGGATGAGGAGCCTGTTCCAGAGAAGGGGTAGTCTCTGGGATACATGCTTATCTCTCCAGCAGGACTTTTTTATATTACAGGCTAGGTTCAAGTCTTGTAATACTTCTTAGCACTACAAACATGATTTTTTAGTATACCCAGAAAATGAACATATATAATGCCGTACTAATTTCTCTTATCTGTAAACTTCTGTCATGTTGAATATTGTGCAAACTGTTAATACTAGTGCAGATTGTTGTACATGTTTACTTTAATGCATTTGGAGCTTTTCTGCGGGCCTCCACTGAAAATGGGTACTTTGTTACAGTAATCAATTGCTGTAGAAATAAACAAAATGTTAAACAGAAGAGTGCTGCTTTCTATTGTGTTGTAGATGAGCCTGGCACCACTGATTCAGAACTAGCCCAGGTATTTTTAGGGTTTGCATCTGTCACTCATCTGATCAGGATGAAACGGATGAACGTTTGTGGATTCTGTTCAAGCAGCTTTATTATGTACAAACACATCAAGATTGAGGCTTAGTAACTTTAACTTACATAAACTTATAAACAAACTGACCATCACACTCATACATGTTCACTCTCTGGCTGCACTCTCAAAATGGCACTGGAGCTAGCACATGCTTACTATTTATATGCACGTGCTGTCCTTGGAAATGCTTCTTAAAGGTACAACACACACACATATTCTACATCGTCCCTCTCTGAGAAATGAGTCATGCGTTATTGATTACATTAATTGACCTGCAATTGGTACAAAATAATTCTTTGGAAATGTAGTTATAGAAAACTAATTACATGTAGACAGTTATGACCAGGTTGCTGTGTATTTCACCCTAGGTCTAGAAATACGTCTAATTTGTGTGACATAAAAATTAGAATTAAGTTTAACAACTGGGACTGTCTCTGCCGAATGTTCAGCTTTGGGGACATCAGGAACATCATCAGGAATATAAGTGGGAGTTAAGACACGTTCTGCAACAGGAACATTGTCTGGATTGCTCTGAGATGTAGAGTCTGTATCACAGGAACAATGCTGCGATGTCGGTTCTGATACAGGAAGATGATGTCTGTGATTTCTCTTGTATTCCACACCGTCAGATTCTACAATGTAGGATCTTGGCTTGGCACAAATACCTGTTTGCTTGACCAATCCAGTCAAAACCTTTTGCCTTTTGTATCCTTACTGTATTTCCTACTTTTAATGGATGAAGAAATATGCTCGATTTATCATAGCTGGACTTCTGAAAACAACACTTTCTGAATAGTTGGGCTTTGATTGCTCTGTTGTTTTTAGCATTAGGTCTCAACAAACTGGAATTGATAGGTAAAGTTGTTCTGGTTTGCCTAGATAGAAGTCTGTGAGCAGCGAGCCAAGTATATCGTCACGGAGTATGTTTCTGAGATTAAGTAAATTAAAATAACATCGGTATTGTCATGCTTTGATTTCTCTAGTAATTGCTTTGCACTCTGTACTGCACATTCAGCGAGTCCATTTGACTGTAGGTATTCAGAACTATTAGTAACATGTTCAAAGTCCCATTCTTTTGCAAATTTCTGAAACAACTGACTGGTAAATTAGGTACCATTGTCCGAGATAAGTTTTTGTGGACTCCATGGACTGAGAAATGACATTTTAACTTGGTGATAACAGCAGTGGACATTAGGTTAGGTAGTAAATCGATCTCAAACCAGTTTGAATAAGAGTCTACCAACACTAAATAATGCTGATCATTCCACTCAGATATGTCAGCGGTTACTGTTGACCAAGGTAATTCAGAATTTGACTCAGCTGAAGTGTTTCTTTTTGCAGATGCGGGTTAGTACTATTGTATACTGAACAAGAAGAAAGTACTTTGTCAGTGTCTTTTGCTTGAGAGGGCCAAAAGTCCTCTCTCCCTTCTTTTGACAGATTCGGAGTTTGGGTGACAATGATGCAAAATCTGGATATATTCATGTAAGGAAGTAGGAACAGCAATTTTAAGACCTTTGAAAATAATACCATCTTCCATCAACATCTCATCTCTGTAAGGAAAATAAGGTTGCACTTCGGGCAGTACACTAGATTGCTTTGACTGCCATCCAACTTTGATGAAGTAGTTGAGCTTTGGAAAAATAGGATCTGTCTTTGTATGATCTCTCAGCTCATCAAGTCTCGTGGTAGAAAAAGTACACACTTCATGACATCGAAGTCAAAATTTTGTACGTCAAGCTGTTCCATTGTATTTCTGGGCAATCTGGATAAGCTGTCAGCCAGATAAAGGTGTTTACCTTTTTTATAGTCCATTTTGAAGTTGTACTTTTGCAATTTGAGCATCATTCTTTATAATCTTGCTGGAGCGGAATGCATAGGCTTCTTTAAAATATGACTAGAGGTTGATGATCAGTCTCAATCTGAATAGCTCAACCTTAAATAATAATCTTGAAATTTCGAACATGCAAACACAATTGCCAAAAGTTCTTTTTCAGTTTGAACTTACTGCATCTCAGTTTGGGTAAGAGTTCTAGATGCATAGGCTATTGGTCTGCCGTCTTAAAGAATAACTGCACCAAGACCAAATTTTGAAGCATCACAGGAAAGAATGACTGGTTTATTGATTTCATAGTATCTTATTGTAGGTGGGGTGGTGGTTTTCTGCTTAAGATCTTCTAATGCTCTCTGGTGCTATTCTAACCAAGACCATGCAACATTTTTGCACATCAGCTGTCTCAAAGGCACTGTCAACTCACTGAAGTCTGTTATGAACTTGCCCAAGTAGTTGCCCATACCAAGAAAACATTGTAGAGCTTGAACATTATCTGGTGCTGGCATCTCAAGAATGGCTGCTTGCTTAGACGGATCCAGTCGTAAGCAAGTGCTAGTAAATAAAGGACCTGCATATGTAACTTCTGGTACTCCAAATTTACACTTCAAAGGAAAATTCACTTCACATACTCTCTCTAGAACTTTCCTGGGGTTTCTGTCATGTTCTGCTTCACCATTGTCTCCGACCAATAAATCATCTAATATTATGGCACATGGATAACCTGAAAAAAAATTTGATCCGTTGAACGCTGAAACACTTCACTTGCAGAATTTATTCCCACTGGCATCCTGAGAAATCTTTATCTGCTCAGTGGGGCACTGAATGTAGTCAGTAGTGAAGATTTGCGATCAAGCATCACTTGCCAAAATTAACTCTTTGTATCCAAGACAGAAAAGCAGTGACATTCAGTATTAGGGCTTTGACTTCCTCGACTGCATGCATCGGATGATGAGGTCTTTTTAATGCTTTGTTGAAATCTCTTGGGTCAATGCATATTCTGATTTCTTCTGAGCCTTTTTTGTGAGCTGATACCATGGACGACATCCATTTAGTAGGTTCTGTAACTAGACAAATTACACCTTGCTGCACCATTTTATCCAACTGAGTTTTGACTTTGTTCTGGGCGGCCATGGTGGTGCAGCGGTTAGCATTGCCACCTCACAGCAAGAGGTTCTCCGGTTCGATTCTCGGCTGGGGTGCTTTCTGTGCGGAGTCTGCATGTCCTCCCTGTGGTCGCGTGGGTTTCCTCCGGGTGCTCCAGTTTCCTCCCACATCCCAAATACATGCAGTAGGTGGATTGGACACTCTAAATTGGCCCTAGGTGTGAGTGTGTGCATGTGTGTGCCTTCTGTGGAATGTTGGGCTCCGGGCTGGCAACTCAACACTGTAAAACTCCACTGCCAATCATGAGCGGACAGATGATCTGCTGTGGCGACCCCTAACTGGGAAAAGCCGAAAGAAGAAGTTGTTTTGACTTTGTTCTGCATAGCTATCAGAACTCTTCTTGCTGGTCTGACCTCTAGGTCTAACTTCATAGAATACACTACTGGAAGCTTGCCTAGTTTGTCATTGAAAACATCAGCATATTCTGAGAAAATAGTATCACTGAAGCTGGACCTGGGATATGTGCCAATATGATGGACTTCTTTGGTAAAAGAAAGCAGTTTCATTCTCAAACTGTCTTTGAGACTTAATAATGACTGCACAGGTGTTTGGACTACATAGAATAAGAAACTAACTGTTCCCAGCCAAATAATGTGAAAGCACTACTGAGCCTTCAGTTTGAATTTCTCCACCTCCATTAGCAACAAGTTTTGCACAACCAGCCATATTAAGTTGCTCACCAGCTCTCACTTCAGCAAATGTTTCTGCCGATATAATATTACACTTTGAATCAGTGTCTACTTTGAGCTCTATGGGTTTACCATGGATCAGGACTGTACAAAACACTTAATTTCTTACCAATAAATCTACTGCAGTAATCTTTTCACCAATTACTTACACATCATTCACATAGAAGATTGAGCTGCAGCTTTCTATATGATCAACTTGCTTTTTTGAATGACCCTTCTTTATAACTGAGTGAGGTTTACTTGATTTGCAAAACTTTTGAAAATGGCTCCATTTTTTACACTTGTGGCATTGCTGACGAAATGCTAAGCACATCTTCCTTTTAGACTCGTGGTTGGCACCACAATTGTGACAGTTAACCATAAAGCTTGTCTTGGGTTTTGCTGACTCACCTTTGTACTGAACTGATCATGCTCCTTTAACTGAAATAAGTCTTAGACTTGCTGGAGGACTATGGGTTTTCCCTGCCATGCCTGCAAGGGCTGCAGCTGCCATGTGCTTAGGCCTGTTTCTGTTAGCCACTTGCTGCATACTGTCTACATTTGTTCTGGAGCCTGCTAAAACCATGCTCTTATCACTTGCAAGCATACTTGTGTGCCTTTCTGTAACTTCATGGAGTTGACAAATCTCGTTAAGTCAATGTCATGAAGCAAAATATTTTTCGCAGCAGCATTATTACCACCACACACAAGCCTCTCATTTATTAACTTGTCTTTTAAATCATCAAACCTGCACGTTTTAGCCTTGTTTCTCAAGTCAGTAATATAAGCTGCAGTTTCTCCTGGCATTTGATCTCTTGTATAAAACAAATGCCCCTCTAATGTAACATTTGTCTAGGGGTTGCACTTTTCTCTAAACTTGCGTTTCAGACACTGTGGGTCCTGCCTTGATTCAGCCTATGTAATAATATGACAATTTTTCCCCTCTCCTTCATATACAGCTGGTGCATACACAAATAAATGCTCTCTTTCAGTGGCCTCAGGCCCTGCTTGGTTGAGTGCCCATCTTTGTCAGAATAAGCTGCTTGTATGAAAATGTACTCTTGCTCAGATATTTTCCAATTTTCGGCACTATCCTGATCAAATACAAGGAGACGTGGTCTGCAAAATGCCTCTGCGATTTTAACATATAACAGTGAAAACTTTTGCAAATATACATGAACACACATTTATATGCCAGAAATTTATGCCAGTACTTGTAACTATGCCCAATAGCACTATAAGCCTATGAGTAACTGAACTCTGCAAAATACTTTCCAAAATAAGTCTCAGTGGCACAAGAACACACTTGAAATCACTGTACTCTGAGAAATCACCTCGTCAGTGTAAGAAACATTTCAAAATAACTGCACTGTGCGAATAAACTGGGCAGAAGACGCTCAGAAACATTTCGAAGTAACTAAACTTTACGAATAAACAGTACACTGAAACATTTCCAGAATGGCTGTACTTTGCTAAATAACTCTTTTTACAGTGGAAGAAACACTCTGTAATGGCGGCACTCTGCGAGTAGACAGACCCAGCACAAGAAACCTTTAGAAATTATCTATTTTGACTGCACTTCATGAAATAGTTGCACTTTGCAGACAAACTCTTCACACACTGTAAGCACTTTGACACACTTTGAAGTACTTCAAATAACTCTAGTTTTGCAATTCAGGGCTTCAATTAATGCAAAATAGTAGTTCATACCAAAACACTGTAATTCGCCAAAAACAAGCAGTCACCTTACTTTATTTATGCTTAATGTGCCTTTTTTTCCCTTTATTATATTTGTTTTTCCCATTTAATCTTTTTTCTTGTGCTCGTTTTACTCTAGACATGCTCGTTTTGCAATTCCGAAGTAACCGAACCCCTTATGCACATCTCTGATAATCGTTTTATCAAATAGTTTAACCTCTGAACATTTTGTTTAATTAATAAGCTTTTTTGTGCCTTTCATTTTCTTAAACGTTTCTGTGCTGTTTGTTTGCTTAATAATGCGTTCTGTGCCCTTGTAATGCTCTGTTTTGATCTTTTTGATAAATAAATCATGTGTGCAAGTTTTCATTACCTTTAGTTCTTTTCTGGCCCTTTTTCTGCACTCTTCACCTTCACTGTTAACTCTGCACATCGTAGCTCTGAAAAGCAGTCTCTGGAATCCTGGTTCTGACACCAGGTCACTTGTCTGATTACGATGAAACAGACGAACATTCGTAGGTTCTGTTCAAGATGCTTTATTATGTACAAACATGTCAGGATTGAGGCTTAGTGACATTAACTTAGATAAACTTATAAACAAACTGACTATCACACATAAATGTTTGCTCTGGCTGCATTGTCGAAATGGCACTGGAGCTAGCACATGCTTGCTATTTATATGCGCGTGCTGTCCTTGGGAATGCTTCTTAAAGGTACAACACTCACACATATTCTACAGCATCCCTACTTTAAAATAGTAGGGCAGTCCTATAGCCTATTGGAGGAGATAGGGAAGTGGTGTGGACCCTTAGGAATGGGTATGGCTTTGGTTTAAGCCACTCCCCTTTCCTCCTTTTGGAATGTAGTTATTGTTGATCCTCCATTCTTTGCTTAGTTAAGACAGACACATGCTAGGTTGCTCCCTTAGGTAGGGATTGAGTGTTCTCCACTTAGAGTTCCTGGTATTGTTTTCAGGTATCATTATTTCCTCCTGTTTGCCCTACCTTGAAGCCAAGAGAGAGTTGTATGACTCATTCCAAACTTTGTGACACCCCTGTATTAGGAAGAGATGGGCTGGATGCTTAATATCTGTTCTTTCCTTGACCAGATTGTGGAGAAACTTCTGGTGTAAGCTCCCTACAGGTTTCAGTGCTTTGAGTAATCTGATGAGTTGATGTGGTGTAGTGGCATCTGTCATGCTCAAGTTTCTAAGTCTTCTGCATTGGTAGAAATTACTGGGCTGTCAGTTGTCCTATCCTTACCTGCTGCTACAAGCATCTGTTTGCCATTGTGTTCTAGCAAGCCATGCATCTCCCCTTTGAGACTGCCTTTCCTCGCCACAGAAGATCTTCCCCACTCCCTTGCATTACTAGAGTGTAAGTGTGTTTAGCCTTGGGTTTAGGTAATGGTTCATTCTTTTCCAGTGGACTCTGGAGGAGGCTTGTTTATTAGGGATCTTTGCCTGTTCTCACCGTGGCCTTATTACCCTCATAGTGCCTTCTTTTCCCCCTTCAGAAGACTTTATTAGACATGAGGTAGAAGTAAGTGAGAAGCAGCAAAAATATGGAAATTTGGAAGAAGAGGGAATAGTGGCCACAATCTAGCATCATCATGTTCAGAACGTAAAATAGTCCATAAATTCTATAGAATATTAATAAAATGACAATTTGTTCACCTCAGAAATAATGATGTTCTATACCATTAGAGCTTAATAATCTTTTAGTTTTAACCAAGAGCCATAGGGTTCATATAGAGAATGAAGTTGCCCAAGTATTTAGTTATTATTTATTTATTGACATTTGTTTACCAGGAAAGTCCATCTGAGCAGTAATCATTTTTTAGCAAAGGCCTGGGGAGAAACTCTCCAAAGCTAAAAAAAACAGTTGAATATAGCAAATATAAACATTTGATATGAATTGTTATTCATACAAGTACAATATAAAATAACAGATTTGTAAAATGTTATTTATATAACTGTACTACAAAATAATATAGGAGTAACCTAAGAAATAGTAAGATTGTTTAATAATAAAACTTAGAATGATTTGCTTAAATTACAAGAAATGAAGAGAGAGAGAGTTGCAAGCAAAGGTGAGATAAGCATGAAAAAATACACAAATTCAAAAGAGAGAGAGATGGTCTGTTGAGAAAAAAGGATTATGAAAGCTGATAGTGTCTGAGATGAGAAAGTGAGTGAAAATTGGTTAGTAAAGTAAGGAATGTGTGTGTATATAAGAGAAGAGAAAATGTGTATGACATTACTAAAGAAAGAGAGATTTACGAAGTACAAGTGAATGTTAATGATGTGTACTTTGGTAGCACAGAACATTGAGTAAGATTTTCAGTACTGGATGGTAGTAAGGTAGAGGAAGAGGGATGGTAGGTCCCAAAAAGTGAAAAATTATTTTTAGTGTAGGAAGTGAAGGCCAAGGATGGCTGTAAGACAATAGGGTGAGAGAAAACTGTGGTTAGATGAAGAAGATGAAGTAGAAGAGAAATAGATTATAGTATGTGACTAGCATGTGATGGTGGAGTATGAGCAGAGCCAGGAATTAAGAATATTTTAAAGCACATTTTGAACATGTGGAGGGTATTGGCCCTCCTTTATCCACAAAGCTATAGCTTTTGTTATTTTCACATCCAATGAATAGCTAATGGTTTTCATGAAGTAAGATGCATTTCTTTGGTAGGGAAGCAGTGCACACAATGGAGGGTCCTGCGAAAAAGGCAGTTTATTCAGCATTGGCATAGTATCTGAATACCAGTTAAATCAGATGGACTTTGTCAATGCAAATGCTCTAGAAACGATAGTCTGCACCCTCACAAGGGGCTCAAATGTCCTAGACATATTACTGACAAACATGCGGGGTCACTGCACTCCCCCTTGTGTGATGCCCTCCCTAGTAAGGTCACACCATAAATCAGTCTTGTTCGAAATAACTATTGAACCTGTCACGACCACAGGAGCAAAAAAACTAAAAAAAAACTTTTCCAACGCAATCTGCAGCCTACTAAGCAACGGTATAAAAAGGTTTATACCCCCATGAATCACAGACAACAATGATTCCTACGCAGAGGTATACAAAAATGCTCTGTATAAACACTTAAGCAACTGTATAAGACTCTGCTGTACCTGACCATATTACAACCTGGTCCTCCCAAAAAAAACAAGCCACCCTGGTGGACTTCAAGTATAAACAGATTATATAACAAAAGGAAGAAACTGATGTCTAAGCACAAGATGGAACTGAATCAGCAGAGGAAGAATTCCCTCCACAGCTTGAACAAGCAAATCAGAAATCTTGTAAAGTCCTCTGAAGCTAATTATGAAGCTAAAATAGCATCCCTAGCTAAGGATAATCATAAAGCATTTTTGAACTACATCAGAAATCTAAAAGGGAATGTCCAGCTGTGTGCCAAACTGGTAGTGGATGGTGCCACTCATACCATACCAGAGGAAATTGTCAACCTGCTAGCTGACAGATCTGGTACAAACATCACCCCCCCCAGTCATACCCCAAAGCATACTTGACACCAGTCCACCGGCTAGTATCTGTAGAGATCAGGTCATATCTGTGCTCTCCAAGGCCAAAAACATTGTCTCAGTGGGACCAAATAACACCCCCAGTTTGCTTATTAAACAATCTCAACAGGACCTAGCAGACCCTCTTGCCATTTATGTCAACCATAGCCTGAGAACTGGCTTTGTTCCAGCAGGGTAGAGAACAGCAACAGTAATCCCCTTGTACAAAGAGGGGCCATCAGCCGACCCTGGGAATTATAGACCCATAAGTTTAACCAGCCTCATCTGTAAGGCCATGGAAAGAATCATCATGGACCTAATGGAGAGATGAAAAGTCAGCAAGCAAAGGAGAGTAGTAGTGCTGAAATTTAATTCATTCTCAAGTCCTGGTGAGTACCTTTGCAAGGTGGACCCTGTTTTTTGTCACAAAATCTCACCAAGACGACACTGATGTATAGACTGTATTTATATCATATATCATGAACAGATGTAAGTCAAAAACAAAAAAAGATAGCTGGGTGCACAAGACCCAGGATAAAAAAGTGCCGAATCCTGGTAGGCGCACCGGTGCCAGGACTGGAAGAAGTGACAGTGTAGAATCCTCAAAATATGGAAATATTCTTACAATGGGGCCGGGCCAGGCCCAGGGGGAAGATGGGCCCCCCTGTTGTAGAAGGAAGTAGCAGTCCACAACAATTGATTGAGGATTAGAAAGAAATTATGTATTCTTACTAATATGTAAAAAGCCCATAATTTCCAGACACAAGATATACAAAACGATTAAGAGAGAAATTAGAGGAAAGAAAAATACTTTCGCAAGAAAAACTGTCAGAAGCTTCAAATAAAAATTTGCATTCATTAATACAACAGATTTTTGAAAAACAGTATGTAGATCAAGAACATTTGATCTGTTTGGAAAAAGAAGCATCTGAGGAAGTGCAAAAATATAAACAACAAAACCTAGAGATATTTGAAAATTATAAAAAAGAAATATTGACATGGGAAAGAAAGATTTAATATAGTACAATATTTATGCAAAGGAAAAAGCCAAGTTAACTAATTTAAAGAAGGCAGTCTCAAAGATATTCAAAGAGAAATACAGGCAAAAGTATCCAGATATGGAAAATTTCACAATAAAAAAATTAATATCACAAAGATGTAATGTGGAAAAGATTAGTTAAGCAGGAGTTAAAGAAATAAAAGTTGAAGTTATGGAGTGCCTGCGAAGTGAAGGCGTTGATGTAGAAGGTTTAACACAGACTACATCACAGCATGATGGAGTGAGTCCCCAGAATAAGGAAAAGCATGAAGATCAGGAGACATGTGAAGAAGAAATATGGACATGGGAAAGGAAAAAGAGATTTAATATGGTGTAATATTTATGCAAAGGAGAAAACAAAACTAACCAATACAAAAAGAGCAGCACCAAAGATATTTGAAGAGAAATACAGGCAAAGGAATCCTGATATGGAAAACTTTACAATACAAAAAATAAAAAGACTTAAGAGGAAAAGTAGAAAAAGAGATTAGTAATGGAGAAGTCAAAAAAATAGAAATTGAGGTAATGGAACAGCTGCAAAGAGAAGGATTCAGTGTAGAAAATTGAATGCAGAATGCACCACAACAGGATAGACCAATGGATATCCAAATTAAGGGGAAACCAGTGGAACAGGAAACAATTGGTCAGGTGCCACATCAAGATATTTTGGTGTCTTCCACAGGAAACCAGTATAAACGTTCACTTGAAGCTAGACAGTAAGGAAAGGAACAGGAAACTGTGGAAACTGATGCAGTCAGTGTTGAGGAGTGATAGGCCAGTGTGTTCTCATATGACAGAGCAACAGATGACACAGGATGAAATTGAAGAGAATGTGCCACAGAAAGATGCTATAGAAATTTCTATAGAATGCCGGCAGGAAACGGAAAATAAGTGATGTGCCCTCAGTTTGGAAGAAAATGAGCTAAGAGCGGAGTTGCTCGATTTAATGGACATGGATAGATATATTAAGATCAATGAGAGAAATAGCCTGCAGAATGTCAATAAAACCCAAAAAGTAAGAAGTCTGATAAAACAAATGAATGCAGTAATTAGGACTGTCTGTAGAGATCCATGTGATATAACAAAAGTAAACAGGATATACTACTCTGCAGCTAAATTAATAACTGGAAAAATGTTCTTCGTGTTTCATTGTTGCAGTCATTACATTTGGGGTAATCTGCTGGCAGGTTGCCCTCAGTCGGCCTGATTAACAAAGTCTTGGGTCCTGTGTCGGTTGCTGTCCCTTCTTCCATGACGTCAGGTCGTCAGGGGTATAAAACATGCAGCCGATGCCATTACATC
Source organism: Protopterus annectens (assembly GCF_019279795.1). Lineage (NCBI taxonomy): Eukaryota > Metazoa > Chordata > Ceratodontiformes > Protopteridae > Protopterus > Protopterus annectens. Next base: position 967,646,212 of record NC_056726.1, read on the forward strand.
AGTCTTTCTTGCCGCGCGGTGCCCGAAGCAGAAGCAGTTCGCAAGTACCGTTCGGCCGACTCCTGAAATTTTCGTTTTCGAGTTTCAGAACCAAAGTCTTCAACTAAAAGCTAAGTACCCAGTTGGGGAAACTTTTTCTTGTTCCTTTCCAATGTCAGTAAAAGTTAATAATTGCATTACTTGTGGGAAGCAAATACCTCATAAGGATCTTCATTTGTACTGTATTCCTTGCCTAGGCCCTGACCACAATGTACCTTGCTGTTGGTTTTGTGCTAAATTTAATCAACGCGCTATTAAACGTCGGTATATTTTTGCTTTTAAATATTTTGGCTCATGATTTAATTATCCAGAAATGTCGTCAGTTAGCAATCCGACTACCGGAATACGTAAAAAATGCAAAGAAAAAGACAGAGACAGGCCGTCAAGGTCCAAAACTGATGATGACGCTTCTCCTAAGCCAGTCGCCAGTTCGCGGTACTCAGTGAGGCGCTTTCGCAGCCCTTGATACCCGCTACTACTGATTCTGAGGCATCTACTGAGACCCATTCGGAGTCCGGTATGCCGCGAGATGCTTCAATTATGGAACCCGCGGATGTCTCTACCTTAGATGGGTCCAGAGCCACTGTACAGGCTCCAGCTTCTAAGGGTGTTTTCAGGCCTAAAGATTTGTACATTAGACCAATGCCATCTTCAAAACTAATGCCAAAATCTAAATCTGTGTCTAAAAAAATGACACCTGGGCCACATGTACAGGCCCCTATGCCTAAAAAACAAATGATGAAAATGACTGAAGATTTTATTATTCTGATCAGGGGTAGCCAACCCCCTCCTTCTAAGAGGCCTAAGCAAGACATTGATTATGAATCTTATGAATAGGATTCTATTTCTTCTGACTCTTCTAATGAACAGGATTTGTCTATACCTACTTATGAGGACTCTGATGCAGAAGATTCCATTCCTTCTGCTTCTCCCCCTGAGGATTTTTCTTTTGGGGAAACTTTACATACCTTAAGGGAACATTTCCACTGGGAAAGTCAGAATTTCTCTGAATCTAAAAAGAGACTTAGGGATTTTCTTCTTACTCAGCATAGGCCTTTGGCTATACCCCCTGTTTTAGACATTGTTAATGATGTTTTTTTCAGAATCTAGTATGGCTCCTGACTCTCTGCCTCTGGCTCCTTGTAAGCCAGACAGATGCTACAGGGTTCCTGACTCCCACAAATTCCTTTTCAAAAATCCTATTGCTGATCCTGAAACCATTTCTCAGGGTCCCAAGGGCATTAAGGCCTCTACTGCTAAAAATCCTACCCCTTCTGATAGAGATTCCAGGGTGCTGGATAGGTTGGGTAAGAAGGTTTACACTTCTGCAACCTTGGCAATCAGGGCTTTAAACTGTCAATTTCATATGCTTAAATATCAACAGCATATCATGGGACTGCTTAAACAGAAAATTATTTTAATTTCTGACTGTGTGGAAAATAAAGATTTACAGGATTTATTGCATTCAGCTGAACAAGTTGGAAAACATACTTTGCAATGTAGTTTTGATTCTTTGGAGGCCTCTTGCAGGGCTGCTGTAACTGGCTCTGTGCTAAGAAGGCATGCTTGGCTCAAAGAGCAAACTCTACCTGATCATGTTAAAGCAAAATTGTTGGATGCTCCTTTACAACAGGACCGTCTCTTTGGTAATAAGGCTGAAGAAGTTTTTAAAAAGATGGAAGATAAAGCTAAATATATGCAAACTGTGAAAGATTTCTTACAAGTGCAACCTCCAAGATTTAGTAGGCACTGGCCTACTAAGAGCTGGTCCTTTCCAGTTCCTTCGAGAGCCACTCAAGTCAAACCCAGACATTCCAAAGGCTCCAGGTTTCAGTCACAGGGGCCTTTTAGAACAAAACAATGGGGTGCCTCCACCTCCAAATCCGGAAACAACAAGGCACCTCCCTATGGTAAACCGTCTCAATGACTTCCCTCTACACTTAACAAGCACTTACCTTTTAGCCACCCCTTTGTGGGGGAAACTGGCACTTCATGCAAGAAACTGGCAACTAAGAAACTGGCAACTTATAACCCAGGACAAATAGGTTTTAAATATAGTATCCCAGGGATACAGATTTCATTTTCACACGTTACCAATCCCAAACGGATGGCCAGACCTACCCCCAAATCAGTGGGCAGAGGCCCAGAAACAAGTACTGTCCCTCATGAACATGGGGGCTATTCAACCAGTACCAGAAGAGGAAAAGGGACAAGGTTTCTATTCAAGACTTTTCCTGGTACCCAGAAAAGACAAATCATGGCGTCCAGTTCTGGACTTATCTACTCTAAACAAATTTCTGGACATTCCAAAATTCAAGATGCTGACTCGTCAACAGTTACTTCCTATGCTAGGCAAAGATGCCTGGTTGGTAACTCTAGACCTAAAAGAGGCTTACCTGCATATCACTATCAGGGAATCTTGCAGAAGATACTGCCGCTTCAAAGCAGGCTACTTGCATTACCAGTTCTCTGCACTGCCCTTTGGCTTATCTACTGCGCCCAGGGTCTTCACAAAGTGCCTGGCTCCAGTAATTGCATTTTGCAGGCAAAGAACTATTCAAATATTTTCATACCTGGACGATTGTCTAATTCAGGCAGAAAACAAGGACATTCTTCTAAAACATCTGGCATTTGTAAAAAGGGTTCTAACATGTCTAGGGTATACCATAAACAAAAAGAAATCACAACTGGTACCCTCTCAAAAAATTACATTCCTGGGTGCAAGCTTGAATACAGCTGCCCAGATGGCTTACCTTATGCCAGAAAAGCAAATTCATTTGGTAACTTACTTCAAACAGGTGGCCACAAAAACCCTGCTATATCTGCAAGACAAATTCTGCAAGCCTTGGGGTTCATGGCCTCCTGCATTCTTCTAATTCCATATGCAAGACTGCATATGAAGAAACTTCAGTGATACTTAAAAAGCTTATGGAGTCAACATTGTCACAGCCTGGAAACAGTGATACCTGTCATACCTTGCCTGCAATTAGGGATCCTATGGTGGGCAGAGGCCTGCCACCAAAACAAGGGACTGCCATTCACTCCACCTCCTGCCGCCCAAACCCTAACTACAGACCCATCAGACTATGCTTGGGGGGGGGGGGTTCATCTGGCAGGGAAGTGCATTCAGGTCAAATGGAGCCCAAATCAAATGCACCTTCATATCAATCAAAAAGAGATGCTAGCTGTACAGAATGCACTGACAGCTATCAAGGATTACCTTCATTCAGGACAATTAATGATAAAGACAGACAACACCACTGTTATGTGATACATAAACAAGCAGGGGGTTACACACTCCTACCCCCTTTGCAGACTAGCCATGGCATTGTTGAACACGGCCTTGACCTACCAAATACAACTACAAGCTCAATTCCTGCCAGGAAAGCTGAATACTCTGGCAGACAAACTAAGCAGAAATCGCATGGACCCACACAAATGGAAACTGGAACCACAGATTTTCAACATGTTGACACGCAAATGGGAGAGTCCAGACGTAGATTTTTTTGCCTCACTACAGAACTATCAGTTGGACAAATTCTGCACAAGGACTCATCACAAAAAAGCCTGGAAAGTGGATGCTCTGTCATTCCGCTGGAAAAACCTATCAGTTTATGCTTTTCCCCCTCTGCCTCTGCTCTCCAAAGTTCTACTAAAAGTCAAACAAGACAAACCAAAAATGATTCTGATTGTTCCAGATTGGCCTCACCAACACTGGTACCCACTCCTGTGCAGTGTGTCACACCCTCCACCATGGCACCTGCCTCAGACACCTTACTTACTGTCTTAGCAGAACAACCAAATTCTGCCCACTCAGCTCCAAACTTTGAATCTTGCAGCGTGGCTAATCACCTAAATTCACCCTTAGCATCCCTCAGCAAACCTGTGATGGATATAATTTTGGAGGAGAGAAGGCCTAGTACTAGAAAATCTTATGCTGACAAATGGAAAAGATTCTGTGCCTGGAATCAATCACAAGGAATAAGCACAGCAGTGCCCAATTTTACAGTACTTAACTGAGATGCTTCACAAGGGCCTGTCCTTTTCTTCCATAAAAATCCATGCCTCAGCCATTTCAGCTCATTACAACACAGAACCTGCCCGCTTCTCTCTTCCTGTGCTAAAGCAGTATCTCAGAGGGGCCAAAAACTTAAGACCACCCAGGAGAGCTCCAACCTCTGCCTGAGACCTCAATTTTGTATTGGAAAAACTCACTCTCCCTCCTTTCAAGCCAGTTGCTACTGCAGACTCAACATTTCTCTCCTGGAAAACAGCTTTCCTTTTAGCAGTCACTTCAGCTAGAAGGATTTCTGAACTACAGGCTCTTATGGCAGTGGAACCTTTCATTATTTTTCATGTGGACAGGGTGTCTCTCAGGACAAATCCATCCTTCATGCCTAAGATGGTATCCAGTGTGGCTCATAATCAGACCATTCATGTGCCAACTTTCTTTCCCAATCCAGAGAACAAGGGGGAGCGGATTCTGCATTCATTGGATGTACACAGACAACTTAGATTTTACTTAAACAGGACAAAATCTCTAAGAAACTCTGAACAACTACTGGTGGCATTTGCTGCAGGGGCATAGGGAAAGGCTATTTCAAAGCAGACTATTTCCAAATGGATATGCCACTGTATTTGTTTCTGCTATATGTACCATGATAAAACTATCCCCCAGGGGATCAGATCTCATTCCACCAGGGCTGCATCTACTTCTACAGCCTTTCTCAGAGGTGTTCCTACCAGAGACATTCTAGAAGCTGCTACCTGGAGCTCAGTTCATATGTTCACCAAACATTATCATTTACCTTTCTTCTCTAAATCCAGAGCTGACTTTACCACTGCTGTTCTGCAGGGCCTTATAGCTGGTCCTAATGCTGTATAAATCCATTCTCCCAACCATAGCTTTGGGATTCTACCCACATGTAATGACTGCAACAGTGAAACACGAAGAACATAATGCAGTTGTGTACACTTACCTTAAATGTAGATGTTCGAGTGTATTCACTGTTGCAGTCCTGGTTACCCTCCCTCCAGCCCCCTGCTTTTCTCTTACTATACCTCTACTTTCTTTTACTATGTTTAAAAGCCTTTTTGGTTTATTTGCTTTTGTTTGGAGGTATATTTTTTTGTGTTTTTAATTTTTGATATATATATATATATATATATATATATATATATATATAATATATATATATATATATATATATATATATATATATATATATATATATATATATTGCTCCCCATTTGGGGGGCACCTGACATCTGGAGCAAGAAAAACTGATGTAATGGCGTCAGCTGCATGTTTTATACCCCTGATGACCTGACGTCATGGAAGAAGGGACAGCAACCGACGCAGGACCCAAGACTTTGTTAATCAGGCCGACTGAGGGCAACCTGCCAGCAGATTACCCCAAATGTAATGACTGCAACAGAGAATACACTCGAACATCTGCATTTATGGTAACTGTACACAACTGTACTTTCTTCCACAAGATCACAAGGGTAGTGAGGGAAAGGAAGGGGAGAAATCGAATACCATCATGAAATTATCAAATAGAGAAAACTATAAGACATGAAGTGTCATGGTAAGAAGATTATAGAAGAGGAAATAGATCAACAAAAATACTAAGAAAGATAGATGTGATTAAAGCAATGCACAGTATTAGAACAGACCAGGATCTATCATGCACTATCGCAAATTAACTAAACATTTCGGCACAGATGAAAAAACTTAGAAGATACACGGATAAATATAAGGGAAAAAGTACAAAATAAGCAGTTTATTCATGACCCAAAAAAGTTTTACAGAGAACTGGGAAATAAGGCAAAAGGAATTGAAAGACCACCAAAAAAGAGGAAGTAGATACATTTTGGAGAAGTATTTATGAAGATTCTGTGGAGCATAACAAAGATGCTAAATGGATAAAAAAAGTAAAAAAAATAATAGGTTTAAAGGTACAGAGTATGAAATGGGATGAAGTAACAGCCAGAGAGATTGAAATAAAGTTAAGAAAAGCCTCTAACTGGAAAACCCCAGGCCCGGTTGCAGTACCTAACCTTTGTTTAAAGGTATTAACATCTTTGCATGACGATTTAGCCATGAGTAAGAACTATTTATATCTGCACCCCAAACAAACACCACACTTGCTAACAACAAGCAAAACAATGCTCTTAACTTGAGTGAACCTGCAAGCTACCCTAAAAATTATAGACCAATGATTTGCCTGCCAACTTACATATAAGCTATACACGGAAATTGACGCCGACAGAGTTTGTAGTCATTTAGAAGAAAACTCAATTATGGCAGTAGAACAAAAGGGCAATAAAAGAAAGTCATGGAAGAAAGGATCATTTGTTGTTAAATAAAGTTGTAGTGGAGAACTGTAAAAAGGGGAAGAATCTAAGTATACCATGGATTGACTACAAAAAAGCATTTGATAGTATCCCACATTCATGAATAAGAGTGCTTAAAAATGTATGATGCCCCCTACACTGATTGACTACATTACAGTAATCCTGAAACAATGGCAGACCGCTTCGCAATTAAGCCATGATAAAGGACAGGTTATTATCCCAGGGATAAAAATTCAAAGGGGGATATTCCAGGGTGACTCTCTGTCACCGTTGCTATTCTGCCTTGCTATTACTCCATTAAGCTGTTTACTTAACAGCTAAGGCCATGGCTATAAGTTGGCTCGTAGAAAACAACAAGGTCTAATGACTTCTCATCTTCTCTTTGTCGATGATTTAAAACTGTATAGCTCTTGAGATGAGGAACTGAAAGCACAGCTGCAGGTTGTCAAAACTTTTTTAGATGATATTAGAATGTCATTTGGTCTTGATAAATGTGGAAAAGTAACCTTTAAAGTAGGAAAACGGCAGTACCAGGAAAACATCAGTTTGGGTCAAGAATGTGATATAAAACAACTTGAGCAAGAGGGAGTGTGTAAATACTTGAGAACTGATGAAGGATCAGCAATAAAACATGAACAAATGTGAATAAAACTCCGTAAGGACTACTTTAGAAGACTTAAATTAATCCTGAGAACAAGCATTGACATCTAGGAACAAGATCCAAGCTATAAATCAGTTTGCTGTTCCTGTCCTAACTTACAGTTTTGGAGTGATTGACTGGGCCCAAAAAGTCTTGGCTAGATTAGCGGTTAAAACAAGAAGGATGCTTCATGCCTACCAAATGATTTATAAAATTCAGTGTATACCAAGATTATATATTCCCCATTCCGAAGGAGGGATGGGCCTTTTTGAAATTAATTACATGTATAAATCTGCAATTGTGGGACTCCACACTTATCTACTGACCTCACAAGATCCAAATGTAGTGAAAGTTTTGAAACATGAGGAGAATAAATCTAAGATGACTTCTCTGCTTAATTTAGCAGAAGCATATCGACGTCAAGCAGGAATGGAAATCAAACCAGAAGTAGATAAAAAGCAGGCAGCAACTGAATGTGCCAAAAAAACAAAAGAAAAAATGTAAGGTGAAGGACCTGATGAGAAGGCAAGAAATGTGGAAAAAACATAAATATAGTTGCAAGTGTAGAAACCTCATGTTGATAAGAAACGAATGCAGGAATGGTTAAGGAGAGGCGAATTCAAACCAAGAAATGAAAGGTTAATATTGGCAACCCAAGATAGTGGGCTACATACACGCTGGTTTACAAAGTCCATTGAACATGTGGGAGAAATGGACACATGTAGGTTTTGTAAAACTGAATTGGAAACAGTCACACATCTTGTTGCTGGTTGCGACACACTAATGGCAGAAGGACCGTATACTGAAAGGCATAATAATTTGGCAAGACTGTTGCACTGGAGATTGTGCAAACATTATGGTACTGAAGTGGCTGAAAAACACTGGAAACATGAGCCACAAAGCATCATAGAGAATGGTGAAGTTTATATCACATGGGATCACTCATTGCCAACAGTCCAGAAGATATATGCTAGAAAACCAGATGTAGTGGTCCAAGAAAAGAAGACAAAAGTAGCATTGATCATTGAAATTGCCACAACCAGTGACTACAGTGTTTTGTGTACAGAGAGACACAAAGTCATAAAATATCAGATGTGCAGGCAGAAACATGAGCAATGTGGAAGAAAGATACCCAGACAGTACCAATGGTAGAAAGAGAGATGGGTCTTATAAAAAAGAATTTACAATCGTATTTGGATATGTTACCAATACATGTAATTCCATACAAACTGCAGAAAGAGTCATTACTGGGCACATTGCGGGTGATGTGAAGAGCACTACTGGCTGACATCAAAGATTGAAACAATACTAATTTCATGAACTGTAATCATACTTAGATTTAGGAATGGGGTCCATTTTTGTCATGGTATTAGAAACCCAAAAGACATGGACAAATTAAAAAGACAAAGACCTTACCAACAAGGACATAGGCGACCTTCAAACTCTAGACCCATCCCAGTTTGGCTTCATTAAGGGTAGGTCATGCTTATTAAACCTAGTAGACTTTTTCGAGAAAATCACCAAAGCCCTGGATGAAGGTAAGACAGTGCCTACTGCTTATTTCGACCTAGCCAAGGCTTCTGACACAATCCCCCACTCAGGTATCATTGAGAAACTGTCCCAGCTTTGGATTAACACTTGCATCAGTAGATGGGTGGAACCATCACCAGTGGTGTACCACAGGAATCTTTGCTGGACCCTTTACTGTTTGGAATCTATTTCTCAGAAGACCAGGCTAAAGTAAATGGCCTTTGGCTTACCAAGTTCACTGATGATGAAAAAGTTGGTGCAATCATAGAGTCCCCCAACGATGTTAACATATTATAGTAGGGGCTAACGTAGACAAATAGTTGGTGCCAAAGCCATGTCCTAAAGCTAAACGTAAAAAAGTGCATTATTGTCCTGTTTTGCAAATCAGAATTCCCTGCTAATTACAATATTGACATCAACCCCCGCCCCCCCCCCCCAAGTTCAAACCCAGCTGTGAGAGATCTGGGAACACAGTTAGCAATCTGAACTTTAACCACCACGTTTTCTCAGTGGTAAGGAAAGCCTTCTTATGTTGTGCATCTCATAAGTAAGGAAACTGCATCCAGGTCTAAGGATGTTATAACTCCACTGTACTTGACCCTCATCAGACCATTAATAGATTAGAATGCTTCCTTCTGCATGTATCTCACCAGACATCTGCAGCAGCTGGAGAGACAGCAGAGATTTCTCACTAAGAAAATACAGGGTCTCCAAACCATGACTTATGTGGATAGATTGCAAGCCCTGTCAATGTACTGTGTATCATATAGGCTGCTGAGAGGCAACTTGTGCCTGGTCTACAGGGCACTCTCTGACCCTAACCTGATGGAAATTCTGCACATCCACAAGTCAAGTGGCACAAGAGTCACTCGCTCTAGGGATCTTAACCTCGCCTGTGACATTAACAGAACATGCTGGAGAGACAGATGCATCTCCCAGAGATTGGCACTACTCTGGAATAAACTTCCAATTCATGGGAAGCAGAGCTCCTTACTAACCCTATTCAAGTGCAACCTGGACAAATGGCTGGGAAACTGCAAATTCACCCCAGGAGTGACAACCATGTCTCTGATGGCCAAGGGTAGTCGGTGTTTATCATAGATTCGCTCTCTGTGAATTACATCCAGCTAACCAAAGACAACTAAGGCAACCCAGGATTAACATGGCTAGCCTAGTAATCTCCTATGAACCTGTGGAGACTGTAGATGAAGATAACCTTCATGAGGGCAGTCATCAAACTGGAAAACTTTAGAAGCAAGTGTACCGCAAGACTTGTAGTTTCAGATAGCTAGCTCATTACTAATTAAAGATATATACTTTTGCATTCTACACCCACCTTTTGATTTAATTTTATACACATACGCGCGTACACAGATTTTATATATATATATATATATATATATATATATATATATAATGTGTGTGTGCGCGCGCGCAAAATAAAATTTATTGTGTGTTGATTACAGGGATGAGAATGATATGGCTTTTGGGAGATATATGACTTGAGAAGAGACTCCATACAACTCTTCACTAGTTCTCATCCTTGCAAACAACACTGGGTCTTGGTTCTGCTGCTTTTTGTCTACTTTAGCTTCAGGTTGCAAGCTTTCCCAATGGCTTTTTTCATCATAATTTGTTTCTGGCCTGTAAATTTGGTAGTCTTTTACAGTTTGTCATAATAGCATTCATATCTCTTCTGGTTTCTGCCCATCTCTGTGGTGTAGAGGAATGCAGCTGTGACACCCGTGCACTGGCCCAGCAGTCAAGGAGCCTCATTCCTCACCACTAACACCAGTGAGGGGCGTCCACATAGGGAAGGATAACAAATGCACACACACAGTAAAGTACAGTTTCCCTTAAGAGCACACAAGTGATCATAGTCAGTCTGGGGCTGATTTCTCCCTTTCTCTCCAGATCCCCAATAAGACTCCCCACTGGCACAGCGATAGGGTCCAGATCTCAGCCTAGTGGACAAGCTAAAACCTCCAGCAACCCTCTCTGTCCAACCAGTGCTTTGTGTCCTTGCCCAAGTAGCTGACACACACACTTTGAGATATGAGTTATAAACAAGCACACACACTCCTGGGGAAGGCTGGTACAGCTTCTCCAGCTGTGCCCCCCTTTATGCCCAGTCTAAAAGGTAGTACCAGCTGCCACCACCCACTAATCGCAGCTACTAAAAAGGCCCTTAACAAAGGGTGTCCAATTATTACTGTGCAATATTATTATCCAAATGGTAAGTGTGATTGAACAGCAAAGCTTATTGGAGTGACTTGGACAGTATCACTGTATACATGCAATATACTCTACAGCTTAAATTATCTCTACACAAAACAGCCACAGTTGAAAGGTTTAAAAATATTTAATGATAAGTAATAAAAACACAAGACAATACTTCTTACTATACAGTGTTAGTCAAGAGTTCATAGATCACAGGAAAATGCTTAAAATAATACAGTAGAATAGTTCTGACATCAACACAGAAACACTCTTAATCTAATCTTCCTATTTCCTAGCAATTTCTAAGAGAAACACTAAAGTCTAAGATCCCACTTACATACAGACACAGGCAGAGTGCTGGTGAGTTGGATGTTCTCAAGGCAAATGCAAAATGCTCTCTGATTCTCTCTCTTTAAATTGATAACACAATGCTGCTTCACATTACATCATTCTTAATTTTCTGTTTTCCCAGGCTAACAGAAACCCAGAGGTTAATAGCCCTTTTGATCCTGCAGCTGGTCAGGAAGCCAGAGCAATAAAATAAATTATACATGTAAATTCTAGCCATTAACTCTGGCCTCAAAACAACAGGAAGAATTCCTTCATTTAGACATATTTGCTCCGAGGTTTGACATCAAACAATTACATAATGCTTGATTTATCAGCTTTCCTACAGCAGAGTGCACTGTTGTTACATTTTTACAATTCCACATTTAACACCATTTTTTCCCATTTAAGAGACCACGCCTGTGGCTTATATTAATATTTACAAAAGACAGAATTATCTACAAAATTCTATCTGGCTAGACTGGTAGCCTTCACATATCTTCCCCACTGGAGAACTCAAGCTGTTTTTTCAAGTGATCCTTGAGAAACGTTGCTTGAGAGGGTTAGGTCTATCTGAGCATCCTTACCTCATTCCCTGTCTTGAGAGCCCATCTCCGTTGGCATTGCTAATCCCACTCCAGTGCTGCACTGACATATCATCCTAGGCTCCATCTTAGCAACTTGGCATTTTGCTGGCTGGCTCTGTTTAACCATGTTAGGGATTGTGGTCTGTAACTACAGTGAATTTTCTTCCATACAGATAAGGCTGAAATTTCTGCAGTGCCCACACTGTGGCTAGACATTTCTTTTTTACAGCTGCGCAGCCTTCCTCCCTGCATTGGAGCCTATGACTGAGATAAACCACTGGGTGCTCTTCTCCCTCTGAAGGAATCTGGCTAAGTAGAGCTCCCACCCCATGGTTTGAAGAATGCACATGCACAGCAAATTCTTTGCTGTAATCTGGACTGGCTAACACAGGGGTCCTCCTAAAGCTTCTTTAAGCTTCTGGAATGCCTGCTCACATGCTGGGGTCCACACTACCTTATCTGGCCTGTTTTTTCTTGTCAGGTCTGTGAGGGGAGCAGCTATGGTACTATAACTGGGGACGAACTTTCTGTAGTAACCTGCTTTTTGGTATCAGGTGCAGGCCATGCCTGAATGGCTTCTACTTTGGCAGGTTCTGGCCTGATCTTACCACTCCCCACTCTATGTCCCCAGTAGGAGACCTCTGCCATACCCACCTGACATTTGCTGGGCTTAATGGTCAACCCTGCCCTCTGTAGTCTGCCCAGCACCTCCCTGCCATGCTGAAGGTGCTCTTGCCAGAGATGGCTGTAGATGGCAATATCTAGATAAGCGAGGGCAAACCCTCCAGCTCCTGCTAGAATATGATCAACCAGCCTCTGGAAAGTCGCTGGGGCATTTTTCTTCCCAAAGGGCATCTTTTTGAACTCATACAAGCCAGAAGGAGTCGCAAAGTCTGACTACTCTCTAGCACTGGGGAGTCAAGGGCACCTGCCAGTAACCCTTGGTAAGATCAATGGTTGTAAGATACTTAGCCCCACCCAGCTGCTCTAGGGCCTCATATGTCATAGGCATGGGGTAAGCATCTGACTCTGTGGGACTATTTAATTTCTGGTAGTCCACACAGAACCTGGTGCTACCATCTTTCTTTGGCACCAGCACCACTAGGGAGGCCCAGGGACTGTTGGACTCTTGAATTACCCCTAGTTCCAACATTTCCTGTTTCTCCTCTCTCAGAGTCTATTTGACTCTCTCAGACAACCTATAAGGGGCCTGCCTAATAGGCCTTTGGGGTCCTGTATCCACCTGGTGCTGCACCAGGTGGGTGCACCCTGGTTTCCCAGTGAACATTGTCCCCAAACTCCTGTACCACTGATTGGATTTCTTGAGGTTGGGTAGGAGATAGCTTCTGGGAGATTGCAGCCCCTTCCACTGAGGTGTCTGTCCGAGCCTCACTGAGTAGATCAGTCACCAGATCTCCCTCAGACTCCTCCTGTAACCCACTGCAAATACTCAGCACAAGGGCCTCCCTATCATGGTAAGGTTTCATCATGTTAACATGGTACAATTTGTGCTCCTGCCTTCTGCCTAGCAGTTCTACCATGTAGTTAACATCACTTACCTTCCTTACCACCTTGTAGGGTCCCTCCCAAGCTGCTTGCAGCTTGTTGTGTCTTAACAGGGATGAGAACTATTACCTGCTGCCCTACAGCATACTCATTAGCTCGAGCATTCCTGTCATACCATACATTTTTCTGTTGTTGGGCTTCTGCCAGGTTCTCCTCGGCCAAGCCCATGAGTTCCCTGAGCCTTGTCCTGGGGTTTAGGACATATGCCACAACAAACTCTTTGTGAGATTCACACTCACTTTCCCACTCATCACAAATTAAATCTAGAGATCCCCTCACCCTATGCCAACACAGCAACTCAAAGGATGAAAAACCTGTGGATTCCTGGGAAACCTCTCTGTAAACAAACAACAGATGTGGCAAATATTTCTCCCACTCCCTCTTAAACTGGTCTGCAAATGCCCATAGCATGGACTTGATTGTAGAGTTTAACCTCTCAACATGGCCATTACTCCGGTGGATGGTAGGGGATGGTCTTCAGGTGTTTCACCCCACAGTACTTCCACAGACAAGCCAGCAGGTCTGACATGAAATTGGCACCTCTGTTAGTCAGTATTTCTTTTGGGAAACGTACCCTGCTGAAAATCTCTAACAAAGCATTTGCCACCTTTTCTGCCTCAATGGAGGACAAAGCCACTGCCTCAGGGTATCTTGTAGCATAATCTACTACCACTAGGATATACTTTTTCCCTGTGGAACTTTGGGTACTCAGAGGCCCCACAGTATCCATAGCTACCCTCTGAAATGGCTCCTCAGTCACAGGCAAAGGAATCAAAGGAGCTCTCACCTTGTCTCCTGCCTTGCCTACCTTTTGGCACTGCTCACAGGTCCTGTAGTACCCTGTTACATCTCTGGAAATTCCAGGCCAGTAGAAGGTCTGCATAATACGTCTCTTTGTGCAGTTTATGCCCATATGACCTGCAAAGGGAATTTCATGGGCTATGGCTAGAAGCACCAGATGGGGTAGGCTCTAGGCACTACCAACTACTGCACCCTCTCACCTTCTAGCCTTCCCTCAAGGGTCCACTCTCTATACAGTAACCCTTTGTCCCAGTATACAGATTCCCCCTTCCCTTGAGAATTAGGTCCCTCACTACCTACCTCTCAGGCCTTGCAGTGTAGGGTCTGAGAGCTGCGCCTGTCTCATCTGTCTTTGTAACCCTTCCCAGCTGCCCTTCCACAGGAAGTCTGGCATCCTCTGACAATGGTGCCTCACTGTCAGCCTGGGTACTACTACACACCTCTACCTTTGCAGTCACCCTGTCCAAGGGAACATCAATACCCACAAGCAGCTGTGGCTCTCCCTCAGTCTCACTGCTACATAGTAGCTTCCTCCCTGAGGTAATCACCTCACCAGTCCTGGCTGCAAGTATGCTGTCTGTCTGGGTCTCCCCAGGCTACCAGACCCACATGCTTGTCTTGAAGCCTTACTGCGTGTAACTGCATTAACACATAGTACTGCCTCATTAAAATCCTTTCCTGTCAGGACATCTGCAGGATGGTAGTTCGGTACCCCTGTTGTCTCAAGACAACCTACTATTGGCATTTTGTCTTCCCCACTAACTGGCTCCCCCACCTTTTGTTCCTCACCTTGCCTCCGTGGACATCAGTATGCCACATGGCCCCACTGGTTGCATTCAAAACATTTAACCCTAGGTTCTGGATGTGTACCTGAACTAGTGGCTTCCCCTGCCACTGGCAGATTCTATTGGGGCAGTCTGGGCTGCCCATCATAGATTCCTTTAGACCCATAAGCAGTACTTGGGGGTCCCTTTCCTGTGCAGGGATGCACTGCTTGCTAGGTATAGGTCTTCCTTCTTCCCCAACTCCTCTGAAGTCGCACATTGTCTATCAGCTAACCAGATCCTCATGTCCTCAGGCAAAGTGCTAAGGGCTTGTTCCCTCACCAAAAGGTCTGCCAGCCCTTCAAACATGGTGACCTGACATCCACTTACCCTTCTGTAAAAATAAGTGCTCATTCACACACACTTTCATCTGCCTTGTTTGTGCTCACAAAACTTTTTCCTATAAGTTTCAGGTGTTAGCTTAAAAAATTGTAACAAATCGTTCTTATCAGCAGTATAATCAAAATATTCATGATCAGAAATTTTAGACAACACAGTTACAGCTTTACCATGGAGTAATGGGGTCAGGAACTGTACCCAGAGCCTTTGGTCAACATCATACTGTTTACATACCCTCTCAAACATATGAATGAAACTATCAGACTTATTCTCCTCTGTAAACTGCAGAAGAAATTTACTGACCTTTTGTGCTTATGGCGTCCAGTTACTCCCTTCCCCATTACCTCCATGAGTTTGGTAAAGAGTCACCATCTCCTTTTAGTGCTGCCTCTGACGCTCCTTTTTGACAGCTTCCATTAAGTCCTCTGCACAAAGGTTGAGCTGTCCATTCCCTGAGTGTTGCACATCTCCACGGCCCGTCTGATCATCTTCCTGGTGGCTGTTTTCTGCTGCAGCTGTGACCAAAGCTGCAATCAAGGCTGCCTTAGTCAGGTTTCCCTGCACCAGTCCTTTAGCCTGGCACATCTCAGCCAACTGGCTCATTGTCCGCTTTCCATACTCCTCTGCTGACCTGCTTGCCAGATCTCCCTGACTAGCTAAGCTAACAAAATAAATAATTGTGATCTGAACTCTTGAGTATTCACTGTGTGGCTGATTTAGAGTGCAAAAACACCTTCAGTAATCACTGTACACAAGCTGCAGGAATTCAGACTATCCACACCACTACAAGCCAATTAGTATTTGCCAACCAACTAATATGTGGTGTGGATGTCCCACCACTGCCAAACAATTAATATGTGATGCCCGTGCACTGGCCTAGCAATCAGTGAGCCTCAATCATCACCACTAGCACCAGTGAGGGGAATCCACATAGGGAAGGATAAGAAATACATACAGTAAAGTACATAACAAATACATACAGTAAAGTACAATTTCCCTTAAGAGCACACAGAGATCACAGTCAGTCTGGGGCTGGTTTCTCCCTTTCTCTCCAGATCCCCAATAAGACTCCCCACTGGCAGAGCTATATGGTCCAGATCTCAGCCTAGTGGGCAAGCTAAAACCTCCAGCACCCTCTCTGTCCAACCAGTGCTTTGTGTCCCTGCCCAAGTAGCTGACACACACACTTTGAGATATGAGTTGTACACAAACACACACACACTCACGGGGAAGGTTGGCACAGATTCTCCAGCTGTGCCCCCCTTTTTGCCCAGTCTAAAAGGTAGTACCAGCTACCACTACCCACTAATATCAGCTACTAAAAAGGCCCTTAAAGGGTGTCCAGTTATTACTGTGCAATATTATTATCCAAATGGTTGTGTGACTGAACAGCAAAGCTTATTGGAGTGACTTGGATAGTAGCACTATATACATGAAATGTACTATACAGCTTAAATTATGTCTACACAAAACAGCCACAGTTGAAAGGTTTAAAAACATTTAATAATAAAAACACAAGACAGTACTTCTTACTACACAGTGCTAGTCAAGAGTTCACAGATCACATGAAAATTCTTAAAATACAGTAGAATAGTTTTGACATCAACACAGAAAAACACTTCACCTAATCTTCGTGTCTCCTAGCTATTTCTATGAGAAACACTAAAGTCTAAGATCCTACTTACATACAGACACAGGCAGAGTGCTGGTGAACTTGGATGTTCTCAAGATAAATGCAAAATGCTCTCTGATTCTGTCTTTAAATTGATAACACAGTGCTGCTTCACATTACATCATTCTTAACGATTTTCTGTTTTCCCAGGCTAACAAAAACTCAGAGGTTAATAGCCCTTTTGATCTTGCAGCTGGTCAGGAAGCCAGAGCAATAAAAGAAAAAGTATACAAGTAAATTGTAGCCATTAACTCTGGCTGCAAAACAATAGGAAGAATTAATTTAGAATCACGGCTCTAAGTTTTGACAACAAACAGTTACACGATGCTTGACTTATCAGCTTTCCTACAGCAGAGTGCACTGTTGTTAAATTTTTGCAGTTCCACATTTAACACCATTTTTCCCATTTAAGAGAATTTAATATTTACAAATGGCAGAATTATCTGCAGAATTCTATCTGGCTAGGCTGGCAGCCTTCGCATATCTTCACTCCAGCCTTGACTGTAACCCTCATGACTGAGTTTGATTAGAGGTACAGGCACTGGTGGAGCTAAGCCCAGGGGGTGGGAAGGAACTGCTAGTGATCAGACACATCCCTTGTGTTACAGGCAGAGCTATATTTGCTTATCCAATTGACATTTACATTCAGCATAGAAGGCAGGGGCGGCCCGTGCTATTGCATTGCCGGACTGCAGCCCCCTCAACTGTAAAATAAAGAAAAGGTAAAGAAATAAAAAGAAAATGAAAAGATAAAAAAATTTAAAAAATCGCGGACTTTCGTGCATGCACACTAGTCCGGACTGCTGCTGAGACAGTCTGGAGCATGCGCAGCGGGTCTCAGCAGCAGTCCTGACTGGGAAACATGAAGAACGGAGCTCCCAGAAGTCTGTGTAGTTTTAAACTGCATAGACTGTCCTGGAACTCGCTGGGAAAACGCGTCGGGGTCGGACTGCAACGTCAGCGGTCTGGAGTTTGCTGCAGTCTCATCGGGGGAAGATCTCGCGACGGGCGGGGTCTGGTGTGAATTGGAATTTGCTGCAGTCTCGGGGGAAGATCTCACGACAGGTGGGGTCTGGTGTGGATTTGCGCAGGTTTTTGTAGCTTACTCGGATGTATGTGTGGACAGGGATTTGGATTTATGGTGGTTTGCGGACAGGGATTTGGATTTATGGTGGTTTGCTACAAGATCTACTACAGGTAAGTGTTGTGGACAGGGATTTTGATGTATGGTGGATTGCTACAAGATCTAGTGTGTGTGTGTGTGTGTGTGTGTGTGTGTGTGTGTGTGTGTGTGTGTGTGTGTGTGTGTGTGTGTGTGTGTGTGTGTCTGTCAGGTGCAATATACCGGTGGTCAGACTCATGGTGGTGTGGTAGGGAATACCTCAGGCTTGAACCCTGTACCTTGTATGCAGGTGTTAAAGACCAGAATTCCCTACCCACCACCATTTGTAAAAAAAAAATTGCAGATTTTTGCCTCATATTTGATCTGGTCTGTTCCTCATAATATCTGTGGTTTGTAAATGTTGCAATGCTTGATATTTGATGTGCAGTGGTAGCATTGTTGCCTCATAGCTGCAGGTTCTCAGGTTTAATTCTTGGCTGGGGTGCCTTCTTTGTGGAGTCTGTATCTTCTCCCTGTGTTTGTGTGGATTTGCTTTTGTGTCCTCCCATGTTACAAAGACATGTCTGCATTATTTCTTCCTGGGCCTCTGCTGAAAATTGTTTTTTTTTGTTCCAAGTCAGACTGTCCTGATTAACAAATGTTAAATAAAATTGACAGGCATTTGAATTTCAGACTAAAGGTTTCTGAATGTTTAATTCCTTACATATTTGATGGTGCAGTGGCAATATTGGTACCTCACAGCTATAGGTTTTGTGGTTTGATTCTTGGCTGGGGTGCCTTCTGTGTGGAGTCTGCATCTTATCCCTGTGTTTGTGTGGATTTGCTCTGGTGTCCTGCCATTTTACAAAGACATGTGTCTACAGTATTTCTCCCTGGGCCTCTGCTGAAAATTGTTTTTGTTCAGTCAGAAGTAAAATTGACAGGCATTTGAATTTCAGACTTCATATTCTTCAGAAAATGCATAGTAAAACAACTTTTTATTCTAGCAATAAATATTTAGTAACACAACCTTTTATTATAGCAGTTTTCTAAGTTTATAAGATGACTATTTGAAATTTGTCCTTATTTTTGGCACTGTATTACCCTGTTCATAGGTTCATGCTAGGCTATCTGCCCTAGGGCATTTATAAGCCTAGCCAGAGTGTGTTTGGCCTTCGCCACACATTTTAAATTAATTTTGCTATGCCCTTTTTCGAGGTTAGCATACTGTGCCTCTGTCTAACAGTGACACAGAAGTGATACCCCGGGTAAACCTACGATCTCCCATCCACTCATCAAGATTCCTCTTGAAGAGAGTCAATGAGGGACTCTGCCTAACCTGGACTGGGATTTTATTCCAGAGTGAAGGGAGCCTCTGGGTTATGAATCTGTCCCTCTAGCATGTCCTATTTATTTCAGTGCTGAGGTTCAAGTCTCTCGAGTGCGTAGCTCAATGGGATTTGGATTTTCTGAGGTGCAGCATGTCCATTAATTCCGGGTTGGACATGGCTTTATACGTCAGGCACAGATCGCCTCTGAGCAGGCGGTATGCCACTGAGTAGAGCTGGAGTTTCTTTAACTGGGCAGCATATGGCATCTGTTTGAGCCCTTTGATCCTCTTGGTGAGGTGCTTTTGGGGTCTTTCCAGTTGCTGCAGGTGTCTGGTAAGTTACATCCCAAAAGGGGCATTGTACTCAATTATGGGCCTGTTGAGGGATGAGTAAAGAGGCACGATGACCTCCCCTGATCTAGATGTGAATCCCTTCATGATTAGGTGGGCTATATAAAATGTTTTTCTAACCACTTTGGCCACGTGGTTGTCAAATGAGAGATCCCCAGGTCCCTAATTACTTCTTCTGTACTTAATGGATTACCACCTATGTGGTAATTTGTGGGCACTTTTTTTTTGCCAAAGGGGATGACTATACACTTTTTGGCGTTTAGCATGAGGCCATGGCTCTGACACCAGTTGTCTGTTTCTATGAGGCCCTTTTGGAGGATGCTTGTGTCGGCTGGAGAGTCGATTATGGCGCCCAGTTTGCAGTCATCTGTGAACTTGGTCAGCCACAGTCCTTCCGTGTTGGCCTGTACCTCCGAGAAATATATACCGAACAAGAGAGGTCCCAGGACTGAGCCTTGTGGGACGCCACTTGTAACTGGTTTGGAGTCTGACATGGCTCCAGCAATTCTAACCATGTGGGTTCTGTCCTTGAGCCAGTTTGCAACCCATCTAGTGACATAGGGGTTTATATTTAAGTTGGTGAGCTTATCTATAATGCCCTAGTGGGGTATTGTATCGAAGGCTTTTGCGAGGTCCAGGTAGGCTGTGTGGACCACCTTCCTCTCGTCAATGGCCTTGGTGACTGTATCAAAGAAATCAACCAGGTTTAAGAGGCAGGATCTGCCCTTAACAAAGCCGAACTGGGTAGGATCCAGTGTCTGTAGGTCCCCAATATCTTTATTTATGAGGTCCATGATGATCCTTTCCATAGCTTTGCAGACCAAGCTAGTCAGGCTTATGGGGCGATAGTTTCCAGGATCCGTTGAGGCACCACCTTTGTGGAGAGGGACCACTGTTGCTGTACGCCACTCTTTGGGTACATATCCTGTAGTAAGGCTGATATTGAACAGTAGTTTTATGTTTGGGTTTAGCTCTTCTTGGAGTTCATGCAGGACGCAGCCCGGGACACCGTCTGGTCCCATTGATGTTGTGTTTTTTTGCTTTGGAGAGGGCAGGTCTTACCTGAACATCTGAGATGTCAGGGGGGCAGCACTCTGCTGGGATAGATATTTGCCCTTTTGGTGGGGGGGGGGGTTGCGCTGAACCTGTCAGCTAGGATGTTGGCAATGTCTGTGGATTCGGTGTATTTTTTGTCATTTTGGACTAATTCTGAGCATATCTGGGAATTCCCACCCAGATTCCTAACATAACTAAAGAAAGCCTTGTGATTATCCTTAGTGTCCTGTGCAATTTTTCTCTCGAAGCTGGCCTTAGACGATTTTATGAGTGCCCGTAGTTTTTTGCTAATACTGATCAGAGATGCCTTCCCTTTTTGGGATTTTGCTGTGTCATGTAGTAGCTTCCTCCTTCTATTGTATAGTTTGTTTATGGCTGGGTTCCACCAGACAGGACGTCTGCCTTTGGAGGATTGGGTCTTGGTTTTATTTGGGACTGCATGATCCATGCATTCCTGAAGGTTTTCATAAAATGCGTTTATAAAGGATTCTGCAGTCTGGGCCGTATTTTCCACAGGCCCAGGGGCTTTGAAGGATTCCACCTCGGTTTTGAGGAGTGTGAAATTTGCTTTAGAGAAGTTTTTCACTGTGGTTTTCAGGGCAGGGGGTGGAGTCGGGATGTGAATATCCAGTGAGATTAGTTTATGGTCTGATCTTACCAGTGAGGGATACACTTCTGGTCTGGAGCATAGAGTCCCCATGTTGGTGATGATCAGGTCCAGTATGTTTTCCCCTCTTGTGGGAGTGGTAACAAGTTGTTCCATAGCATTTGAGTTTATAAATTCTAGGAACCTTTGGGCTAGGTGTTGGAGCTAGAGTAATGCTCCCAGTCTATGTTTGGGTAGTTGAAGTCGCCCAATATAATGGTGTTTGGAGAGACCTTCATATTTTCCAGTGTTCTCAGGAAGGCCGAGTGGGGTTCCTGGGTTTGGGAGGGTGGTCTGTAGCAGGCTATAAACTGGAAGGCAGTTTTACCCACTGTTAGTTGCACATGGATAGTCTCTGATGCTTTGTGCTGTGCCACCAACCTGGAGGTGTGGGTATCTTTGACGAATATTGATACTCCCCTCCTTTTGTGGCGGTCCAAGTTTTGGGGCCAAAAGCATGGTATGAGGTATAACCTGGTAGTGCTAGGGTGCTCTCGGGAGCCTTGAACCAGGTTTCTGTTACTGCACAGATATCGATGTTCTCCATGCTAAGGAGAGTTTCGAAGTGCGTGCATCTTGAGGTTTAGACTTCTGGCGTTGAGTAGCATTACTCTTAGTTTTTTATCCCTTGTGATACCTATGGAGGTGGGTTTGGCTTTTGAGCCTTGCCTAAAAAAGGCACTATGGGGGTAGCAAGAGCCTTTGCCAATATCCGAAAGCCCAGGGGTGACAGGTGCAAGCCATCCCTAGCGAAGCATCGTGGCTTGTCAAGCATGTCATCCCAGGCTGACAGGCATTGGATCCCCTTTGAATGACACCAATACTTAAGCCAGTTGTTGAAATTGATCATCTTGTCTTCATATTGTGGCATCATTCTTGGTGAGGGTAAGATGCTACTCAAGGTCAGGGTCATACCAGTCTGGGCTACATGCTCAGAGAGCTCCTCTGTGTCTCTTTTCATGTAGTCCAGGGAGGTACGTCTCAGGTCATTCACACCAGCATGGACAATGACTGAGTGCTTGTGTTATGTGGCGGATCCTAGCGCCCGACAGGCAGCTCACCGTTACCTTCTCCTTGTTCAGCCTGGTGAGCGGGACGTCAGTGTGCCTGACGATAGAGTCACCAATTACAAATGTATCAGGTGTGTTGTTTAGCCTTAAGGGTTGTGACTGTTCGGCACACTGGCTTTGTGAGCTATGTGTTGCACGTGTTTTGTTTTGGGGTAGCGGTTGCTTGGGTGTCTGCTTTGGAGGTCTCTTGCTGCTTAGGCAGATTTTTATTTAGAGCCTCCGAGTATGTTTTCTTGTGTTTATGTGTTTGGTTTGCTGTCGTGGTATGTCTATGTGAGACTGGAATTGTAGTGAGTGTGGTTTCCTTCTCCTCCTGACTGGTTTCGCCAGTACTGAGTTGAGGGAGCTTAGCCTCCAGTATGGCTATATGGTTGCATCTCTCACATGTGTTGGAATTTGTTGGGAGGAGGAGAGGGTTGTCGGTGTACATGAGGCAGTTGTAACATTGCCTCAAGATTCCCAGATTCACCAGCTGGACCGGAGAGGAGATTGACAACTGACCTTTGGACATGCTAGAATAGTATTGGGAATTCCTTTATAATTGAAAAAAAGGGCCAATGTGGAACGAGGTACTCGAGGGGAGTTTGTGAGGGTGTAGTGCTTTTAATATTTTAGTGCTGACTTATATAATTGCTTTAGTGAGCAAGTGCCAGGTAACTTAAATGCAGTGTGTTACAGGTAACTTAAATGCAAAAATGACAAACAGTAACTTTCTTTCAAGTGAAACAAGGAAATAAGTACAATAAGCAATGCAGATATCACTAGGGATCCACAGAAGCGCTGAAAAGCCGCGTTTTAGTTGGAATTAGCGTTTCAGGGAAATAAGCAAACAAACAAACAACAAGCATACAAATAAAGCTAGATTCAGCAGGCCTGGATCTAGTCTATGCTACAGCAAACAAGGTGTACCAATTTCAGTAAGAAGCAGTTCAAATATGCAGGCACTATGAGCCTTTAACCAGAAATTCCCAGCTCAGAAGGACAGAATCCAGCCTCTCCTCCCACAAGACTGCAGACCACGAACCCTTTTAATGTAAAATAACTGGCCTGAAGCTCAAGTGCTTAAACCAGAATTAATACACTTTTAGAATAACAGACACTGAGCCCTCAATCAGCAGTTCCCAACTTAGAAGGATGTAAGCTACCTGTTCTGCCACTACAGTGCAGACCACAAACCTTCTTAATGTAAAACAACTGGCCTAAAGCCCAAGTGCTTAAACCAGAATTAATACACTTTTAGAATAACAGACACTGAGCCCTCAATCAGCAGTTCCCAACTTAGAAGGATGTAAGCTACCTGTCCTGCCACCACAGTGCAGGCCACAAACCTTCCTAATGTAAAACAACTGGTCTGAAGCCCAAGTGCTTAATCCAAAAGACTTAGAATGATAGCTACACTTTAATCAAGTTACTACCAAGCAGTAATAAATACAATTGAATACTTTAAAGAATGCCTGGATTAGTGCTCTAGTTATACAAACAAAGCTAGATTCAGCAGGCCTGGATCTAGTCTATGCTACAGCAAACAAGGTGTACTAAGTTCAGTAAGAAGCAGTTTAGATATGCAGGCACTATAAGCCTTTAACCAGAAATTCCCAGCTAGAACGGCAGAGTCCAGCCTCTCCTCCCACAAGAATGCAGACCATGAACCCTTTTAATGTAAAATAACTGGCCTGAAGCCCAAGTGCTTAAAACAGAACTAATACACTTTTAGAATTACAGACACTGAGCCCTCAATTAGCAGATGTTCATCGTGTTTCACTGTTGCAGTCATGACTGTAGGGTTCTCCCCTGCCGGCAGGCAGTCCTTGGTCGGCCAGAATCCCAAAGTCTGGGTCCGGCGTCGGCTGTTCAACCATGCTCCCTGACATCAGAGCGCCAGGAATACAAAGCTGACAGTCGACGCCATGTTCTCCAGTCTTTCTTGCCGTGCGGTGATAGCAGTTCGCATTTGCCGGTCGGCTGACTCCTGAGAATTTTTGCTAATCGTACTTCAGTCTGAAGACTTTCTTCTCTTACTCAAAGCTAAGTACCCCGTTGGGGAAACTTTTTTCTTGCTCCAGTCCGATGTCAGAAAAAGTTAATAATTCTATTTCATGTGGGAAGCAAATACCTCATAAGGATTTTCATTCTTACTGTATTCCTTGCTTAGGCTCTGACCACGACGTAGCTAGTTGTCGGTTTTGTGCTAGATTCAATCAACGTACAATTAAACGAAGGTACGATTTTGCATTTCATTACTTCGGTAGGCTCTTTAATTAAAAAATGTCGTCGGATTTGGTTCCGGCTACCGGAGTTCACAAACGACGCAAGGATAAAGACAGGCCTCCGAGGTCCAAATCGGATGATATTGTACAAGCAGAGCCAGCTTCAAGTTCGGCCGTTGTCAGTGAGGCACTTTTGCAGCCCCTGTCGTCGGCCATTTCGGAACCGATGGCCGAAACGGACTCCCACGAGGAGCCAGCTAGGCCTTTGAATATTTCTGTTGCAGGACCTTCGGACAATGCTCCTTCGGACGGGTCCGGAGCCACTCTGCAGGTACCGGCTTCCGAAGGGGTTTTCAGGCCTACTCAGCTTCTAATAAAGGCAAAGACTCCTTCCAAATCAAAGACTACGGCTCAGGCCTCTTCTGATCCGGCACCCAAGTCTCAGAAACAGTTACTTAAGATGGCGGAGGACTTCCTTACTATGATTAGGGGTTCACATCCCCCTCCAGATAAAAGGCCAAGGCAGGAAGTGTATTATGACTCCTCTGATCAGGCTTCTGTTTCTTCAGTTTCTTCTTCTGACCAGGAATATTCTTTCCCTCCTTATGAGGATTCTGATGCTGAGGAATCCATTCCTTCAGCTTCTCCCCCTGAGGATTTCTCTTTTGGGGAAACTTTACATGAAATGAGGGAACATTTTCACTGGGAAGGACAGGAGTACTCGGAATCTAAGAAAAGACTTAGGGATTTTCTTCTTCTTCCCCAACATAGACCCCTGGCTATTCCTCCTATTTTGGATATTGTAGATGATGCTTTTTCGGAGGCTAACTTAACTCCGGACTCTTTTCCTCTAGCTCCTGTTAAGCCAGACAGATATTATAGGGTTCCTGATTCCCACCAGTTTTTATTACAAGAATCCTACTGCTGATCCTGAAACCATTTCTCAGGGTCCTACGGGGGTTAAGGCCACTACTGCTAAAACCCCATTCCCACTGAGAAGGATTCCAGATCTTTAGAAAGATGGGGCAAAAAAGTGTACACTTCTGCTACTTTATTAGGGCTTTAAACTGTCATTTCATATGCTGAAATACCAGCAATTTCTTCTGTCTGTTTTGAAACAAAAGCTAACTTCCATTTCTGCCTGTGCAGATGATAAGGAATTACATGACTTAATGCATGCCACTGAACAAGTTAGGAAGTATGGTTTACACTGTGGATTTGATGCCTTGGAGGCTTCTTGTAGGGCTGCTGCCTCTGGTACAGTCATTAGAAGGCATGCTTGGTTAAAGGAACAAAACTTGCCAGATCAAGTAAAAGCTAAGTTATTGGATGCTCCTGTTGAGCATAATGTTTTGTTTGGACCTAAGGCTGAAGAGGTGATAAAGAAGATGGAGGACAAGGCAAAATCCATGCAACCGGTTAAAGATTTCTTACAAGTACAGCCACCCAGATTTAGTAGGAATTGGCCTACAAAAAATTGGTCCTTTCCCAATTCAGACAGGCCTCAGAGGGGTAGATACAGACGCTCCCGAGGAAGGCCTCAAACGCAAGCCTCTTATAGACCAAGACAGTGGACTGCTTCCACCCCTAGGGGAGGAGAGGACAGGTCGCAAGCTCATAGAAAACAGGCTCATTGACTCCGTCTGTTGGACTGCAGGAACTTCTTGCCTGGAAGCCCCAGTCGGAGGAAAACTTTCTCTTTTTCACCTAAATTGGACTCATATAACTCAAGACAAGTGGGTTCTGGATGTGGTTTCAAGAGGTTACAAATTCCATTTTCATACCCTACCAAGACCAAGCGGATGGCCGGATCTTCCAAAACCTCATTGGTTAGAGGCCTTAAACCAGGTGGTGGCTCTCTTGGCTATGAAAGCCATAGAACTGGTTCCACTTTCAGAGATGGGACAAGGTTTTTACTCAAGGCTCTTTCTAGTCCCCAGAAAGCAAAATTCATGGAGACCCATTCTGGATCTGTCAGTCTTGAACACTTTTCTCGAGATACCAAAATTCAAGATGCTTACTCTACAGCAGCTACTTCCAATGCTGACCAAAAATGCATGGATAGTAACTTTGGATTTAAAGGAGGCATATTTACACATTCCCATCAGGCAGGAATGCAGAAAATGCCTCAGGTTCAGGGCCAGATCGAGGCACTATCAATTCTCTGAGCTGCCCTTTGAATTGTCTACTGCGCCCGGGGTCTTCACCAAATGCCTGGCTCCAGTAGTAGCTTATTGCAGACTCAAGGGAATTCAAATTTACCCTTATCTGGACGATTGTCTAATTCAGGCAGACAGCAAGGATGTCTTACTCCAGCATCTAGAATTTGTTCAGAACCTTCTCAAGTTCCTGGGATTCTCTGTAAACATAAAAAAGTCAAATTTGACACCCTCACAACAGATAACTTTTCTGGGTGCTCTTCTAAACACCACAACCCAGATGGCATTTCTGACATCCGAAAAACAATTACAGTTGGCTTCAACTTTCAAAACCTTGGCAACTTTAACTCAGCTTTCTGCAAGGAAATTCCTGCAGGCTTTGGGTTACATGGCCTCCTGCATCCTTCTCGTACCATATGCAAGACTACAGATGAGGAAAATTCAGTGGTACCTAAAAAGTGTATGGTCTCAGCATTGCCACAGTTTAGACGCACAGATCACCGTCCTGCCTTGTCTCCAAAAGGAATTCCTTTGGTGGTCCAAGGCATGTAGTCTAAACATAGGAAAACCCTTCAGTCTGCCTCCAGCCACTCAGATACTAACCACGGACGCTTCAGATTATGCATGGGGAGCCCATTTTCAGGGCAACTGTCTGCAGGGCCTTTGGACAAAGGATCAGAAGCTCCTGCATATCAATTTAAAGGAAATGTTAGCCGTACAGAACGCTCTGTTGGCTTTCAGGAATCTTCTACAACCAGGACAGTTACTGATACAGACAGACAACACCACAGTTATGTGGTACATAAACAAGCAAGGGACCTTCAAGCTCAGTTTCTATCAGGGAAGCAAAACTTCCTGGCAAGACAGTCTGAGCAGAAACCTGTCGGATCCACACAAATGGATGCTGGACACCGAAATATTCAGGACGATTACAGCAGTCTGGGGATGAACTCACATTGACCTCTTTGCATCCCACCTCAATCATCAACTACAGATTTTTTGCACCAGGACTTTCCACGAACTAGCTTGGAAAGTGGATGCTCTATCATTCAGTTGGAGAAACCTCTCAGGGTATGCCTTCCCGCCTTTACCTCTTCTTCCATGGGTGTTACTAAAGATCAAACAGGACAAGCCCAAGATGATAATTTTGCTGGCCCCAAATTGGCCTCGACAATTTTGGTACCCATCTCTGAAAAACCTTTGTCTGGAGCCCCCTTGGGTATTACCACAGACTCCGAATCTTCTGTCCCAGCACCAAGGTCAGGTTCTGCACTCCCATGTCAAAACTCTCAGCCTGGCGGCCTGGTTAATCCAGGGTCTTTGATTCATTCTCTCCTATCCAAGCAGGTTATGGATGTCATTTTAGAAGCCAGACGTCCTAGCACTAGAAAATCTTATGCAGGAAAAGGGAAAAGATTTTGCTCCTGGATACAGGCTCAGGATTCAGATCCTCTTATTCCTAACATTCCTCTGATTTTACTTTACCTGACAGACCTCTTACATAAGGCTCTCTCTTTCTCTTCCATAAAGATCCATGCTTCTGCTATTTCTGCTCATTATAATACAGACCCTCCTATCTTTTCCCATCAGCTCATGAGACAGTTTCTCAGAGAAGCTAAGAACTTAAGGCCCCCTAGATCTCCTCCCATTCCTGCTTGGGATCTCAACTATGTTTTGGAAAAACTCACCTTACCTCCTTTTGAGCCTGCTGCCACTTCTGACATCAAGTTTTTATCTTGGAAGACAGCCATTCTGTTAGCTCTGACCTCTGCCAGGAGAGTTTCGGAGTTGCAAGCTCTCATGGCTGTGGAACCTTATATTATTTTTCATCAAGACAGGGTGTCTTTAAGGACTAATCCTACTTTCATGCCTAAGGTGGGTTCCAAAGTGGCTTTAAATCAAACTATTCACTTGCCAACTTTTTTCCCCAGTCCTCAAAATAAGGGGGAAGGATCTTGCATTCCTTGGATGTACACAGACAACTACGTTTTTACCTGGACAGAACCAAGGACATCAGGAAATCAGAGCAATTGTTTGTTTCTTATGCTTCAAGTTCCAAAGGTAAAGCCATTTCAAAACAGACCATTTCTAAATGGATTGCTCATGGAATCAGATTTTGTTATTCACACCATGGAAAGCAAATCCCAGGGAGTATAAGGACTCACTCTACCAGAGCTGCTGCCACTTCAGCTGCCTTCCTCAGGGGAGTTCCTACCAAAGACATTTTGGAAGCTGCAACTTGGAGTTCATTGCATACTTTTTCCAAGCACTACAATCTACCTCTCAACTCTAAGTCTAGGGCAGGCTTTGCTTCTGCTGTCTTGCAGGGCCTTTTAGCCGCCCCCTCTTCTTTATGACCACCTCCCTTTTATTCTGCTTTGAGATTCAACCCTACAGTCATGACTGCAACAGTGAAACACAATGAACATAGTACAATTGTGTACACTTACCATAAATGTAGATGTTCGAGTGTCTTCACTGTTGCAGTCTGGGTTTCCCTCCCTCCTGTCCCCTCTTATTTTTTCTTTTGTGTGGTTCCCTTCTTCACCCTTCTTTTGAGGTGTATTTGCAAAGGGTATGGGATCTTACTCATTTTGGAGCACCTGACATCTGGGGCAAGAAAAACTGGAGAACATGGCGTCGACTGTCAGCTTTGTACTCCTGGCGCTCTGACGTCAGGGAGCATGGCTGAACAGCCGACGCCGGACCCAGACTTTGTGATTCTGGCCATCCGAGGACTGCCTGCCGGCAGGGGAGAACCCTACAGTCATGACTGCAACAGTGAAGACACTCGAACATCTACATTTATGGTAAGTGTACACAACTGTACTTTCCCAACTTAGAAGGATGTAAGCTACCTGTCCTGCCACCACAGTGCAGACCACAAACTTTCGTAATGTAAAACAACTGGTCTGAAGCCGAAGTGCTTAAACTAAAAGGCTTAGAATGAGTTACACCAAGCAGTAATAAATACAATCGAGTGCTTTTAAGATGACGCAAAAGTAAAATAAAGTAGGAAGAAACACAAATACAGTAAAAGCAGATCTTTTTTTTTTTTTTTTTTTGAGTGAGCAAATGAGATGGGCCCAGGAGTTACAGGACAGAAACAAGTGCAAATGCAGGCCTTCAAATCAGAAAGTTGAGAGAGATGGAAGACCGCCCAAACGGCCAATAACTACAAATTCTGGGCCAGAACCACTCCTTATGTGGTAGACAGGTTACGTAGTGCTTACCACTCCCACTGATCAGCTAGAAGGCTTCCCTCCAACACAGAAAGGCTTGGGGGCTCAGAAGCTTACAAATAGTCCTGGATACAGCAAATCTGTATCTGGAACACTAATTACAGGAAAGGTAGGAAACAGGCTTACAATTTTTTTTTTTTTTTCAGAAAAGTAGCAAAAACAGTAGTAAAAACAATTCACATGCAGTGCAAGCTGGCACACTTGCGTATGTAGCAATATTAGTCCACACACAGTTTGAAAAAATGTAATTAAATTAAAAAGGACTAAAAGCAAGTGCAGAAAGGATTTATTAGGTGGAATGCGGTAAAGAGATGGGACTGGGGGAGTGTCCTAGATCAAATCTACAGTGGGAGCCACCAAATTTAAGTTTCAACAGAGATGTGAGGAATCTGAGTGCAAATTATAAAACAAAAAATATATATACTGATCTCTGTATATTTGCAGAACACTAAGACAACAGATATCTAAGCAACAATTTAGCTCTATAATACAGAATAATACAGAAAAATATACTCAGCTCTATACATTTGCAGATAGTCTTGTAAGGCTCTCTCTCAACACACTGGTTCCACTTTAAATGCAGACTGCTGCTATTAACAGTTCAAATTAAGGGAACCTTGAGTTAACAACACACAAGCAATAGAAACCAAAATGGGGGGGGGGGGGGTTTCAACAGAGATATGAGGAATCAGAGTGCAAATTATAAAACCAAACAAATATTGGCTTTGTCCAGGTTTTTTGTGCTAAGGTTGACAGCTATGGCAAGAACTGAATTCACTGAATATGTTTGAGGGTTGTATTCCCTCATTACTGGGTTTGTCCAGGTGTTTTGTGCTAAGAGGTTGACAGCTATGGTGAGAACTGAATTCATTAAATGATAGCCATTTAAGTTTCAGTCTTCCTCTCTTTCACAAAGCAGCTGATTTGGCGTAGTGGTATGTTGCTTTAACTGTTTTGCACAGGGACCTTGGCAGTAAAATGTATGGTGGTAACAGCATTTTTCTGTCACCAAGCAGGTTATTTTGCATAGTGGTATGTTGTTCTGACTCTTTTGCACAGGGACCTTGGCAGTAAAATGTATGGTGGTAACACAGCATTTTATTCTAGCAGCTTTCCAAGATTATACAAGCAATGTTTAATGTGTCCCTGGTTTTTGCCCTTTTGACCCACCCCAATAAATTTGACTTTTTCCAGATTTCTTGTGCTGCGAAGTTGAGATGCAGTTGAGTATTGAGTAGATTTTACAAGGAGCTGAGAGCTGCGGGGGAAGAGAAGTTTAGTGCTGATTATGCTAAGTCAGCTCGCATTGCTAATAGCACAAAAGGTTGTGTACTTGCTTTTGATGCAGAAGGTTGTTTGTTCTACTCCCATAAGGGGTGAATGCTGCCGTACTGAAAGTTAAGATACTAACTATGAGCATGTTATCAGTTTGCCATCCATTTCCTATTGCAATATTACTAGCTTATTTTTAATGTAATTTAGGCAATTTATTCCTCAGGGGCATCAGACACTTTATTTTTCGATGAAACCATGAAATATAAAGGTGATTGCTAGCAGCAACCTCTTCATTACAGATTTATTTAACGTGGAATTATTTAGATTACTTTTTTACTACTTCAGAGATTGTGCATATTTACTGATAATGGTGAACTGTAGAATTGTGCATATTTAATGATAATAGTAGACTGTAGAAGTTTGAGTAGACTTTTATGCTGGAAATGTTCTGAATTGGGCAGTTTTGTCATTGGTGCATGTGTTTTGTTTCATTGTTTACTGAAAAAATGTTCAAAGCAATAGGAAGGTGTATCAAAGAGCACATGTATGTTTCATATGCAAGGAGCCTATGATTTGAAAACAGCCCAGAATTAATCTTTATCTGCCACGGGTAAAATGTATTTTCTTTGAATGTGGGTTTCAATGTTGTTTCAATGAATGTGAGTTTCAATGGCAGAGAAGTTTTAATGCCAAGTTTGTTTAGCAGATGTCTTAGTGTTTGTGCTGTAAAATGCAAAATAAAACTTTCAAATGAAGTTCAAATCATCATAGAAGTAAATCAGTATGCACATTAGTGTTTATGGTAAATGGAGTGAAATAGCCAAGTAATGGATCATTGGAATGGCTGCAGGGGTAGGCTCCATTCGACCATGGTTTTGTGAGGGGGAAGGGTGGCAAGCTTAGGCAGCCCCAGCTGAACCATACCTCCCCTCCCAACTGTCCATATTTTCAAAGAATGAGTAGATTTTTTGCTTCTTATTTTTGGTTTGTTTCTCATAACATTTGTGGTTTTCTGGCAAATCATTTAGGAATTAAGTCACTAAATAATGACACACTGAGTTTCAGACTTCATAACCTTCAGAAAAATGCATGCTAAAGTAAGACCTGTTCTATTAACTGTCTCAATTTATACAAGAGCAATTTTTAGTACTGTTTATATGTTCCCCCAATATATTTGGCCTTGTCCAGATTTATTGCATTAACAGGTTGAGAGGTACATGCAAATAAATTGTTTTATAGAATTAGGCATAGCCAAACCTCTCAACTGTCCCTGATTTTGGCTCAAAATGTTGCTCTTCCCCTAATGATCCCACCGCAAAATAGCAATTTTGGAAGAAAACATGGAGGGTTTATAATTAAGAAATAACTGTAATAATCAGTTAATTACTTTTATTTCAGAATTGCATGTAGATTCTTTTATTTTGTCAGCTGCTCAAGTTAGCAGTACTAATATTAAAGTGTCCATTCTTTGACAGGTTCCCAGCTGTATTGTGTTGCTATTTTATATTTTCACATCACATTTTTGGTCCATTTTTCATAAAATTGTGTTTTTTTGGCAAATTAGTGACAAATCATTAAAGACTGAAGTTAGAAAATAATGACAGACATTTGAGTTTCAGATTTCATACCATTCAGAAAATTCATACTAATGCAAGACCTCTATTATCTTTCTAAGTTTATAAGAGCAATATTTTAAAAAATGTCCTTATTTTTGGGCCTTTGTCCCATTTCTTTGTATGGCTTTGTCCAGATTTCTTGCTCTGAGGTTGAGAGGTATGACTAATTTGTCAGGGCCATCACAAGTCAGCCAGAGACATTTCAAACTGTGACATACTTGTTGCACCCCACTCGCCCATGTAGTGACTCTGGATGTGTTGAAGCAAGGCAAGGAGTAGTTATGCAGTGTAAATGTGCAGAGTATCCCCCCATCCAAGGTAGACACAAGTACTAGAGTGGCTTTTCATCTGTCCTTGATTTTTACAGAATGGTCTGGTTTCTGTCATATTTTTTGTACTGTTGATTTATGCTTATTACTCAAAGTGCCTGTTGCTCTGTGTTTAAGTAACAATACTTTAATGACCATCAGGTAAGCTTGGCTGAGATTGCAAGATGCAAGTAAGCTTTAATAAACATACTGTTAAACAATTGCCAACATTGAAAGCCTTTCTGTTGCCATGTAGAGAATACTTAACTAGATAATGTATAAGCCTTGGGTATTGAAATGCATATGCCAGTATTTGTAGTAAAGGACAGGATTACATTATTTTAAGAGTCTCATTACACTTGGAGACTTCCAGTCACCTCTGCAGGCTTTACCCGTAAACAGAATGCCAATCGTGTGGTCCATAACCTGTACAGTAATCCTTTTAAGCAATGTATCTTGAGCTTATTTCTTGTTTGCTTTTCATTTTTTACTTTGATCATGTTTTCCCCATGAAACAAGTAGATGTCAGGCAGCAGGTCTTTTTTTTGGATAAGGAACATTTTTGAAAGTGGCGGCATCAGAGATTTCTACTTTCAGCATGTTACTTGGTACTTTAATAAAGCTGAATATAAATTATAATTAGAACTGCAGTGCAAGAAATGGTTTGAGTTGAGTGCTGCTTGTTTTTCTTATACTTGATTTTGACTGGCATTCCATTAATGTATTTAAAAAAAAGTAATTTATTTTTTCATGCCTCACAACCTTTTTTGTTTCCATCTAGATATTAAGCTGTCATGCAGCCAATGCATTGAAATATTTTTATTCTTCTACACAATGACGGTTTGGCACCCAGGGCAGTATATTTAGTTTTTGTGGTTTTGAGCATAGCTCCTCTCCTTTCTAGTTGGCCACATCCCTTCCCATTGACCCCACCCATTCAGCTGTCTCCTGCAGCCCCCCTTTGATTTGAAGTCACCAGCCGCCACTGATAGAAGGGGTGGTTGGAGCTAGTTTGTGTGTAGTGATGCATGTGATGTCAGTAACCCTACTCATTTAGGGCATTAAAAATTCCCCTAACTTGTAGTATATGTAATATGCTTATGTAATGCAGCTGTCGCCTTTGCTTTCAGCTATTTCTCCTTTCCAATACAGAGCCAATGGCATGGGTCCCAGCCCTGTGTGGGAGTTATTACTTGGGTAAGAGCAGATCTAGAACAGCTGAATCACCTGGTGGGAAGTCAAAGGGGGACAGCTTTTTTTTTTTTTAAATATTCAAATCCAGCACTTCCAGTTATAATGATTTTAGGACTTTATTAGTGTAGTTGAAGCAGTGGAGTTTGCCTTGTATTGCAAAATATGTAAGGACAGTCCTTTTAACATTTGCTTCTGCTCATTCTGAGAATTTTTTTTTTACTGTTTGGATACTTCTGTCCAGTTCCATAGTTGATTGTAGATGTGTCAGACTGAACTTTATGTAAGTGAATATCCACTCACAGAAATTGTTTGAATTTTAAACTTTAGGACTCTTGTCAGATATACTAGTGTCTGGTATCCTTTTGTCTTTGACAATGTAGACATTAATGCATTAATTACACTTTGACTTTTTGTGTCTATCGGTTTGATTTTTGAGAGATTTAAAATAATAACCTACATATATGAGATACTTTGAACTGAAGTAAATTAGTGCCAGCGTGACTGCACAGATGATTTGGAATTGAGTATGTTAGCATTTCTTTCTTTGGATTCTTATGGTATGCAGTACAAATTGCACAATACCATGCTACTAGTTCTGATACTCTTTCTTTGTTATTCCTGATGTGATTCTCATATCCTGTCATGCTTGTGGGAACGATTATTATGCCAGTTTTAAACATTAGCGTCCTGGACACAGTTGTGAAAGAAAATTAAGAGTATATTTTACTGTCTGTTTATTTTAACTGTGGAGCTTTTCTCCCCAGGCCTCCACTGAAAATGGACCTACATCCAGTCG
This sequence comes from Protopterus annectens, assembly GCF_019279795.1. Classification (NCBI taxonomy): domain Eukaryota; kingdom Metazoa; phylum Chordata; order Ceratodontiformes; family Protopteridae; genus Protopterus; species Protopterus annectens. The sequence goes on from NC_056726.1 coordinate 967,681,469, forward strand.
GACACTCCCGGTCAACAAATATAAATAAATAAATAAATAGTGATTTTTTTGTGGCGCTTCTCCATCATTGTCAGTACACCTCTGAAATTATTTTAAATTTTCAACTGCCATTGGTAGCTGAAATATTGTTTGATCTAACCAAGATCATTGCATGTAGGATAATGTGGTGTTGTGAAAGACCACTTGGTAATAGAAAACTAATGGGCTGTAATTGACTTTATGCAGCAGACAGTGGTGGAGAGAAAAAGGGGTAGTTGCAAATGCAGGAATAGTCCCACTTAAGTTAAATAAAAAAATGACTTTTGTTAGTTGGGAAGTTCTCTTTCAGGTTCTAAGATGAAGTTGGTTCATTCATGAAGAATTTCATAGAGCAGGTAAAACGAGAATTTGGAGATGCTGCTGAATGGTGACATTTTTGATGTCCAGTCATGAAGAGGGGTTCCAGGTAGGTCACTATCTCTCCCTGTGTTTATACTGTCAATAAAAGAGTTTGCAAGAGAGAGAGGAGTACTAACTACAGGTTGAGGAGGTGGGGGGGGGGGTAGGAAACAGTTGTGCTTTTATTGACAGTAAGTGTTTAGGAATTTATTGGCATGGTTCTGCATGCGTCTAGAGTGTAACCATAAAAAAACAGTTTTTGCTTGGATGGTGAACTAGTCCGTTACTTTAAAGTCTGTGGTTAATACAGGATTAGAAATGACACAAGACACCAAGGTTCAAACTTAACAATTTATTAAACAAAATCTTACTAAATAAACAGTAAAACTAATACTAAATAAACAGAAAAACTAATAGATCATGTACTTACAAGCATATGCATAAACAAAATCATCTTTGCCACTGATAGGGAGACTTCAATCCTATCCAGTGCAGCTATCTGTTCAGTCAAGGCAAGGCCAACACTGGCAAAATGTCTCTAAGCTCAGTTCAGGCTGGTGCTGTGATCAAATCCGGATGATGATGATTTCCATTTTAGCCTTTGAGCTTTTATAGTCTTGAACAAACAACAGGGTCAACTAATGACATATTGATCACAAGCTCGTCATGAGTTGATGGAATATTGTAGAAAATATGACATTACAAGCTCATCATGAGTTGATGGAATATTTTAGAAAATTACAGATCATTTTCTAAGTTGTAAACGAGTCTCGTAATGTCTGGTCTTGTGCCTTACTTCCCTTTTTCAAAGAACAGTTAGCTCACAAACTAGTGATATAGTTCCTCTTTGAAATCCCCACATTCTGGTAAACATCTCTTAAGCTGATAAACAACTTATAGGTTAACAAAAGTTCAGTAATACCAGTAATCAGTGAGCAAGGCAAGCTCTTAAGCATATTGTATTGTTACAATTTTAGCAGCATATAGTGAGGTAGTGGCATATCAAAATTTAGCAATAATCAATCTAGCAATAATTAAACATACACAGTGATATGTGGCTCGAGGCATAGCAAAAACTGGTAGACTGTGTGGATCTGTCACAGATGGGAATAGGTAAAAGTAGTACCAGAGGTTGCCATTCGCAGCAATTTAGAAAGGCTTTTCCCAAAGTATGTATCCTTGGTAGAGGAGTCTGTATGTGGGAATTCTGTAGATAGAAATCTGGAAAATGTAGGAAAATTATGGAGTGTGCTTCATCAAAAGAAGAGGCTCAAGTGAATGTGGAGTTATGAAGATAGAATGTCATCATGATCATGACAATAACTTTGATACCTGATGTGGTAAAAAGTCTTACTTTACTTCTAGTGTGTGACAGTCTTAAATTGCTGTAACCCCTGGATATAATACTGGTTAGGAAGAGAGAGGAAGAACAAGATAACAAGAAAAAAGGTTAGCATAGGAAGTAGCTGGAGTCTCCCTGATTTTCCAAGGGTTGTCATTTCATTTATTGTAAACTAAAGTATGACTGTCGAAGAAGGTAGGAGAGTAACACTAAATTGAAAGAGATGGCAGCAGCTGATGTAACACCAGGACCCCAGGTAGAGAAATGGGAAAAAGGTGTTGATTTTGACTGATGATGATGGTGAGGATGATGATTAATGTAAATCAGTGGATTAGAGTAGTAGTGTAAGGCAAGGACTGGAGATTGTCCAAGAGAGGACCTGCAGTAGATGAAATGAGCTTATGGTGAGGTAACTCCAAATGTTAGTAGAGTTGGTAGGTAAAATGTCTTTGTAAAAATAGTTTTTCTTTCCAGGTGAGGAACCTTGAAGTGGGGGCCTGAAGTTTCAGGTCGAGAGTTGGTAGAGGACAGGGATTGGCAAGAGGCATCTAAAGTTCTGTCAGGAATATAAAATCCTGAAACAAAGACAGCAACTTCTGATTCAGATTAAGAGTTTTCAGGTACCTACTACAGAAGGAAGGGATATCACAGAGTGTATGGAGAACCCACAGCCTGTTGAAAAGGCAAGTGGTTTCAAAAACAAAAAGCTTCAAATGCAAAAGAGAGGGGAGTGAGGCAGACCACTTGGTTTAAGGGGAACAGGGTTCATGTAAGAGAGAGAGAGAGAGAGAGATTCCAAAGTATGCATCTCTATGAGAAAGAGAAACTAGACTAATACTGCAAAAGAAGTGGGAATTGGAGGAGGGGTTAGCAATAAGCTCCAGGAAGTAGTGGGTAGCCTCGTAAGACAAAATGTCTATGACAAGCAGTTACAGATTGTACATAGTTAATTGACTATAAAGACTGTAGTTAGTTGACTCTAAAAAGAGTGTAAGGGGAGAGGGAAGGTGAAGTTGCAGTAGTAGTGGGATGGAGTTTCCTCTTTTTCACTGAAGGGGTGAGACGAATGTATACAGTTTGGGGAGCTTTAGTGGGTGAATTATTGGGAAATGGTTCTGCTTATTGCAAACACTGAATGCTGGAAGGATTTGACATTTGTGAAAAAGTTTTGGGGCACCTTATCAGAAATGTTTAATCTGATGTCTATTTTCATTAATTTCAACCTTTGGGTTTCTGATCTGACTTTAGCGCATTTTTTTTTTTTTAATAAAGCTATGGATCCGAGGCCCTGATTCCATATCCTACCCATAATTCCTTTAATTCCATTGAAGTACCCAGATCTCTTTTGCCGCTTAAAGTGTTTCCGGGCGCTTTGATTTTCTCGGGAGTAAATTACATTTTCTTACTTACATAGCAATAGATCTGATACTGTCTTTTCCATTCATATGGGTTTCTGATCTGAGTTGGATCCAACTTCAGCTACTTTCAAACTTTTGGATCCAGTGCTCAGGCTCCTCCCCTTACCCGTAATCTCTGGTGTTAACAAAAATACCACAGATGTCATTTGCCACTACAAGCATAGGATGGATCTGTTAGTTCTTTTTATAACCCTTTGTTTTTTTTCTGTGTTTTTGACTTTTTGTTCTTTCTTTTTCTTGCTGGTCTTCCTTTTATAGTGATGTTGGATAAAACATCTAGTTTCAAAAAGTGTGTGGCATGTTCTCATAAGCTAACTCAGACATGCATTACAAATGTGTTTATTGCTTGAGCCCTTCACATCTGGCCACATCCTGCTCCATCTATGAAACTTTCAGCCAACGAGCCATAGTTGAGAGAAGGAACAAACCAATTTTGAAAGGGCTTCTCCCAGCCCCCGAGGGAGACAGCACTCCTTGTTCCTCAAAATCTTATTCTTCAGTTTCTTCTCCTCCCAAAATATCTTCTGAAAAACCAAAGGAAGAAAATGGGGAGGAAAAAAAAGGCATAGAAAAAGAGAATCTTTAGAAAGAGGTCTCAGGATCATTCATCTTCCTTGCATCCAGCTTCAAAATTACTGAAATTCTGAAAGCGACAACTCTTCTCAGATCCAATACTTATATTCCACCACTCTGCTAAGGTTTTCTCCGGAGCCTGTATCAACTGTGCTTCATTTTCTGATCGTATAGAAGTGGTACCATCACTCTTGACTGCTCTCTGCTACTTCATCTTTCTGATCAGCCAGGTCTTCCGGAAGCTTAACAAAAGCTAAATGGACAAGATGATGAGATTCCTTTGGACCCGTATCCAGTTGTGGATCCTCTCTGCTCTGGCCTCCAGTGGAGCCGAGGGAGCAACTTCTTCCCCATACACAGTAATTGCTTAGTCTCCAATCCATCCTTTGGGTTGGGGTCATTGGATCCAATTTCCACCTGGGCCAAGTCTGCATCAGAGCCTTGACTTAGTTACTCAATGCTGATGAGTTTTCTTTTTCGGTCTGCTGTGGCCGTTTCAGAGCTATCTGAATCTCAGAGCCAAATGGTTGGTGTCAACTCTGACAGGGTGGGTGCTGATGTTGTCCCTTTCATTTCTCCTCATGATTGGGTCATGAATCCGACCCCGCTGCATTTCTACAGACTAGGCTCTAAGTCTCGAGCTCCCACATCTTCCCATAATGCTCTACACTTGCCCGTCCTCCTCAGATCTCATTTCCTGCCAGCAGTGTCAAACATGGTTTCCTTTCTGTCTCAAGCGTTAGCGCTTTTTGAGGGATTTTATTCAGCTTTTTCCAGCTAAGTGGAAATTTTTGTTGCTTTTCTTTTTTCCTTGCCTTTCCTCCCCTTTTTCTAGTCTTTGAAGGCATTAGGGGCTTTTTGTGCTTGTCTGTCCCCTCTCCTTTTCCTTCTGTGTTTTTGGCTGCCCCCCCCCCCCGACTACCTTTCCTATTGTTAAAACAGAAAAATAAAAATTAGTAGTAAGCTTTATATATTTTTTTTCTAGGGGAATGAAGCTTAAAACTTCACTTTTTTGTAGTTGAAAAAGTTTTTGTGACTGCACGCGTGTATGTGTGTATGTGTGTGTGTGTGTGTGTGTACCATTTGTTGGTTGGGCCTTTTCTCTGTGTGCTTCCATGTGTGCAAGGGTGGATGTTCATCGTGTTACCCTGCTGCAGCCATCACACTTGGGTTATCCTGTCGTCAGGCGGTCCCGCATTCAGCCTGAATTCCAAAGTCTTGGTCCGGCGTCGGTTGCTGTCGCTTTTTCCCTGACGTCAGAGCGCCAGGGGTATATAAGAGGCATCCGACGCCATTTTCTTCAGTCTTTCTTGCCACGCGGTGCCCGAAGCAGAAGCAGTTCGCAAGTGCCGGTCGGCCAACACCTGAGATTTTCGAATCGAATTTCAGTCCGAAGTCTTCAAAGCAAAGTATCCCGTTGGGGAACCTTTTCTTGCCTCAGTCCGATGTCAGAAAAAGTTAACAATTGCATTTCTTGTGGGAAGCAAATACCTCATAAGGACTTTCATTCTTATTGTATACCTTGCCTAGGCCCAGATCACGACGTCACTGGTTGTCGGTTTTGTGCTAGGTTCAATAAGCGAACTATAAAGCGATGCTTTGATTTCGCACGACACTACTTCGGTAGGAAATTTAATTACACTATGCCGTCGAACAATAGACTACCGGCGTGCATAAAAAACGCAAAGATAAAGACAGGCAGCCTAGATCCAAGCCAGACTCCGAGGCCTCGGCTGGGCTGGTCGCCAGCTCTCCGGTTTTCAGTGAGGCGCCTACGCAGCCTCTGACAACCGCAGAACTGGAACCCCAGACCGCTTTGGATTCTCAAGCAGAGAGTTCTAGGCCGATGCAGCCATTCTCTTTAGGCCCTACTGACAACATTGCAGAAGGAGAAGCCTGTACTGTGGAAACACCTTTGGTCACAGAAGGTGTCTTCAGAACGACTACTCTCGCCATAAAATCTTATGCTAAGCTTAAGACTCCTCTAAAACCAAAAAAGACTGCACATCAGTCTCCAGTTCAAGGCCCCATGCCTCAGAAACAGATGCTTAAAATGGCTGAAGATTTGATTTCTTTAATCAGGGGTTCCCAACCCCCCCCCCCCCAGACAAAAGGCCTAGACAAGAGGAGGATTATGCCTCCTCTGATCAAGTGTCTATTTCCTCAGGCTCCTCTGAGGAACAGGATTACTCCTTTCCCCCTTATGAAGTTTCTGATGCTGAAGATTCCATTCCCTCAGCTTCTCCCCCTGAAGACTATTCCTTTGGGGAAACCTTACATACCATGAGGGAACATTTCCACTGGGAAAGGTCAGGACTACTCCGACTCAAAGAAAAGGCTCCGAGAGTTTCTTTTACTCCCCCAGCACAGACCACTTGCTATCCCTCCAGTTTTAGACATTGTGGATGATGTTTAATTAGAATCTAGTCTAAATCCAGATTCTCTGCCTCCTGCTCCAGCCAAACCAGATAGATATTATAGAGTGCCTGACTCACACAAATTCCTTTACAAAAGCCCTGTTGCTGACCCAGAGACAATCTCCCAGGGTCCCAAAGGGGCTAAGGCTTCTATGGCTAAAAATCCTGTACCCTCTGAAAGCGACTCCAGAGCACTAGATAGGTGGGGGAAGAAGGTTTACACCTCAGCTACTCTAGCTATGAGAGCACTAAATTGTCAATTTCACATGCTGAAATACCAGCAATTCCCAATGTCTCAAATAAAACAAAAGATGAGCACGCACCCTCAACAGTCTGAATTCAAAGAAATGCAGGATCTGTTGCATGCAGCTGAACAGATGGGCAAACATACTTTACAATGTGGATTTGATTCCTTGGAAGCTTCCTGTAGAGCAGCTGTTACTGGGTCTGTTATATGTAGGCATGCTTGGTTAAAGGAACAAACTCTGCCTGATCATGTTAAAGCAAAGTTACTAGATGCACCCTTACAGCAGGATGTCTTATTTGCAGTTAAAGCAGAAGAGGTTTTAAAGAAAATGGAGGATAAGGCAAAATCTATGCAGACGGTCAAAGATTTCTTACAGGTACAACCCCCACGCTTCAGCAGAAATTGGCCAGCAAAAAATTGGTCCTTTCCAGCTTCTGACAGACCACAGAGGGGTAAATACAGACACCCAAGGGGCAGAGGACAAGCACAAATCCCTTATAAACCTTGCCAATGGGGCACTGCAACACAGAAGGGAGGAGAAGACAGGTCCCAAACTACTAGAAGACAAACACAATGACTTAAACCTCAAACTGCCAAGCAAAAATCTCTGGGCAGCTCCCTTGGGAGGAAAATTAGCATTTTTTTATAGACAACTGACGCATTGTTACAAAGGACAAATGGGTCCTAGACATTATCTCACAAGGATACAGATTCCATTTCCACACCTTGCCAAGGATAAAAGGAATGCCAAACTTGCCACAAAATCAATGGGCAGAGGCACAAAAACAAATTACAGCTCTCATGGACATGAGAGCCATTCAACTGATACCTACACAGGAGCAAGGCCAAAGATTTTACTCAAGGCTCTTTCTAGTCCCCAGAAAGGACAATGCTTGAAGACCCATTCTGGACCTTTCAATTCTAAACACCTTCTTGCAAGTACCCAAATTCAAGATGCTAACACTACAGCAGCTTCTTCCCATGTTGGGCAAGAAAGCTTGGCTAGTAACGTTGGACCTCAAGGAGGCATACCTGCATGTCCCTATCAGACAAAATTGCAGAAGATACCTCCGTTTCATTGCAGGTTCAACCCATTACCAATTCTCTGCACTGCCCTTTGGATTATCTACTGCACCCAGGGTCTTCACCAAATGCCTGGCACCAGTAATTGCATACTGCAGACAAAGAGGAATTCAAATATACCCATACCTGGACGACTGCCTCATCCAAGCAGAAAGCAAGGACATTCTCTTACAACATTTGACTTTTGTAAAACACCTTCTAAGTTGCCTAGGGTACACAGTAAACAAAAAGAAATCAAAACTAGTGCCCTCACAAAATATGACATTCCTGGGTGCCAGCTTGAATACAATGGCCCAGATGGCTTATCTGACACCAGACAAACAGCTACAACTAACTCAATACTTCAAAATAATGGCAACAAAGACCCAACTCCCTGCAAGAAAAATTCTGCAGGCCTTGGGCTTCATGGCATCTTGCATACTACTAATAATACCATTTGCAAAACTGCATATGAGGAAATTACAATGGTACCTGAAAAGCGTATGGACTCAACACAGCCACAGCTTGGAAACAATGATACCTCTCATTCCCTGCCTTCAACAGGAGTTTCTATGGTGGTCACAGGCATGTCACCTCAATAATGGTCAGCCTTTCACCTTACCCCCAGCCAAGCAAACTATGACAACAGATGCATCGGACTATGCCTGGGGGGCACACATGGCAGGACGGTGCGTTCAAGGCATATTGACTGCAGATCAAAGGAATCTGCACATCAATCAAAAAGAAATGCTAGCTGTACAGAATGCTCTGACAGCCTTCAAGGACCTCTTACATCCAGGACAGCTTATAATAAGGACAGACAACACCACAGTAATGTGGTACATAAACAAACAAGGGGGTACACATTCCTACCCTCTATGCAGGCAAGCAATGACCATGTGGAACACAGCACTGGCTTACCAAGTTCAATTACAAGCTCAATTCCTGCCAGGAAAAAAGAACACATTGGCAGACGACCTAAGCAGAAACATCATGGATCCCTACGAGTGGAAACTGGATCCACAAGTATTTGCAATGATAACTCAAAAATGGGGGCGCCCAGACATAGACTTGTTTGCCAACCCCCAAAACCATCAGCTTTCAAAATTTTGCACAAGGACATTCCACCATCAAGCTTGGAAAGTGGACGCACTCTCATTCAGTTGGAAAATGCTGACAGTATATGCCTTTCCTCCATTGCCCCTTCTCACAAAGGTGCTGCTGAAAGTCAGGATGGAGAGACCTCGAATGATACTCATTGCCCCGGACTGGCCACGCCAGCACTGGTACCCACTACTAAGGAACATGGCCCAGGGCCCACCATGGATTTTACCACAAATTCCTCATCTACTCGCACAGCAAGGCAGTCAGATTCTACACAGCCAGCTCAAAACTTCACCTAAGCAACCAGCCAGCCCCTCTTTCACAAGCTGTTATGGATGTCATTCTGGAGGCCAGGAGGCCCAGCATCAGGAAAGCCTACTCAGACAAATGGAAAAGATTTTGCACCTGGAACCAAGCTAAAGGCCAAAATACCCTTCAGCCGGACATGCCTCAGATTCTACAATATTTAACTGAGATGTTACACAAAAGACTTTCTTTTTCATCTATTAAAATCCACGCCTCAGCTATTTCAGCTCACTACAACACGGATCCTCCCTTATTTTCACATCCACTTCTAAGGCAGTATCTCAGAGGGGCAAAAAACATTAGGCCTCCCAGGAGCGCCAACACCAACTTGGAACCTAAATTTTGTTCTGGAAAAACTTACGCTGTCACCTTTTGAGCCGGCTTTCTCAGCTGACTTAAAGTTTATATCATGGAAGACTGCCCTGCTGCTAGCAATTACTTCAGCCAGAAGAGTCTCAGAGCTACAGGCACTAATGGCAGTAGAGTCTTTCCTCATTTTTCATCAAGACAGAGTTTCTCTGAACTAACCCTCCTTTATGCCAAAGGTGGTATCCAGTGTGGCTCTAAATCAAACCATCCACTTACCCACCTTCTTTCCAAATCCACAGAACAAAGGAGAAAGACTCCTGCATTCCTTGGACATTCACAGGCAACTACGTTACTACTTGGATAAAACTAAGGCTTTTAGAAAATCTGACCAACTTTTTGTATCCTATGCTACACCATCACAAGGAAGGGCCATCTCTAAACAGACCATTTCCAAATGGATAGGACATTGCATACGTTTTTGCTACACCCATCATGGAAAACCAGTTCCTGCTAGCATAAGGCCCCACTCCACCAGGGCAGCAGCTACATCTACAGCCTTCCTCAAGGGAGTGCCAACCAAGGATATTCTGGAAGCTGCAACTTGGAGTTCAGTACACACCTTCACCAAACACTATCACTTACCACTTTACTCTAAGACTAAAGCTGGCTTCACCACTGCAATTTTGCAAGGCCTTCTAGCCTCCTCTAACCCTGTTTGACTCCACTTCCCATCCTTAGCTTTGGGGTTCTACCCAAGTGTGATGACTGCAGCAGGGTAACACGATGAACATAGTGCAGTTTTGTACCTACCATAAATGTAGATGTTCGAGTGTATACCCTGCTGCAGTCCAGGTTACCCTCCCTCCATCCCCTCTGACCTAACTAAAACCTTTCAATACCTTAAAATCTGATACAACCTTTGTGGTGTATTTGCTTATATCTGGAGGGATGTTTTGTTTGTGCTAAGCTTTTATTATTGGTACTATCTACTGACCATCTTTTGGGGGGGGCACCAGACATCTGGGGCAAGAAAAACTGAAGAAAATGACGTCAGATGCCTCTTATATACCCCTGGCGCCACTGACGTCAGGGAAGAAGCGACAGCAACCGATGCCAGGCCAAGACTTTGGAATTCAGGCCGACTGCCGGACCACCTGACGACAGGATAACCCAAGTGTGATGACTGCAGCAGGGTATACACTCGAACATCTACATTTATGGTAGGTACAAAACTGTACTTTCTTGCTGTAGTCACTGTGTCAGAGACGTCAACAGGTTTTAAGCATTGTTCACAATACGGGCACAAAATTCCACATTCTGACACACATTCATTGTATTTATTGTCTTGGCCCGTAACATTTACAGTCGGCTTGTACTATTTGCAAGGGATTCAATCCCAGCGCCATAGCCGACCGTAAAAACAAATTAATCTTGAAAGGACTTTTGCCTTCCGATTCTGTCTCTGCAGAGGCTCAAACCCCTCCCCCTCCAAGGTTGTGGCCTGGTCTTCGGACCACAAGAAACAGCCACACGAGCCCTCCTGGGCTTCTTCTGAGCCACCATCCAAACTTCCTAGGCCCGATCCGATGTTTCAGGATCTGAAGCCCACATTGTGCTCCAGTAGATCCGAAGCACCCCTTGGATCCTACCGCTGGCTCTATTTCTAAGAGCTCTTCGAGACCTTCCACTTCGCCTTTGGATCCTCAGTCCTTGGATCCGAGAGCACGGCGCACTCGAGTAGATTACATTCACTACTTTGCCTTCCAACCTCCTGCAGACACCGTCTAGACATTCTAGACTGGTGTCAGTAGCTTCCTGGAAGTCTTCTAAGAGTTTATCAGAAATTGACATGGACAGGTTGATAAGGAAGATTCTCAGGACTCAGATCCAGATGGGAGTCTTGCCCTCTCCATCCCTTCTGGGATCAGTGAGTGTTTCTATGACCATGCAGTCTTTCTCCAATCCAACCACCGACTTTGATGCCTCAGGGTCTTAGCCACCCGAGAGTGCCGGTGTCTGATCCAAGGAGGCTTTCATCTTCTACTGCGACCATTATCTTGACTACTTGGCTCCTATGTCTTCAGATCGGAGTGGTTCTCAGATCCAGGAGATCACTGTCTTGGTCTGGGGGGAAGGCTTCGGGTCTGACCTTGTCGGAACCCTCCATTCCTCTCAGAGCTTCAGTGCTGGACAGTTTAGATCTGATCCCAGCTGGAAGCCCGGGAGTGGGGGTTCCTGCCCTTTCTTCTTTGGTTGCTTTGGCACCGGGGGAGATGGGGAGGGACTCTCTGGGTCTTTCAGCTTTCCAGATCATGGAAAGAGTTTTCTCTTCTTCTAGAGATCCGGCCTGTCAGAACTACAGTCCACCCCATCATCCTTCATTGGATCACAGTCTTGAGCCTGTCATACTTAGCCAGGTTCAGCCTGCCCTGAAGGGGCCTCCAAAGTCTCCCAATAGAGGGAGCTCCTTCTTCTACCAAGACCTCTACTGAGCCTCCCGCTGAGGGGATCCCGCATAAGAAGACGTGCAAAAGGAGTCTCTCACCAAGGACATGGGCCTTGGTGAGGGAGAAGGATCCCCCTGTTCACCACCAGAGGATGTCTCCGTTGGAGACATTTTGGAAATATTGAAGCAAAGAGGTGGTTGGTCAGCCCAAACTCCTCCTCATAAGGAGGTGGTGTTTTGGAGACTTTCAGGGCGGGCACATCTACATCTTGGGTGACCCCCCCCCCCCCCAGTGGACGAACTCGTCGACCTTGTGTCTCTCCGGGCCTGTAAGGAGCAGATCACAATAGAACCTGTCCCAATATTACTGAACAAGTTTTTGTCTCACCCCCAAGGGCCAGCCACATTGGACAAAGAGTATACCAGGTGATGCCATGGTTGTGGTGGCAGCTATCAAAAAGGACCTAGCAGAGCTCCTCTGTCCATCCACCAAACAGAGAGTTCAGAGCGATAGACAGATTTGGAAAGCACATTTACTCCTTGACCACCTTCTCGCTGAGAGAGTTAAATTATCTGCCATATTTTACCCAGTTGCCGAGAGAGCTGGTCAAAGAATTATCCGAGTCCCCAGCAGAAACCATGTCTGTGTCTGCGGAGAAGTTCAAGATAGTGTCTCCCTGACTGACTACTCTCTTTCTCCCTGTCTTAATTCCTCCATGATGACATGCCTGGATGAGGCTTTGTGATTTCACGGAACCCTTCAAGGCATCATTTGTTAATGCTTCCTTTGATGGCTCTTCATTGTTTGGGCCTTCCATTAAAGATGCCCTGACCTGCAGTGAACAAGAATGAAATACCCTGTCTGCCATTGGGGTCATGTTTTCTACCTCTCACCGTACTTTCTCTAGAAATCAGCCAGGTGGCAAGAAAACCTGGTTCTGGAAATGCCAAGGGTCTTTCCAGGATTATTGCTGAGATTCTTTCTCCAGAGAAAGAGAGGAGTTTTAATGGGAGACATCACCCTAGGGGCAGAGGGGGACCGCAAAATCAGGGTTTCAGAGAGCCTTTCTCTGATAAGCCCTTTCAGTGCTCCTCAAGTGCTGCCTGACTGCTCAACTCTGGAGGCAGTCAGGAGGTCATTTTTCTTTGCACCCAGACACCTGGACCACTCTAACAAAACAAACAAAGTACAATCAGGTGCTAAGAATCATATCCAAAGGTGGTTATATATTCCCTTTTTCCTTCAGCCAACAAAGACTCAAAAGAAAAACTCCCTAATGTTCCACCCAATCAGAGGAAGTCTGCAGTTCCAGAGATCTAAAAATTACTGCAAAAACAAGTCATCCAAGAGGTCCAAACAGAGCTAAAAGGATTCAGAACTTACTCACACTTTTTTTTACTGCCAAAGAAAACCAGCGACCTAAGACCCATACTGGATCTAAGCAAACTGAATTTGTTTGTAAAGAAAGCGAAGTTCCTGAATGGTTACGGTCCAGTCCATATTACAACTGTTGCGAAAGGATAATTGAGATGTGTTCAATAGACTTGCAGGAAACTTACTATTACATCAAAATAGAAAGATGTTCCAGGAGTCATCTGCACTCCAGGCTGGGAGCCAGTTATTATCAGTTCAGGGCTCTGCCCTTTGGTCTCACCACAGTCCCCTGGGTGTTTACCAAATGCATGGCAGTAGTTGCAGCTCACCTCAGGCTCAAGGGATTCCTGGTGTTTCCATGTCTGGACAACTGGCTTCTCACTGCTCCAGCCAGGCATCACCTTATCCAGGCCAGAGATTACATGTTACAATCATTTTGGTATCACCATAAATCTGCCAAAATCAAACCCATCTGTGTTGCAGACTTTGGAATTTATTGGGGCTCTACCAGGCACTCCAAATCAGAGTGCATTGCTACCACCCCATCTCATACAAACCCTGAGGGACATGTTCATCTTATTTTGGACCTTCCATCTCCACCAGCCAGACTGGTACTTCAAGCTCTTGGGTTCATGGCAGCGGCCATTACTCCTGTCCCTTTAGCGAGGTTTTTTATGCGAGTGCTTCAGTGGACCCTGGTTGTTCAGTGGTCTGTTCTTTACCAGCCTCTGTATGTTCCTATCAGGTTGACTCTGATTTGCAGAAAACATCTTCATTGGTGGCTTCTTTCCGATGACCTGGTGATGGCAGGCCTTTCCTTCTTCCTTCCCCACAGCCACTGTGACCACGGATGCTTCACAGTTGGGGGGGCGCATTTCCAGGGAAAGATGGTCCAAGGCAAGTGGACTCACTCACTCAGAGACCAAATTGTATATATCAATGTCCTAGAGATGAGGGCAGTCCTCCTCATGTTGCAAGCTTTGCAAGACATTCTCCCTCTAGGAAAAATTGCAATTCACATGGACAATATGTCAGTAGTCTGGCTTGTCAACAAACAAGACGGAACCCATTCATATCCCTTGTGAAGAGAATCCATGAGGGTCTGGGAGTGGGCAATATCTTTAGACCACTTTCTACTTGCAAATCACATACTGAGGAAGTCCAATGTCCTTGCAGACCAACTAAGCAGGTCCATTCTGAGTTTGAGTGGTCCCTCAACCATTTGGTAGCCAACTCTGTTTTCAGCTGTTGGGGCCAACCCTGTCGCAACCTGTTCACTTCTCCTCAGAACAACAAATGCAGCAGGTACTTCACCCTGATCCTCCCTCCGGGGCAGCCCCCGAGGGATGTTCTAATCCATGATTGGCTCCCTGGTCTCTTCTATGCTTATCCCCCCTCTACCCTTGATCTACAGAAAGCAAAGGAGCTGAAGACCTCAGTAGTCCTCATTGCCCCTTATCGGCCTCATCAGATTTGGTTCCCCTTTCTCTGGTCTCATCTGAAATATTCTCCATGGATACGGAGCCCAGACAGCTCTTTCACACTTCAGAGGGTTATCATCCGAATCTGCAAACCCTCAAACTGACCTCATGGTTATTCGAGTTCCAATAATTTTACAAAGGTCCTGGCTTACTTCCCCTGTTCGTGACATTGTGTTGTCCTCCCAGAAAACCTCCACCAGAAAGGCTTATAGAAGCAAGTGGAAGAGGTTCGCATACTGGGCATCCAAGGAGAAAATTGATCCCTTTTCAGCTCCTGTATCAGCTATCTTGTCTCTCGTAGCCTCTTTTTAGTGAGGGTGCTAGTTATCTTCTACTGTTAAACTTGAATGAAAATAAGAAAAACCGCCACAAATATGAAGAAAAATACTCTTAATGAGCGCTTTCATCAGTAGATACACTTGACTTCATCAGATTACATAAAACATTGACATCACTTCCTTTTAAAAGCCAGGCACCACCACATGACCACAATTAATTTCCTCTACAAGATTCAAATTGTATTGCAACACTGTTTCTCAAACTGTATTGCCTCTACAGGATTTAGGTTGTATTGCAACACTATGTTTTAAATTGAAATATATGTGAAACTTGATTAAGAAATAATAATAAAAAAAATTGCAAGACAAAACAAACTACAATAGTGCAAAACTCCAAAAACGAAGCAGCAAGCAGGCAGGGAAACCAGCAAGAGGACACCAACTCACAATAAGGAGAACAAACCCACCGGCAAGCAGCAAAAAAAACTACAATAGTGTGTTTGTTCTTCACACTAACCCATATGTATAAATAAATAACAAACATCAATCCAGCATACTGTTCATACACTAAGACAGTATAAAAAGATATTATAAACATACATTGATCACATTTTCCCCTACTTTCCTTATTTGCTGTGCAAGTTAAAACATTACAAAACTATCAAAGATAAAATTCAGCTTTCAGTTTTAAATAACTAGAGAGGGAAATAATATCATTCAACCCAGGGGGGTTGTTGGCATTAAATCTTAACTGCCACATACATTCTCTAAATTCGAGAAACATTTATGGTCAGGATTATCCTTGATGTGCAATGCCAATGTATTTTTTTCATTGGCTTTTTTAATATCGTAATTGTGTTGGTATACACGCACTTTGAAAGCCTTTTTAGTCTTGCCTGTGTAAAATCCTTCACAGGATTGGCATAAGGCTGCATAATCTACAAAAGTGCTGTTACAATTCAACTATGGTTCAAATGTATTAGACCATAATGTGGACTATGTATGGTGTCCGTTTCAAAAATACTGGAACAGGTTGTACTATGACCACATTTGGTCGTCTGTCCTTTTCCATAGGTTTTATAACCCTCTGTGTTTTGTTCAAGTAAATTTTTAAAACAAGCATCTTTTTTATATAATACACATGGCTTTTCCCCCACATTTTTTAACAATTCCTGATTTCCTCTAAAAATAAACCAGTTCTTATTTAATATGTCCTTGATGTCATAAAATAATGGGTCATAGGTTAAAGTAAGGGCCTTGCTGAAATCTTGGGTCATGTTTGTATCTTCACTCAAAATGTTAATATTAGGAGTAACAGTACCAGATGTAATAGTCCCTAATAATGGAAAAAAAGTGTCCAGGTGCCCTTTTTTCCATGACCTCATTAAGAATTGGTTCAGTAAAATTGTTAGAATGCCCTCTTTGTTATAACATACCCCTCAACTTTTCCCTCTCTTCATAGAACATTTCTATGTCACTGATCATACGTGCCAATCTAACACATTGGCCTTTGACAAGTGACTTTTTTTTGAAAGTCAGGGTGTCCACTCTCATAGTGTAAGAGGGTATTGGAATATGTGGGTTTTCTGTATATCGTGGTTTTAAAATTCTTTTCTGCTTCATCTTTGATAATAAATATATCCAAAAAATTGATATTGTCACTGCTTTGTTCCATAGTGAAATTTAAAAAAGATGTACTAGTATTTAAAAATTCAAAAAATATCTGTAATTCATTTTCACTGCCTTCCCAGAATATTAATATATTGTCCAAAAATCTCCCATAGAATTTGCACAGCTTGAATAGCTCCGAAGTGAATACCTGAGTGAGTTCCCACTGGGCCAAAACTATACTGGAAAACTGGGGCACAGGCCGCCCCCATTGCTACGCCTGTTGTCTGTTTAAATAGCTGGTTCTCAAATATGATGGAATTGTTGTTAAGGACCAATTCCATCAAAGTTCTATTCTAAACATTAATATCCTTTCATGCCTTATATTTGTGTTAATGCATAAAAAGTCGTAAAATAGGTCAAGGCCCTCTTCATGTAGTATTACGCTAAATAAATCTTTTATATCAATGGTAGCCAAAATTAATTTATTACTATATAATTCTTTCTTGATTTTCTTCAAACAATCCCACGAATACTTGAGTATATGTTGGTAATCTAGAAGCATAGATTTTAAATGAAAATCAAGAAATTTGGCTAAAGGTGTTGTTTTCCATGCTTTTGCATCCACAGTAGGCCTTAGGGTGGTTTCTGATGCTTTTATGCATCTTGGGGATTCCAAATATTGTTGGAGTTTTGGGGTACATTTGTGTTAGAAAGCTATGTTCTTCCTGTGTTATCTGATAGTTAAATAATAAATCATTCAAAGTGACATGAATATTTCTGTTAGCTATATTAAACTCATTTAGAGAGCTTTCCACATAAGTCTCCATATAGAATCCCCAACATTTTGTCTATGTACATTTGTTTGTCCATGACCACCAAACCTCCCCCCTTTTAAACTTCAGTTGGCTGTTATTTCCCATTTTCATTGTGGGAGCTTACTCCATTATCCTGCTGTGTCTAGGTTATGTAAGGCTTTCATGAAAGGTATTTTTCTGCTCTGACTCCTAGTTAAAGGTCCTTCTCCTTCGTGGGATTTTACCATTGATCTCCAGGGTCTAACTTAAAAACATTTTGAACCATCCAATGACTGTGAGATGAAATTTCTGTCATGGAAAACTGTCATTTTGGTAGCCATTACATTAGCCAAATGGATTTCTGAACTTCAGGCTCCGTCTTCCAAACCACCTTATATTACTTTTCATAAAGATAGAGTTTTCCTTCATACCAGTCCTTCTTTTATGCCAAAAGTGGCTACTGAGTTTAACTTGAATCAGTCCATTTAATTGCCAGTTTTCTTTTTCCAACAAAGGGGAGCAGTTACTGCATGCTTTAGATGTTCATAGTCAACTGCGTTTTTACCTCCACAGGACAAAACATTATAGGAAGACTGATCAGTTATTTGTATCGTTTTCACCTAATCCCCTAGGCCAAGCAGTTTCAAAAGTTACTCTTGCCAAATGGATTATGGACTGCATCTCCATTATTTACTCCAGAAGTGGTCTTCAATTACCTCGTTCTCCTAGAGCCCATTCAACTAGCTCTATGGCTATGTCAATGGCATTTTCTTCTGGAGCTTTGATTGATGATATCTGTGCCGCAGCCAAGTCTGAAGCTCATACCTTTGTAACTCATTACGAATTGGACATTATTGGATTCCTTTGGCTCTGCTGTGAGGCCACCCAAAGATTTGTTGTAGCTGGGGACTATGACCCACTCGTAAGAAGGAATGAAAGGGACAACATCAGATTTATAAGTTATATAGTTACCATAGCTTGGTATCTGTGTTGTCCACTTTCATTCATCTTCACCTTCTCTCCCAGCTTCCCCTTCCTTGCATCATCTAGCGGATCTCAGGAATTATTGGGAGCCTCTGGTCTTCTGTTCCTTCCTTAGGTAGTGATATCCCTGATGTTCATCGTGCATACAGCTGCAGTAATCACAGATGGGTTCTCTGCCGTCAGGCGGTCCCTCGGTCGGCCGAATTCCAAAGTCTTGGTCCGGCGTCGGTTGTCGTCGCTTTCTCTTCTGACGTCAGTGAGGCCAGAGTATATAAGACACAGCCGACGCCATGTTCCTCAGTCTTTTTTGCCGCGCGGTGCCCGAAGCAGAAGCAGTTCGCAAGTGCCGGTCGGCCAGCTCCTGAATTACGAATATTTTGGAATCCGAAGTCTTCATTAAAGCTAAGTACCCGTTGAAACTTTTCTTGCCTCAGACCGATGTCAGAAAAAGTTAATAATTGTATTTCTTGTGGGAAGCAAATACTGCATAAGGATTTCCATTCCCGCTGCATACCTTGTTTGGGCCCAGACCACGACGTCTCGGGCTGTAGCTTTTGTGCTACCTTCAATAAACGCACTATTAAGCGTCGGGCGGAGTTCACCCAGCACTACTTTGGTAAAGCTTTTGATTATAAAATGTCGTCGGACACTCCGACTACCGTTTTGACCAAAAAAACGCAAGGAAAAGGACCGGTCCCCGCCGACACCACGCCAAAACAGGCTACACGTGGTCCGGTTCTCAGCGAGACGCCTTTGCAGTCCCTGACTACCGACGACACTACTCTGGCGGTGTCCTCTGTACCCGAGACCGCTGGGTCTTCGGCCCTTTCCCAGACTACAACCGAAGCCTCTGCTAATGTTGAGCCTACTAATGTGGACAGGTCCACCTCCACCCATGGTGTATTTAGGCCCTCATCTTCTTTTTCAATTAAGGCCTTTACTAAATCCAAAACAGCCAGGCAGCCCATGAGGCCTGTTGTACAGGGCCCATCTCCAGGTCCCATGCCTAAAAAACAGATGCTTAGAATGGCTCAGGATTTAATTACTCTTATCAGAGGTTCTCAACCCCCTCCAGACAAGAGACCCAGAGTGGAGGAAGATTCTCCCTCTTCTGATCAGGGATCCATTTTATCAGAACATTCTGATGCAGAGGAACACTCTTACTCTCCTTTTGAGGATTCGGATGCAGAACAGTCCATTCCTCTGTATCCCTCCTGAGGATTTTTCCTTTGGGGAAACCTTACACACCTTGAGGGAACACTTCCATTGGGAAGGCCAAGACTTTTCAGATTCCAAGAAAAGACTTAGGGAATTTCTTTTGTTACCTCAACACAGACCTCTGGCTATACCCCCTGTTTTGGACATACTGGATGATGTCTATTCGGAGGCTTGTCTTAACCCGGATTCTCTGCCTCCTGCACCAGTCAAACCTGATAGGTATTACAGAGTACCCAGCTCTCACCAATTTCTCTTCAAAAGCCATAATGCTGACCCTGAAACCATTTCACAAGGCCCCAAGGGATTGAAGGCCTCCACTGCCAAAAATCCACTTCCTGCAGAAAGGGAATCAAGATCTTTGGAAAGGTGGGGGGAAAAGGTATATACCTCGGCCACCCTAGCCATGAGGGCTTTAAATTGTCAGTTTCATATGCTTAAATATCAACAGTTCCTGTTATCACAATTGAGGGACAAAATGTCTCAACCTGAACAACAAGATTTAAAGGAGTTACAGGATATGATGCATAGTGCAGAACTAGTGGGTAAACACACTTTACAATGCGGTTATGATGCCCTAGAGGCCTCAAGTAGAGCGGCAGCTACAGGATCAGTCATTCATGACACGCCTGGCTTAGGGAACAAAATTTACCTGATCATGTGAAAGCTAAACTTCTAGATGCTCCTTTACAAAAGGATGTGCTGTTTGGTACTAATGCTAAGGAGATACTACGGAAAATGGAAGAAAAAGCCAAATCTATGCAAACTGTCAAAGCTTTCTTACAGGTCCAACCACCACGCTTTTAGCAGAAATTGGCCTTCAAAAAACTGGTCCTTTCCAGCCACTGACAAGCCCCAAAGAGGTAGATACAGACGCACAAGGGGCAGAGGGCAATCACAAGGATCATATAGAGGGCGACAATGGCAAACTCCAGCACCAAGAGGTGGCGAAGACAGTGCACAACAATACAGGAAGCAAACCCAATGACTCCCTCATTTCCATGCCAAGCATGTCTCAGCTGGCAGCACCTTTGGGAGGAAAACTAGCACTATTTGCAAGCAATTGGCATATTGTCACAACAGACAAATGGATCCTGGACATTATAAACAGAGGCTACAAATTTCAATTTCACACTCTTCCAAAAATGAGAGGCATGCCAAACCTGCCACAAAATCAAAGGGCAGAGGCACAACTGCAAATTTCAAAGCTCATAAGCATGCGAGCTATTCAAGAGGTACCTACAAACCAACAAGGTCAAGGTTTTTATTCAAGACTTTTCCTGGTACCAAGGAAAGGAACCGACTGGAGACCCATTTTGGACTTATCCACCCTAAACACATTTCTAATCGTACCAAAATTCAAGATGCTCACATTACAGCAGCTTCTTCCCATGCTGGGCAAGGTGTTCTGGCTGGTAACATTGGACCTCAAGGAGGCATACCTGCATGTCCCAATCAGACAAAGCTGCAGAAGATACCTCAGATTTCTTGCAGGTTCAATCCACTATCAATTCTCTGCATTGCCCTTTGGCTTATCTACTGCGCCCAGAGTATTCACAAAGTGCCTGGCATCAGTGATTGCCTACTGCAGACTTCAAGGGATACAAATTTACCCTTATCTGGACGACTGCCTGATCCAAGCCGACAGCAAGAACATACTTCTGGAACATCTGGCATATGTGACACGGTTACTGCTTTCTCTGGGATATACAATCAACAAAGAGAAATCAAGGCTAACACCATCCCAGAAGATAACTTTCCTGGGTGCCATCTTGGACACAAACACCCAGATGGCCTACCTTACACCAGAAAAACAAGGGCAACTATCTCAGTACTTCAAAATACTAGCAAAAAGTACCAGGCTTACTGCAAGGAAAATCCTGCAGGCTCTGGGTTTCATGGCATCTTGCATTCTATTAACCCCATTTGCAAAGCTGCATATGAGGAAACTTCAGTGGTACCTAAAAAAACTATGGTCTCAACACAGTCACAGTTTGGAAACAATAATACCAATAATTCCATGTTTGCAAAAGGAATTTCTATGGTGGGCCCAAGCATGTCAAGCAAACAAAGGCCTCCCATTCTGCAAGCCTCAAGCAAAACAATTCATAACCACAGACGCCTCAGACTACGCCTGGGGGGCGCACATGACGAAAGGTGCATTCAGGGCAAATGGTCCCAAAAAGAAAAGCACCTTCACATCAATCAAAAAGAAATGCTAGCAGTAATAAATGCAATTACAGCTTTCAAGGACTTCCTGCATCCAGGACAAATACTGATAAGAACAGACAACACCACGGTAATGTGGTACATAAACAAACAAGGAGGAACACATTCATACCCCTTGTGCAGAGTAGCCATGACTCTTTGGAACTTGGCACTGGAAAGACAAATCGAACTTCAAGCACATTACTTGCCAGGATTGGAAAACACACTGGCAGACAATCTAAGCAGAAAAATGACAGATCCACACGAATGGAAGTTACATCCTCAGGTGTTTGCAGAAATAATCCAAGCATGGGGGAGGCCAGACATGGATCTTTTTGCCTCCCACAGGAATCATCAATTGGAAAAGTTTTGTTCAAAGACTTTTCACCCAAAGGCCTGGAGAGTGGACGCCCTTTCATTCAGTTGGACAGCATGGACAGTTTACGCATTCCCACCTCTGCCTCTTCTGCCCAAGGTGCTTTTGAAAGCAAGAACAGACAAACCGAAGATGATACTGATTGCTCCAGATTGGCCAAGGCAACACTGGTACCCACTCCTGAGGAGCCTAACACATACTCCTCCCTGGTCCCTGCCACTAATGCCTCTTCTGCTGACTCAGCACAGCTACAAAACTCTTCACAGTCAGCTGAAAACACTCAATCTCGCTGCATGGAAAATTCCTTAACACCACAACAGAACCTACTCTCCAAGGAGGTACAGGATGTCATTTTGGAGGCCAGAAGACCAGCTACAAAAAAAGCTTACTCCACAAAATGGAAGCGGTTTTGCTCTTGGAATGAGAAAAAAGGCCAGGACCATAGAAAACTGAACTTGCCTCAGGTATTACAGTACCTAGCGGAGCTATTGAACAATGGACTTTCTTTTTCTTCCATAAAAATCCATGCCTCAGCCATCTCTGCAGAATTCAACACTGATCCTCCTTTATTTTCTCACCCACTCTTACGACAGTTCCTCAGAGGGGCTAAGAATATAAGACCACCAAGGAAACAACCAATACCAGCCTGGGATCTTAATTACATACTAGAAAAATTAACATTGCCTCCTTTTGAACCAGCTGCCTCAACAGATTTGCAATATTTGTCCTGGAAGACAGCCTTCCTTCTGGCCATCACTTCAGCTCGTAGGGTTTCTGAACTTCAGGCCCTCATGGCGGTGCAGCCCTTTCTCATTTTCCATCAGGACAGGGTTTCCCTTCGTACCAACCCATCATTTATGCCTAAAGTGGTATCCAGGGTAGCTTTAAATCAAGCCATACACCTACCCACCTTTTACCCCAATCCTCAAAACAAAGGGGAAAGGCTGCTACACTCCTTAGACATCCATAGGCAGCTTCGTTATTATTTGGACAGAACAAAGTCCTTCAGGAAATCAGAACAACTCTTTGTGTCCTATGCTGTAGGGGCTCAAGGGAAGCCAGTTACAAAACAGACTATTTCAAAGTGGATAGGCCACTGCATACGGTTTTGTTACTCCTATCATGGAAAATCTGTTCCTGCAGGTATCAGATCACACTCCACCAGGGCCACAGCTACCTCTACAGCCTTCCTCAGAGGAGTTCCTACCAAAGATATTTTGGAGGCAGCCACTTGGAGTTCGGTACATACCTTCACAAAACACTACCATCTGCCTTTATATTCCAGAACAAGAGCAGGTTTTGCCACTGCTGTTTTGCAGGGCATTCTGGCTCAACCCAGTTCCTCCTAGTACCTACCACCCAGTACATAGCTTTGGGATTCTACCCATCTGTGATTACTGCAGCTGTATGCACGATGAACATAGTACAGTTTTGTACCTACCATAAATGTAGATGTTCGAGTGCTAATACAACTGCAGTACAGGTTTCCCTCCCTCCTTCCCCACTTGGTAAAGGCATGAGGCCTAGCAACCTCTTCATACTACCTGACTGGGTTATCCGGCTATGTTTTATTTGCTTGCTACCACTGATTTTGGATTATATTGCATTGCTTGTATATGTATATAAGCACTATTTAGGTATTGCCTTCCTTCTGGGGGCACCTGACATCTGGGGCAAGAAAGACCGAGGAACATGGCGTCGGCTGTGTCTTATATACTCTGGCCTCACTGACGTCAGAAGAGAAAGTGACGACAACCGACGCCGGACCAAGACTTTGGAATTCGGCCGACCGAGGGACCGCTTGACGGCAGAGAACCCATCTGTGATTACTGCAGCTGTATTAGCACTCGAACATCTACATTTATGGTAGGTACAAAACTGTACTTTTTCCCTGTCAATTTCTAGGCAGCAAACTCAATCTGAGGAGGATGGGCAAGGGTAGATCATTATGGGAAGAGGGAGGAGCTCGAGACTTGAGCCTAGTCTGTAGAAATGTGACCGAGTCAGATCCAGTGGTCGGATCCATGACCTAGTTGTGAGGATAAATGAAAGTGGACAAAACAGATACCAAGTTATGGTAAGTACATAACTTATAGTTTGGATCATAGATCTTCAGAGCCATTTCTCCCTCTCAGGGATTTGGAGTTAGATAGTTCCACTCCATTATCAGCCACTCATCTTAGCCATGTGGCATCAGGTTGAACCTCCCACTGGGACTTCAGCTGCTAGGACTTGGTTCTCTGAACCTGTTTCGTGCTCCGCTTTTGAGGCTTTCAAGAGAGTACTGTCTCTTTCCAGAGAGATGACTGTCCCTGTGAGCCTTGATCTCTCCGTCCCCAAAAAATCTCCCAGGGTCCAGAACTTGACTCTTGTTCTATCTGGGCAGCCAGTGGCCAGATAATTTTGCATCAGCTCCTGTGTAGCAGACCACCTCAGCTTCTGATACCTCACTTAGAGTATTGCACTGAGGAGGTACACAAGAAACACATATGCAAAAGTAGGCATGTATATTCTCATCAAGAATCTGTCACCACTGACATTGACTGTGATGAAGGAGAAGGTTCTCCCAGATACCGCCTTGAGTATGTCATTTGAATAAATCCTTGAACTACTTAAACAGAAAGGGGGGGGTGGACTTTCCAGTCACTTTCTCCAGTAGAGTCCATCTTTGGTGAGGGTCTTGGCTGTGGCCCATCTATATCTTGGATGGAAATAAGAGACCTGATCTCCACACAGGCTTAGAAGGAGACAGACACAGCTGAACCTATCCTCAAGAAACCAAGCAAGTTTCTCGTGGCACTTAAAGACCATCTCCATTGGAGCAAGGGCCTGGCCATAGATTCTGTGGTAGTGGAAGCAGCTACCAAGAAGGAACTAGCAGAAGAGAGTTCCTCTGTCCACCTACAGAGCAGGGAGTCTCATGCATTGGATAGATTTGGGATGAGTCTGCACCTCATTTACTTTCTCAGTGAGAGCTTTAAACTACTTGGCACATTACATGATTTCAGAGAGATTTGACCAAAGAAATCCCCAAGTGTTTCTCAGGGATCAAAGGAAGTCCATTAATGTGCAGTTGGCCACCCTCTAATCTTTGTCTCATACCTCTATGTGCCTTATCTCCAACACCACGGGGCTTTGCATATAGTGTAGCTGGCACAGGCTTATCTATTAGGAGACATGCTTGGATGAGGCTTTGCCATTAATGGAACATTTCAAGACGTCCTTTGTGAATGCTGCCTCTGATGAACAACACTTTTTGGTCCCAAAGTGAAGGATGCAATCTCCAGAAGTGAAAAAGAGGGCAAATCTCTCTCTGCCATGGGGATCACATTTTTCACTCCTCTTAGGATTTTTGCTCGGAAGTGTTTGGGTAGGAATTTTTATACCCTAAGCAGAATTTTTCCTCAGATGGTAAATGTCAGAGGTGTGATGGGGAAGAAGGTAACATGTAACATGGTTTTTGGAAGTGTAATGAGGTATCAGACTTCAAAAGTTCCCTACAGAGTGCTGTGTCAGAAATATTGGGAGAGTAAATGGGTACAACTACGGAAATGATTTTTTGAGATGGATACAAGATCTGACTGGCCTACACATAGGAAATCCTTGCTAAATTTAATTCTGGGGGCTGCCAAAAGAGAAACAATTACTAGAAAATGGAAATCAAAGTTAAAACCAACAATATTTGATGTACTGAATATTGTAACAGATAAAAGAACTGTAAGCGGGATCTCTAGAAAAGGGTAGGAGAAAATTAAATAGAAAAAGTGGAAATTGTTGGAGCAATACATTCAAAATAATGTTTTGGAGGAGGAGGTGTGAGATTTAAAAGGAAGGCAGAAATTGAGCAATTTATGTAATGTTGGATTGACGATAGTTATACAAAAAAATAAATAAAAACATGATATTTAACGTTTGTAACTAGGGGCATATTAATATGGTTTGGCTTGTTTTATATAAATGTATGTTTGCCTGTGTTTTAAGTGTTAAAAAAAATTCCAGTTCACAAAGGACCTTTTTTTCAGGAATCAAAATGGAGGCAGGTTCTGCAAGTCACAGGAGTTTTCACCTGATATGTCTAGAAACAGGGCCCCCATGGCAGAGGGGAGGATCTTTTATAATGGGTGTTGCTGTAGGGGCTGAGGTGGTCTGCAGAATCAAGGCTTGAGAGTTCTCTTGTCTGAGAATCCTTTTCAATACTCCTGAGCCGTTGCCTGACTGCTGCCCTCTGGTGTGCCTATCCCTGCATCCAACAATCATGGACGTCCATCACTAAAGCCAAATGGGTGCAAAGGATAATGAACATAGGCTACTTCATTCCCTTTCACACCATTCCTTCAGCCCTAAAAGCACTTCCCAATGTTCCACCCTCACAAAGGGAAGCATCAGCTTCAGAAATAAACTTCTAAACAATCGAGTCATCCAAGTGGTCCCACCAGACTACACAGGATCTGGAATTACTCAAGACCACCGTCCAATTTTAAATGTAAACTACTTAAACAATTTTGTAAATAAAACAAAATTCCAGATGGTCATAACGTAGTTTATTCTCCCTCTTCTGTGACAGAGCAGTATGTGGTCAATAGATCTTTAGGAAGCGTACTACTTCATAAAGATGGACAGACCGTCCAGGAAGTATTTTCATGTCCATCTGGAACCTAGCCATTTTCAGTTCACTGCTCTACCCCTTGGTCTCACCACAGCCTCCCCATATTTTCAGCAAGTGTATTGAAATAGTTTCAGCTCATCTCCATCTGCAAGAGTTCTGAGTGTTCCCTTTCTTAGATGGCTGTTTTGTTACACCCCTATCCGGGATCTACTTGTACAGGCCAGGGACTCCTTGCTACACCTCTGTTCAGACCTGGGCATTACAGTCCATCTAGTGAAGTCCAAACTTTGTCCAGCTCAGTGTTTAGAATTCATAGGAACCCAATTGGACACACGGCTTCAGATTGCAAGATTTCCTTGGACAAGAATTGTATCCATTCACCATCAAAGCTTTTTAACGGCCCTGTTCTTTCAGAAGCCACAGCAAGAACAATTTTCCATCTCTTAGTATCCTTAGCAGCATTAGTCACCTTGGTTCCCCCTAGCCAGGTACTACATTGCAAGTTCATCAGTGCACTGTTACAGTCTAGTAGTTTAGATAGCAACTCATGCCCTTTCAAGTATTTGTAGAGAGGATTTGCAGAATGTATATCCGATGGTGGTGGGAGTCACCACATATTTCACAGGGACATCCTATCAACCTTCCTTTTCCCAAGCCATTGTGACAATACACACTTCCCACTTCAGGTGGGGGGGTTATTACCTGGGAAAGAAAGTCCAAGGCACATAGTCATAGTCACAGTCAGAGGCCAGACTTCACATGAATGTATTGGAGATGAACATGCTCCTCCTAGAGTTGCAGGCCTTTCAGGACACTCTTCCCATAGATGTGATATTTGTTCAGACAGATAACATGGCAGTAGTCTGGCACATCATCAGATGGGGAGAAACCAGATCTTACCCATTATGTCAAGAAGCCATAACAGTGTGGCAAAGGACGATATCTTTGCACCGCTTTCTAATAGCAACACGTATTCCAGGCAAGTCCAGTGTACTAGCAGACAAGTTGAGCAGGTCTGTCCTTCTTCACATATGGTTCCTCAATCCAACTGTCCTGCAGATATTCAGCTTTTGAGGCTGGTCTTGCTGCGATCTCTTTGCATCTCCCCTCAACATCAAGTGCGGCAAATTCTTCACTCTCCAGAGGGGAGGTCACTGCTGTGTCCCGCACTTGGTCCCCAGGACCCCTTTATGCTTTTCTCCCCTTCCAGTGATTTCAAAGTTCTTACAGAAGGCACTGGCAAAAAAGGTCTGTCAGTCAGTCTTATAGCCCATCGCTGGCCTTGACAAGTTTGTTTTTCCTTCCTCTGGCCTAATCTAGTATGCTCTGCCTGCATACTAGGCTCAGTTCCATATCTATTATCTAATCCATCTGGGTGGCCTCACCCGGACATTCATTCCATCAAACTGACTATATGGTTTCTCCAATTCCAGTGATGGCTAGACAGTCCAGGTTGTCATCCTGTGTTGTTCCTATTCTAATTTCTTCCCAAAAAGTTTCTTCATGCAAGATTTACAAAAGTAAATGGAAACGATTCTCCATCTGGGCAGCTGAGAACAATCTTGATCCTTTTTCAGCTCTAACTCCCTCTCAGCAATTTTGAAATTTTTGGCAGGCCTTTTTCATAACCAAGCCAGCTATTCCACTACCAGTGTGTAATTAGCAGCCATATTGTCCTTTCACAATGGGGAGAATCACATGCCCATTGCATGCTTATGACTATCTAAGGTTTTGTTAGAAGAACCTTTCTGTTATGACCTCCAGTTAGAGACCCAGTTCCTCACCGGGATATTAATATTTTACTGTAAGCCCTAACTAGTCCTCCTTTTTAACTGGGCTGCCAAAGCTGTTTTAAAATTGTCGACATGGAAAGCTGTTTTCTTGGTTGCTGTTCCTTTTGCTAAGAGAATTTGTGAGCTCCGTGCCATGTCTGCAAACCCCCATACTTGGTTTGTCACAAAGATTGAGTGAGTTTGAGAACTAACTCTTCTTTTCTTCCAAAGATAGCATCTGAATCCTCTGTCAACCAGTCCATAAGTATTGTGTTTTTACAAAATTATGAAACAAAGGTGAGAGTACTCATGACACTTACTACATGTTCATTGCCAATTAAAGTTCTATTTTCATCAATGCAGAGCTTTCAAGAAAACTGATCAGTTTTTCTCTTATTCTCTTGTCAAAAAGGGAAAAGGAGTATCCAAGGTTATACTCTTCTTTCGGTTGTCTGAGTGCATTTTTTATCTTTACAAGCAGATGGTCTGTCCCTGTCTGTTCCCCCAAAAGCCCTTTGTACTGCATCAGTCACTTCACCAACAGCATTCTTTTTCAGAGTACCTCTTGATGACATTTGTGCAGCTTATCGCAGGTCCAAGGTTTACACCTTCATTCACCATTATAAATTGGATATATAATTCCAGATCAAGAGCCTCTTTCACTTCGGCTTTGCTCTGGAATATCCTTCCATAAGATCACCCAAGTGTTACAGTAGCTGGGGGCTCTGTCTCATATACTGAGAAACAAACAGAAAAGACAACATCGGATATGAAATGTATTTACTCAGCATAATGATAGATCTATATTTTGTGTTTCCATCCTTCAGTTCCCCACCCACCTTCCCCCTTTCATGTGCTTTTACCATTTGATATTCTGTTTCGTGGAATTCTCTGGCTGACAGCCTTTGCTCCTTAGAGGTTCCTTATCAAGACCTAGTTTTTCAGCTGTATTTTTTTCTCCTTACCTCTGTCTTAGACTCTGCATCTGTACATTTTTCCTGTGACAAGCTCAGTCAGAGGTATTTGAGTTAACACCAGAGATTGCAGGTAAAGGGAGGAGCCAGAGCACCAGATCCTAAAGCTTGAAAGGGGCCAGAGATGGCTCCAACTCTGATCCGAGACCCATGCATTGAGGAAGGATGGAAACAGACAACACATATCTGTCTTTATGCTGGCTTGCATAACTTTCAATGTTCTGTAGTCCTATCTCACCGTAATTCTTGCTGGATGGGTTTGGAGCCGATATTCTGCTCCAACTCGGCTGATGCTAAAGCTCGAGAGCTTTTACTGGCTCGAGTCTAACCCCTATCCCATGGTGCCTCCAGATCTCGTTTGCCGCGAAAGCTTTGAGGTTGTCTCCTTACTGGCTCGTTGGCTAAGCAAAAGATTTATTTACTAAATCTTACTTTTTTCTGCATCTTTTTTCCGTATCTTGATTCTTGTTGTTTCCTTGTAGTTTCTAGCTTATTGTGTGCTTGTACTGCGTGTTTGACCCCTATTTCCCCCCCCTTAGGGAAGTACGGCCCATTTCAGTTAGTGGGCCATAGTTGCCCAGTTGCCCGTTTAAGTTAGAGGCCCTGTGTGTTTCTTCAAAAAAAAAAAAAATAGAATCTTTCCCTTCTCTGTCTTTACTTTTCTTGTTGGAATTGTTATCAGTAGATAGTAATTTGGTATAGTTAGTTGGTATCTTTCTAGGTAGCTTCTTAGTTTGTTCCTGTTAGCATGTCTAAGGAAAAGGGCAGAGAACATAAGGACCATCACCCTTCGGGATTTAAAAAATGTGATAAATGTTCACAAAAGATGTCTTTGACAGATAGTCACACTAGCTGTGTGTACTGCTTAGGCGAAGCACATTTGCAAGAGCCCTGTACCTTTTGCCATGCCTTCAGTACCAGGGTTTTGAACGAGAGGAAACGAAAATTGATAGATAGGGGTCTTATGACCAGTTCCTTCCAGGAACAGCTGGAACTTGTTCAGACAGCTCCTAAGACTTCTAAATGAAAATCTTCGGCTCCAATTTCGAAACCTTCAAAAAAGTCCAAGGCGTCGGAGCCAAGGAGTTCTGGCTCCAATTCTGCATCTTCTCTGTCGGTACCATCAGTATCTTTGGTGCCGAGGCAACCTTCAGTACCGAGACAATTAACTGACATTGACCCTGGCTCACCTACCTTGAGATCTATTTTGGAGAGGAGGAGATCTCCTTCTGTCTCCACCCGATCCTTCTGTCTCCACCCGATCCTCCAGGATGCACTCAGATGAGGACATTGAGCGGGTGGTGAAGAGGTTGCTTTCTGACCCAGCTCTGGCAAGAAAATTGGCCCCTCCAGACCCTAAGGCTTCAGAGCCGACCCCTTTTTAAACCACTGCTCCTCCTCCGACTGCTTTGCTCTCGGAGCCAATCATTTCAGTTTCTTCGATGTTGGATCCATCAGTTACGAGGATTCTTCCTGCTTCCTCGGAACAGATATCTCTGTTCTCAAAAGCTCATTCAGGAGCCGAGGGATCTGGGAGCCGACGCCCTTGAGTCGACTTCGAGGGGGATAGTCACCCTGGGTTTTCTTCGGAACCAACCCTCCCTCTCGGCACTTCGGCTCGACTCAGCTCTGTTCCCACATCTGTTTGAGCCATTCCCCCTTGCTGGGAGCCAGCCATCCATTTCCTCGGAGCAGAGGTCTTCTTTGGAGCGGGGAGGAAAGGCTTTTGAAGCAATAGAGAAGGCTTTATCCTCTGCAAAAGCCATACCATTGGAACAGATGTCCCACCGGCAGCAACCTCTTCTCCCCTGCCACCCTCACAGTGTAGGAAACCAGAGACTCAAGCAGCCCCCATTGGAGGTGCCCCCCTTCTGAGACCTGCCCAGATTATTCCACTGGAGAGCTCCCTCTGAAGAGACTTTGTAAGAGGAAGCCTGTTGACTCACCTGAGTCTGTCACTGATTTGGAGGAATCTGAAGGGTCCCCCAGATTCCCCTCTGAGGATGTCTCTTTTTCTGACATCCTAGAAATCCTTAGAGGGGTGATTGGAAGGCCTCTAACCCTACTGAGGACGAATCAGTGTAACTTGAGGCCTTTGGTTCCCGACCTTCCACCTCCTGGGTGACACCTCCTTATAACCAGCTCTTAAGGGTCATATCCCGGAAAGCCTGGACCTCCCCAGGCACAGTGGAGCCCGTCCCGAAGAGGCCAAACAAATTTATGACTGCACCTGAGGATAAGTCATTTCTTTCCAAAGGAGTTCCCGTTGATGCTATGGTGATAGCAGCGGCCACCAAGAAGGAGTTGTCCGAAACATAATCTGATATCCATCCTCCTAACAATGAGTCCAGGACGATGGATAGGTATGGGAAGTGTACCTTCTCTTCAGTGGCATTTACTCTAAGATCGCTGAATTACCTTACCCATTTCACTCAACTTCAGAGGGATCTCCTGAAGGAGTTGGGGGATACCCTTCAGGGTTCAGTAGCTCCAGGATCCATGGATAAGGTTTCTGTGCAGCTCTCCACCCTTACGTCGATAGCTAACACCTCCATGCGGCTGATATATGCAGCGGATGGAGCAAGTAGGGCAGCCGCAGCAGGAATCTCTCTCGAGACATTCTTGGATGCGTTTTTGCAACTTCACAGAATCTTTTAAGTCTTTCCTCACCAAAGTCCCCTTTGATGGTTCATCTCTTTTTGGACCTCAGGTGAAAGAGACCTTGACCAGGTGCGAGCAGGAAGGGAAAAAACCTGATCTGCTGTCGCAGTCTGTTTCTCCCTTCCGTCTAGACCCCATCCCAAGGGTAATACGGGAGGGAAAATGTGGTTCCGTAAGTCACAAAAAGGTTTCCCTCAGGTGCAAGGTCAACCCTCCCCTAGATGCAGAAGGGGAGGATATAATGGAAGATGCCGTCCCCGTGGCAGAGGAAGTCCACAGCACTATGGAGACAGAGAAAAACCTTATCTGATCGTCCCTTTCATCTCCACTGAGGGGTTGCCCGAATGCCCGTCTCTGGAGGCAGTCAGGGGTTGTCTATCACTGTACCCAAGTTCCTGGCTAAACATTTCACAAGATCGTTTGGTACAGACCATAATATCCAGAGGGTATCTGATCCCCTTTGTGTCTGATCCCCCAGTAAACCAGTCTCTACCAGATGTGCCACCCATTCAACTAGACCGTGCAACATCAGAGGTCATCTCATTCCTGCAAAAGAGGGACATCCAAGAAGTCCCCACAGAGCAAATAGGATCCAGAACATGCTCTCGATTCTTTTTAGTTCCAAAAAAGACAGGGGACTGAAGATAAAGTCCGTAAAGAAATCGAAGTTCCGAATGATCACTCTGCAGTCGATATTTTCCTTTATCGGAAAAGACAATTGGATGTGCTCATTAGATATTCAGGACGTGTACTACCACATCAAAATGGACAGACGTTCCAGAAGCCACTTATGCTTCCAGCTGGGAGCCAGTCATTTTCAGTTCCGAACACTGCCCTTTGGCCTCACTACAGCCCCAGAGTGTTCACCAAATGCATGGCAGTGGTAACGGCTCACCAGAGACGTCAAGGATTTCAGGTGTTTCCATACCAAGACGACTGGCTCCTCACTGCTACCACCAAGCATCAACTCATCAGAACCAGGGACGACACTCTATCCTTGTGCGCCAGTTTAGGTATCACAGTCAACCTAAAAAAAAAATCAGCCTTATCTCCATCCCAGCACATTGCATTTTTAGACACAGAAATAGACTCAACCACCATGTCAGCAAGACTAACACCAGAAAGAGTAGAAGCATTACTCAACCAAGTCAGATCCTTGCTAAACAGTCACAAAGTTCAGGCCAGGGTAGTCTTTCAAGTCCTAGGGACTATGGCTTCCTCCATTCTATTAGTTCCTCTAGCCCATCTGCACATGAGGGTACTTCAGTGGCTACTATTTGCCCAGTGGTCAATGCAGGATCTCCCCCTATCTCAACCAAGTCAGATCCTTGCTAAACAGTCACAAAGTTCAGGCCAGGGTAGTCTTTCAAGTCCTAGGGACTATGGCTTCCTCCATTCTATTAGTTCCTCTAGCCCGTCTGCACATGAGGGTACTTCAGTGGCTACTGTTTGCCCAGTGGTCAATGCAGGATCTTCCCCTATCTCATTAGATTATTATCACAAACACCTGTAAGAAGGATCTGACATGGTGGTTGCATATGGAACAACTTCTCTTAGATGGTCCACTTATTCCTCCTCATGAAAAGGCAATTTTGACCACAGATGCCTCCCAGATAGGGTGGAGTGGGCATTATCTGGGAATGACTGTCCAAGGTACTTGGCAGAACCACGAGAACCACTTGCACATCAATGTTTTGGAGATGAAAGCGGTGCTATAAGCACTTCACAGCTCTCTTCCCACTGGGGCAATTGCGACTCAGTCAGACAACATGTCTGTTGTGTGGTACATAAACAAGCAAGGGGGAACCAAATCTTACTTGCTTTGCTGAGTGGCCTTAAGAGTTTGGAAATGGGTGATGGACACTCAGTGCTTTCTGGTAGCAATGCACATTCTGGGGAAGTCCAGTGTGATAGCAGACAAACTCAGTCGAGCAATTCTGATGCCTCACAAGTGGTCCCTGAATGCAGAAGTTGCGAAAGAGATCTTTTACAAATGGGTCCAGCCTTGCTGCGACCTATTCCCCACACACCTGAACACCAAATGCAGCAACTACTTTGCCCTAATTCCCCATCCGGGGATGTCACCCAGGGATGCTCTAGTCCACGATTGGCCCCCGGGACTTCTTTATGCCTTCCCACCTTTTTTCTCTCATTCCAAAGGTAATACAGAAAGCAAAACAGTTGCAGAGTACCGTGATCCTCATTGCTCCTTACTGGCCTCGCCAAATCTGGTTTCCTTTTCTGTGGCTCTAACTATTGGAGAAACCATGGATTCTGGAACCATCTCCAGATCCACTGATTCATCAATCGGGACAGTTCCCACCCATCCAGCCACACCCTAAAATTGACAGCATGGCTGCTCCAGTTCCACGAATAGCCAGGTGCGTTTCCCTCTCACCTTCTGTCAAACACATTCTGATTTCTTCCCACAAGCCTTCCACTAGGAAGTTATACTCCAGTAAATGGAAAAGGTTTTCCATTTGGGCTGAAAACTAAGGCTTAGATCCCTATATAGCTCCTATAGAATCTATTTTGTCCTTCCTTGCGTCCATCTTTCATGAAGGGGCTGCAGCCACTACAGTTAGGGTCCAATTATCGGCTGTCTCTGCCATTTTGGATTCATGGGAAATCCCATCATGTCCCACTCTTTGTGCAAAACCTTTTTGAAGGAAGTTCTCCTTCTCAGGCCTCCAATCAAACAGCTAGTAGAACCCTGGGACCTAAATTTAGTTGTCACATCCTTAATTTCTTCACCCTTTGAACCATCTTCTTCATCGGATCTGAAATTATTATCCTGGAAAACACTATTCTTAATAGCCATGACCTCTGCTAGGAGAGTCTCAGAACTGTAAGCTCTTAACTATTCAACCCCCTTACATTGTTTTCCACAAGGACAGAGTCTCACTTAGGACTAACCCTTCCTTTCTTCCTAAAGTATGCTCAGAACATAATCTTAACACTACTATCAAAGCTACCACTGTTTTTTCCAAATCATTCTAATAAATCTGAATACAGGCTACACCAGTTAGACGTCCACAGAATTCTCAGGTTTTACCTACACAGGACTAAAGAATTTAGAAAATCAGATCAATTACTTGTTTCCTTTTCAGACAAAAATAAAGGCTTGCCTGTTTCTGAGGTTACTCTTTCAAAATGGCTTTCAGATTGCATTTCCTTTGCTAATCAGACTGCTGGTAAACAGTTACCCAACAAAGTTAAAGGCCATTCTACAAGGGCAGTATCAAGTTCATGTGCCTTTAGATCTAGGCTCCCAATTGATACTATTTGTGCAGCAGCTACTTGGGCAAGACTCACATACTTTTGTCACTCATTACAAATTGGATTTTGGCCTCCTGGGACAGGTCATCCTTTGGGTCTACTGTGCTGAAGAGTCTCTTCACTTGAGCCACCCAGGATAAAGATGCTAGGGACACTATCCCATCCAGCAAGAATTACGAGATAGGACTACAGAACATAAACAAGTTATGTACTTACCATAACGCTCCATGTTTGTAGTCCATCTCGCCTACATTCTTGCGTCCCTCCCTCCTGCCCCCTTCCTGTCCCTGGAGGATCTGGTGGACTATACTTAAGTTGTCTGACCTGGTTGTAGTTGTTATCCACCTGCCACAGATAACGTTACTTAATGTTTTGTCTGTATCTACACAGTTATTGATAGTTTCATAACTATTAAGTACTTATTGCTTTCTTGCAAACAAGATCTGGGGAATTTCCGTGAAGCACCAGGGGTTAGCCTTGAGCCAGTAAAAGCTCTCAAGCTTTAGTATCGGCTGAGATTCTGCTCCAAACCCATCCAGCAAGAAGGTAGGCAAGATGGACTACAAACATGGAACGTTATGGTAAGTACATCACTTAATTTTTTTCTCCTTCCCTAACTTGTATTACTAGTTTATCTTTAGCCATAGTCAGTACAAATAGGTTTGTAGTTTTAAGAGTAGAAATTAGGTGATAGTCATTTATAATAGAGTTTTCAAACCTTGCTGTGTTTCTCTTTGTAGGTTTATTTATTCAGGTGTGTAGAATATAGCTTTTTAGGTAGTTAGATAAGTAGTTTTTCATAATTTTTTTTAGGGAGAGGAATTGTTTTAGATTCTTTACCCAAGTATGAGTGTAGCATTCTTGTATTGTAGTTGTTGTTAATGTCTGACAAAATCCAAGGGTATAAAAGGTGTAAGGCCTATGGACATAAAATTCCACCACAAAGCCTGCAGTCGCTATGTGTTTATTGTTTGGGCACTGCCCAACTTAATGTAAACTGTGACATTTGTTCCTCTCTTGGGACTAGAGCCATTCAGGGCTACAAAGAGAAGTTAATTATAAAAGGCTTGCTTCCCCCTCAGACAGGGTCTGCTTCTCAACCTTCCATCTCTAATTCTTCCACACCAGCTTCAGCTTCCCCTGTTTAGATGATGGTCAAGAAGAAAGATAAGAAAAAAGAAGTCCAAAGAAGGACAAGAAAGATCTGAGGAGAAGAGAACAGAAAAGACCAGAAAAAGATCTCTGGATCCAACAAAGGACATCTGGAGTGTTTCTCTTGGGCCTCTGCTGAAAATTGGCTTTGTTCCGAGCCGGACTTTTCCAGTTAACAAATGTTAAATAAATGATAAATGGATTCTTTGGGTCTAACACCTAAGACTCTGAAGAGACTGGGTCTGCCAGCCACTCTGATCCGATCTCCCTCGCCTCACTAAAGATTTTCATTGGATCTCTTGAGTTCTAGACTCCACTTCCCAGTTCTGCAAGAATATCTGTACTCCAGACCTCCATTGATGGCATCATCTTCGAGATCTGTCCAGTCTGCAGAAGCATCACCAAAATGAACATGTATTAAATGATGCAGGGATTCTTGAAGACACAAACTAGGGGTCTCCTGGCACCATCTGTTTTAAGCTGTCCGAGTACAGTTCCAACTACCCCCACATTGGTATCTCCAGTACCAGTCCACCCCTTGGATTAGGTTCCCATGAGTCCAAACCCCTCTGGAGCACCTCTGCCAAAGCTGACAGTTTGGACAACTTCAGTTCCATCAGCATCTCTTATTCTCTCGACTCGGGTGCTTTCAGATCGAGATGAGACTCTGAGCCAAACTGTTGGCACTGTGGACTTAGAGAATGAGTCATCTCCAAAGTTTTCAAATCTGTCTCTAGCTCTTGGGGCTTCTGTTCTTAATATTTTGGGTGGAAGGTCAGCCTCAGAGCCAGTGCTATTTGGGGCTGGAACTGATCCTTCTATGGAGAGGAGGATGTTCCTCGGCTCCGACCACAGCCTCAGCTTTCGAGGAATTTGAATGGGTTTTGGCTATGCCAAGAAGTAAGGTGCCTCCTTCGAGCTTGGATGCATCCCAACCTCTTTTGGATCCTATGACTCACTCCAGTCATTCAGATCGAAAGGGATAGCCACTTCCATTATTCCTGGACGATGCTCAACATTTGAGTTCTCAGACTGATTCAGACCCATCTCCAGAGATTCCCCCAAGACAGGGTAATAGAAAACACGCTCGTAAATGGAAACACCTAGACTCCTCTCCAGAGTCAGAAGACATGCATCTGGATTAAAGTGAAAGTTCTCCAAGGTCCTTTCGAGATGACATCACTTTTCATGATGTCCTACAATTGATGAAGCAATGAGGAGTTTGGTCCACTGAATCTCTTTCTCCAGACAAAAATGTGTTCCTCGAAGCCTTTGAGTACTGCCTCATCTGTGTCCTGGTTGTACAACCTCCAGACTCCCTTGTAGACCTTGTGGCTTAGTGGGCCTGGAAGGACCATGATGTAGTGGAACCTAGCCCCAAAAAACAGACTTTTGGTAACCCCGAACAACAAAAAACACTGGAGCAAGGGTACATCAGTAGATACAGTGGTAGTAGCAGCAGCCACTAAAAAGGAACTGTCAATGAAGAGTTCTTCTGTCCCTTCACCGTAATAGGGAGGCGAGGGAGATGGGTAGAATCCAGAAACAGACATATGCTTCAGCAACCTTAGCACTTAGTGCTGAACTATCTTGCTCACATGACATGTTTGCAGAAGGACTGGACCAAGGAGCTTACCAAGTCCCACTCAGATAACTTACCAGCAGATGTTTGTTCAGAAAACAGTGGACTTTCAACTGTGTACCCTGAAGTCTGCGTTTGATATGTCCATGCATCTGCTTTCCAGTGCAGCTGATGGCACAATCAGTGTAGCAGGCACTGGCATAACCATGTGCCTGCATGCCTGAATGCACCTGTACAATTTTGCAGAAGGTGAAGGATGTTCAGACACAGAGTAAAAATGGGGCTGGAGTATAAAGAAAGGCTGAGAGATCTGAGTATGTACAGCTGTCAACAAAACCTTAAGTGGATGTTGTAGAAGATGAGTAGAACAAAGTGATGTTTACAGTAGTGAAACAAACATGATCGGCCACTGGTCTTTTTATCTCTTGTTGGCTGAAGCAGTCTGTTTCAGCAGAAATGTCAAGTACGTGGTTAATATTAAAGAGGTGCCTGAAACAAGGATTGTCTGCCAGTAATACAGATATGTGTTGGACTAGTTTAAACCATAGATAGCCACTGCAGGTAACAAAAATCAGACCATGCAATTGCTCTTTTGCAAATGAAGCATCCTGAAGTACTTTTTTGTCCCAACTTTGTCAGATTATTTATGTCCTGCTCCAAAATGTATTTGTCCATGTCTTCAGAGTCCTGCTGTGCTATCAGTTTCTGCTTACAAATTAAAGAGACAGATGTAGGGTGAAACTACTTGTCTCTGCTGGCCTTATAGTTTGCTCTATTGAGTAGGATTTCTTTCAGTAGATAAGGAAACTTGCCGACTCAGGGTAACCTGATCCGTCCCAATTTGCCTTCCTTTCATTTTAAGGCCTAGCTGTTAATGAGATGGAAAGGAACAGGTGTATGGTATGTCAAAATGGTTTCAGATAATTTTAGCTGTTTGTAAACCAGAAGGAAGATGTTCACTAGCAGAAAAGAAAAAAAAATGTATCTGATGCTAACAGATCTGCATGGACCCTTTCAGGGTCATTTTGGTGACTTTAGTTTGACTTCTGATCAGCAGCTTTGGTATTACTTGTTCGTTTTACCCATTTTAACTTTGTGGTGCCCTACAGCTGTGCTAGAAGAACGGTAAAAGAAGATCTTTAAAGAAATTGTGTTCACAAGATACCCTTTAGTAGTGTAAAAACTGCAGCTGATCCTTAGGACAATAAACGTTAGTTTATTATTTTTTATGTTGGTAGACGGCATTTGTAGTAGCTGCATTCATGCTTTTCTATTATCATATGTTAAATTCTGAAAGAAAGTGAAATTGTTAAGCTTTGTAGCCTACTACCAGGTGACTAATAGTGCTTTTGTAAAACTTTAAATGGTCTATTGCACCATTAATCTTTGGGAGTGGATCACAAACATTTTTACAGCAAGTTTGCCGATTCCTTCCAGCTCCACTGTGGTCATATTATACTTTTCATTTTTATTTCTTGGCTATGGCTATGTGTTTGTATGTCTTCCCTGTTCGCTCAGCTTCCTCCCACATTCCAAAAACATGCAGGCAGATGAATTTGCAGTACTTAAATAAAATCCCCTTACCTGTGTACTACAGTGGACTGGCTTCCCATCCTGAACCTTCTTTCTGTCTTATGCCCTTTGCTTGCCAGAAAAGTTCTGTCTCCTCCTAACTCAGAACTGGATGTAGTCAATATTGAAAATAGATAGAGGTAAGTTTCACTGATTCAGATGGGACACTTCTGCATGTTCTACCTTGTACCATATTTCAGTTTATGAAGCAGGAAAATACAGCACAAGGCAGGACTGCAGTTGGTTTAAGACAGGTTTTATTTATGATTATTTCTCAGACAGTGAATTTTCTTGAGTCATTTATTCTCCTTACTTAGGAGTTATCACTAATCCAGTGAAATAGGCTGTGAATATCAAAATGCTGCAGATAATTCTCATAATTTTCTTAAAGTAGGCCTTTAGTTCTTGCCCAGAAAAGACCTAGAACTAGAGCCAGAAGCAGTCAATCAAGTATTTCTGCTGATTACTTATTTGAGTAGAATTGTTATTGAGTGAACTCTCCACCACTGCCATGAACTGCAATGCTGGTATTTGTTATAGCTTGTCAAGGACCAGTTCTACACAACCCATTCTGTCATAACCATTTGTCTGATAAGGTACTTTGCTAAGTATTGAGTAACTTAACCCAAAATGTTGCGCATTCAGGGTTATTTAAATTAGTGGTCTTTGCTTTCCACATAAAAAAACTGCAGTAAGTGTCCCTTTCAGTCTGTCTGTCTTGACTGCTCCATACGCAACAGCAACTGTTATCCACTTCCTGACAGAAATG
Source organism: Protopterus annectens (assembly GCF_019279795.1). Classification (NCBI taxonomy): domain Eukaryota; kingdom Metazoa; phylum Chordata; order Ceratodontiformes; family Protopteridae; genus Protopterus; species Protopterus annectens. The sequence goes on from NC_056726.1 coordinate 967,721,760, forward strand.
TACCCTGCCTAAGACTCTGTTTCACGTGATTACGTGCAGAAGAATTCTTCCTCTGACAAAGCAGTTCAGAAATATTGTTCTGGTGAACCTTGAGTTGCTGGTACATCAGACTTTAATATTTGATCCATTATTGCCTGTTTTCATCTGATTCAACATATGGGCTGTCTAATCTGATGGGAACCAACCTTGGCACTGATTTTGAAGCTTCCACGGTTCTGGGACTCTGACTCCTCTTGTACCCATAATTCCCTTAACTCCACCCTAGTACCCCAGATCTGGTTTGCCACTTGAAGACTTCAGATGAGTTCCGAGGGCTCTCTCATTGATCATATCCTTTAGTGGAAATTCATAATTTCTCCTCCTGAGAGATTTTTCTCGCTGACATAGTTATGTTAGACAGCATTTATTGTGTGTTAAGTAGCTTTGATTTTGATAGTTACTGGTATTTAGCACTACCCTAGATATAGTTAATAGTTTGTAGTAATTTAGCTTAGAGGTGTTTTTCCTGTTATAGATCCTTAATATTTTTAGGTGTGTAGCTGTCCTAGCATGTGTGCACGCGTGCGTGTTTCTTATTCTAAGACTTATTAATAGAGTTGTTGATAGGCTTCAGTCCTTCCTTTTAATGGCAAACTCGCAAGACTTAAAGAATGTCCTGAGTGTGGGCATAAGCCCCCTCCTCAGGCCCCCACACATTGTATGTTTACTGTTTGGGAGCTTTCCATTTTGATACTGACTGCCAGTCGTGTGCCTCTTTTAGCTCTAGGGCTTTACAAACTAGGTGCAAGAAATTTGTTAAAGGACTTCTCCCAACACAGACAGGGTCATCTTTGGTGAGATATTCCCATTCTGCTAATCCAGCTACGAAGCTAGATGGGCCCAAGAGAAAAGTCACAGGAGAAAGAGAAAAAAAGAAAGAGAGAAAGACGAGCAAAAGGAGAAAGGAAAGGATAATTCTCAGAGAAGCCAGACATGTCTCCCTCTCTCTTACATAAAAAGCATTCTCCAGACCCGACCTGCCAGATGGACCCATTCCAGAATTTACCTGTAGGTCAGAAATGGCAGCTTCGTGAAACTGCTTTGCATCTACTTGACCCCAGTTCTTGCCAGAACCGGTAGCCAAAGATTGCACTCTTCAATCCTTCAGGAATGAAGGTGCTCCAGGCCATTGTCTGTGGCATCTTCTGCTCCATCTTCTGGGAGCCTTACAGAACATAAAGTTAAGAGAATGATGAGAAAATTTCTGAGGATGCAAATCCAGCTTGGGGTTCTTTCGGTACCGTCCCCACAGAACTTACCGACTATTGGACTATCTACTTCTCCACTCATCTCTTCCATCCCAGTCCATCTTACCATTGCAGTGGTCCTGGATCCAGCTGACAGTAGAGTGCCTTTGTTGGAGCCAAAAGTACAATCCACTTCAACACCATCAGCCTCCCTGTCTGTATTAACTCCGATACTTTCGGATCGAGAAGAGACTCGGAGCTGAAGCACTGGTGCTGGGTTCTGAATGGACAGTTTGATGCCAAGGTTCACAGCCTTCTCTCCACCTTGGGGCATTGGCACTAGACAGCTCAGGCCAGAGATCAGCTTCAAGGCTGTTGATCTTCAGTGCCAAGACTTCTCTTTCTTCTTCAGACTGTAGCAGACCCTCAGTTCTGGCACCAGTGCCAACCTTCAAGGCTTTTGAAAGGGTCTTGACCATGCCCAAAGAGACAGCTTTTTCATCCAGCTCAGGTCCAGCCCAATCCCAGCTGGATCCTGCTTCTTCCTCTTCTTCTTGTCATTCTGCCAGACAGGGACAGTCAGCACCACAGGCTTCTGAAACCATTCGTAAGAAACAAATGTGCAAGCAGAAGCACATAGACTCCTTTCCTGAGTCTTTCACTGAGGATACAGATTTGGATAAAGGTGAAGGGTCCCCCCCGATCCCCCTTAGAAGATGTCATCTTCGGTGAAATCCTTGAGCATGAAACAGAGAGAGGGATGGTCCACCAAAGACTCTTGTGTTTCTGGAAGCCTTTGGTTCTGGCTTAACATTGTCCTGGGTGGTACTAACCATTGATCTTCTCATTGACCTCATGGCGCAGAAGGTTTGGAAGAATCCTGACATGGTGGAAACACCCAAAAAACAGACAGGAATTTAGCAACTCCAAAGGACAGGAAACACAAGGGTCCACCTGTGGATGCCATGGTCATAGCAACGGCCACCAAAAAGTAATTATCCGAGGAGCATTCCTCTGTTCATCACCCTACCAGAGAGTCTAGGGCGTTGTACAGATTTAGGAAATGCACTTGCTCTTCAACGAACTTTGCCCTTAGTTCGCTGAACTACTTGGCCGATGTTACAAGATTCCAGAGAGACTTGACTAAAGAACTCTCCAAGTCTCTCTGCAGAGTATTGCCTGTGGATATCCAGAAGAAGATGGACTCCCAGCTCTCCACTTTACAGTCAACTTCTAAAGTAGACGTGTGACTGCTCTCTAATGCAAATAATGGGATGGCCAGAGTGGCAAGCACAGATATTACCATACACTGACATGCCTGGATGTATCTTTGTGGTTTCACAGAAGGCCATCAGATGTCCTTTATCAACCCTTCATACGATGTCTCCACACTTTTCATTTTAAACACACTTACCAGGAAGAAACAAATGGTAACACTGTCTCTCTGGTAGCCATCTGTTTTTCTGCCCCCCCCCCCCCCCCAAGATCCTTCTCTAAGAATCAGAAGGCTGAGAAAAATATGTGGTTTCATTAATCACAAGAGTTATTACCTTGACTGTCCTTGTGATGGACCTCCACATGGCAGAAGTGAAGGGAACTCCAGTGGCCATCACCGAAGAGGCAGAGGCAGACCACATAATCAGAACTTCTGCTGTCCTTTTACTGAGAGGCCCTGTCAGCACTTCTGAGGGGTTGCCCAACTGCTGCACTTTGGAGGCAGTCTGGGGGTGCTTATCATTGTACCCTTGGGCCTGGCAAAGCATAACAACATATTTGTGGTTGCTAAAGATAATTTCCAGACATTATTCCATTAATTAAAACTAAGAAGGTGGTGCTGGGTAGTTAATTTAGATTTGTCACAAGTTTTGGTAGCAACACATCATTTTTGATTGATGATATACGGAAACACTGAGGAATCTTATTGTCTGACAATACCTTGAGAGATTTGATACCGTCTAAATGTCTTTCTTCTTTTAGAAAGGGTAGAACGTTGGACATTTGGTGCAATCGTCATAAAAAATTTTGTATTATTGGGGCACAACAAACCACCTTAGGATGGGCAGTATTTGATGGGATGTCAACCTTGTGGTCACTGTAGTTTCTGTAAATATGTTTGTAAAACAATACAATTTACTTCTCGCAATACTTTGCGAGTATGTTTATGGTGATTGCAAATCAGAGTGGGTTGTATATTTGGTTTTATGTACATGCCCCATTTTTTTTATGTACGTCTTAGTGATGTCGGATGTGCTTATAGTTCCAGTGCTTTATATAAACACACTGTTAAGCATCCTACAGCTACATTTAGTTTTGTTAGAATTATGTTGAACAACAAAGATAAATCAGGTTGGCATAGAATACTAGATAAAAAAAGAGAAAACATGGATTATTCAACTAGGAGCACTGGATTATTCAACTAGGAGGAGTTTTCTCTCATGGTCTTAATAAATACTTTCGATTTACCAGTCAGGTTTGAATTATTTGTATATAAGAAGGGATTGTGGGTATGAGTGATTAATTATTTTATTTTACATTTGTTTACCGAGAAAGTCTGACTGGACACAGGTCCTTTTTCAGCGGAGACCCTGGGAGAAAAGCTCCAGTAATAAAATTTACAAAATTGAAAATACGAATACATATACAAAGAATAGAAATACATAAACAAGTAAGATAGAAGCAGTAAAAAGCAGTAAATTTTCATCGGCATATATGGAAGAAACACTGAATAAAGTTAGAGATTTATACAGAGATTCACAAAAGTCTGTTACATGGATTGCTTTGCTAGTAAAACTGAGATATAAAAAAGAATAAGCTCAGTAGTTAGAAGCATTCACATGAGATTTCAAAAAGTGTGCATCAACCACAGTGAAAAATGCAGTTTAGAGATGCAAAAAGTTAGTTTACCTATAGGTGGTGTTTGCTTCAGTGGGAGTTTTGTTTTGCATTATTTCAAGGAATATTAGCACTGAGGAAGGAGGATTGTCGAAACCGGTATGTTCTATCTGCTCTCTGTTTGTTTGTAATAAAAGTTTCATACTGATGTTTTGAGTGCAAGCCGTTGGTACTTCTAGGATATTTTGTTGTATTGGCCATGCACCTGTTCCTTGCTTGCATGGTTTGGCTTCACGGAAGAAGGTTTCCCTGACATTTCACCCAGTCAGTGGGAGCCAGCAGCAGCAGAAATTTCCAAGTTGCTAGAAATAGTGTGTCATCCAGCTTGTCCCCCGAGACCAATTAGAGTCTTGAATCTATTCAAGGTTCTTTTCAGCACCAAAGAAGACGGGTCATCATTCCCATTCTGGATCTCAGTCATTGCAATCAGTTTGTAAAACAGGCAAGATTCTGGATGATCTCAGTTCAGTCCATTTTGCCTCTGCTAAGGAAGGACTTGTGGATGTGCTCCATAGATTTTCAGAATGCTTACTATCATGTGAAGATAGAGAAGTAAGTACTCAAGGAGATTTCTCTTTTTCTGGCTGGGAGCCAATCATTATCCATTCAGAGTCCAGCCTTTAGGTCTCATCATAGCCCCCAGTGTATTCATCAAGATGATGACAGTGGTAGTGGCGCACTTACATCTGCTAGGGATCCGTTTCTTCCTCCTACCTCAACAGTTGGCTCCTAACTGCTGCTTCTGAGCATCTTGCTGCTACACCACCTAGATCTTGTGTTATAATTGTTACTGGACTTCCTAAGTGCCACTTGATACCAACCCAACAAATAGAATTCATAGGATGTCACGTAAACACAGTTTTACAGATTGTCAGCCTCCCTCACCCCAAGGTTACATCTTTACGTCCAGCAGCCATGCAAGTGATTCATCATCCATCTTCCCCAGCAAGGTTTATTCTATGACTACTAGGGCAAATGGCATCCACAATTCTAATGGTTCTGCTGGCCCAGTACCATATGAAAGTTCACCCTAGCAGTGCAATGTCTCAAAACTTCCAACCATTACATGGAAAGATTCGAGACTCACAGATTTGCACACAACACATTGCTTAGTGGATAACCTCTCCTTCAGTAATCGAGGAATGCCCCTTTCACACAGATCTGCCATTAGTGGTAGTAACCACAGATGCTTCCCTTTTGGGGTAGAGCAAGGAGGAACCCATTCTTACCCTTTCTGTTGAGAGGCCATAAGAGTTTGGCAGTGTGCGATGTCTTCACTCCACTTTCCAATAGGAATGCACATTCTGGGGTCATACATTGTTTTAGTGGACAAATTGAGCAGGACTGTCCTGATGCCTCATGAGTGGTCTCTCAATCCAAAAGGAGCAACTTTGATTTTTGTCTCTGGGCGAACCTTGCTGCGACCTGTTTGCCTCCACTTCGACAACAAATGCAGTAGTTAATTTGTCCTGATCCCTCTGCAGGATCAGTCACCAAGGAATGTTCTGTCCACAATTGGTCCCTGGGTCTCCTTTATGCCTTTTCCCCATTACCATTCATGAACAGATTCATCCAGAAAGCTAAACAGTGCAAGGCCAAGGTAATCCTCATTGCCCCCTTTTGGCCTCAGCAAACATAGTTCCCCTTTCTCTGGCCATTGCTAGTACATCTTCCATGGATGCTAGATCAGTATTCAGATCTTCTATCTCACTAGTCCAGATTACCTCCTTCAGACCAGACCACAGTGAAGCTAGCCACTTAGTTTCTCCAGTTTTGAATGCAGCCAGAGATGCCAGGCTTCCAAGTACAGTTGTTAGGAGGGAGCATCTCAGCAAATGGAAAAAGTTTTCTATTTGGGCAGTTTCCAAGGGTTTGGACCCATTTTCTGCACCCATACTGTCCATCTTGGACAAAAGCTGTAGTTACTCCACCATCAAAGTTCAAATGGCAGCAGTTTTGAATCATCTTGTTAGACACAATGACAATTCTATAGCTTTCTTGAAGGTCTCTAATGCCTTTTAGAGAGGGACGTTTATTTTACATCCTCCAGTTAGAGGCCAAGTTCCTCCATGATATACATAGTATCATCATTCTCCGAACTCTAACTCAACTCCCCCCATTTAACATGTGGTCACAGTGAACATTAGATGTCTAACTTGGAAAACAATTTTTCTAGTAGAAGTCATAACAGCCAGATGGATTTCAGAATTGCAGGCACTCATGCAGACCTCCCCATTTGATTTTCCATATAAGGACAGAGTTTCCTTGATAACTAATGCAGCCTTTCTCCCAAAGGTAGCATCCAAGACAAACTTGGAACAGTACATACATTTACCAGTATTTTCCCCCAGATTGTCAAACAACAGGGAGTACACCTTGCACATGCTTAGACATTCATTGTCACTGCAGGTTCTGTCTTCATTGAACAAAGCAGTTCAGAATGTCTGATCAGTTACAGTCTAATGATCGATGTCAGATTGCATCCTCTTTGTCTGTAATAAGAAGGGTTTGTCTCTTCAGTCTATACCAAGAGCTGATTCAACAAGGACAATAGCTATCTCAGCAGCATTTTCAAGGCTTTCCATCAATGAGATTTGTGCAGCAGCATCCCAAGTCCACAGACAATATCTCTGTCTGTCATTATAAGTAGGATGTACAATCTAGATCTCAATGTTCTTTTGGTTCCACCATCCTCAGGAATGTCCTTCCTTCATACCACCCAGAAGGACAGCTTGGGAATATTTCTTATATGTTGAATCGGGTGAAAATAGACAACATTCGATACTAAAGTTATGTACTCACCATAATGATAAAGCCATGTTGTCTGATTTTTGTCCAGTTCAACCTCTCTCCCTCCTGCCCAGTACATATACATCTTCGAGGTGACAGGGCTGTTATTACACTACACCCTATATGTGAATAGTCCTGACTGTTTCCATGTCTCTTTCTCTGTACTTGGTTTTATACTTGCTAGTATATTGCCACAATTACGTCACATTTGTACTGTACAGGGCAAACTCGATCTGAGGTACAAGGGTGGAGTTCAGGGAATTATGGGTAGGGGAGGACTCAGAGCCCCGGAACCATGGAAGCTTTGAAATTGATGCTGAGGTCGGATCTGACAACCCATATGTTGAACCAGATGAAAACTGGACAACGTCGATCTGTTGATCTTTGTCTTTCAGTGTTGCAGTCATCACATTTGGGTTATCCCAACAGGGTAGCCCTCGGCCGGCTCGAATACCAGAGACTTAGTATTTCTACATCGGTTGTTGTCACTTGAGGACTGACGTCAGGTCGTGAGTAGTAAAAAGTAAGGCAGCCGATGCCATCATGTCAGTCTTTCTTGCTGTAGAGCCCGAAGCCGAAGCAGTTTGCACGAGTGCCGGTCGGTCGCTACCTGAGTTTTCATCTACGAATTGAAGTTGAAGTCTTCTAAAACTAAGTACCCCGATGGGGATCCTTTTTTCTTGCACTAACCGAAGTCAGAAAAAGTTAAATATTGTCTCGCCTGTGGAAAGCAAATGCCACACCGACACTTCCACTCTTACTGCGTCACTTGTTTAGGATCAGACCACGACGTTCCCCGTTGTCACTTTTGTGCTTTGTCTAGCGCCAGAACTATCCGTCGTCGGGCCCTTATTGTAGCCAGATATTTCTGTTTACAGTCTTCAAATTCCGATATGGCTTTGGTAAGCCATCTCTCAGCAGATCATCTGGAAAAACGTAAAGATAAAGACAGAGACAAATCGCACAGATCCAAACCTTCCGATGATGCTTCCATTAAGCTAGTCGTCAGTCCTCCGGTACTCAGTGAGGCGCTTTCTCAGCCCCTGATGCCCGCTTCAGTTGATTCGCAGGTCCCTACCGAGACCTTTTTGGAGTCCGGTATGCCACAAAACTCATCTTAAACTAAGGATCCTGAGTTTGTCTCTACCTTGGATGGATCCGGAACCACCTTTGCACTACCCAATATTGACACAAACCGATGTCTTCTTCTGCGACAACCGTTCTTTCAAAAACTACTGAGTTTCTTAAGCCCAGGGTTCAAACCGCACCCAAGAAACCGACAACCCACACTCAGGTGCCTCCCACCTTGCCTCAGACTCAAATGCTTAAAATGACAGAAGACCTTATCATGCTGATCAGGGGAAGCCAAGCTACACCCTCAAAAAGGAAAATAGACCTGCCCGCTGTAGTTTTGTCTGAACAAGACTCCGATGAATCTGATGCATCTATGAATACATGCAACCCCTCTCCACTTATGAGGATTCTGATGCAGAGGATTCCATTCCTTTAGCCTTTCCCCAGAGGATTTTTTCCTTTGGGAAAACCCTGCATACTTTAAGAGAGTATTTCCAATGGGAGAGTCAGGACTACCCTCAGTCTAAAAAGAGACTCAAGGAATTCTTAGATCTTCCGCAGCACAGACCCTTGGTCATCCCCCAGTCCTGGATGTTGTGGATGATGTTTTCCTTGAATCCAGCTTGACTCCTGATGCCCTATCTCCTGCTCCCAGAAAACCAGACAGGTACTTTTGAGTCCCTGACTCTCACAAATGCCTTTCTAAAGATCCAACAGCTGACCCTGAGGTCATTTCTCAAAGGCTAAAAGGGATTAAAGCAACCTTTGCTAAGAATCCCACCCCCTCAGACAGGGATTCCTGAGCTTTGGACAGAGGGGGTAAAAAGTATACACCTCAGCTACTCTTGCTATCAGGGCACTAAACTGTCAGTTCCATATGCTGAAATTTTAGCAACATACCTTGGAACTCCTTAAACAAAAAATGTCTTCCTTTCCTGCTTGGGCAGAATCCAAAGATTTACAAGACTTAATGCATTCTGCAAGCCAAGTAACTAAACACACTTTGCACTGTGGTTTTGACACCCTAGAAGCTTCTTGCAGGGCAACAGTCACTGGATCTGTTATTAGAAGACATGCATGGCTTAAGGAACAACCCCTGCCAGACCATGTCAAATCTAAATTGTTGGATGCCCCCCTTGCACAAAGACAACTTATTTGGCACTAAGGCAGAAGAGGTCATAAAAAAGATGGAAGAAAAAGCAAAATCTATGCAAACAGTTAAGGATTTCTTACAAGTCCAGCCCCCTAGGTTCAGCAGGCATTGTCCCTCCTAGCACTGGTCCTTTTCTGCTCCGAGTATACCAGCTCAGCCTAGGCCCCGTGGAAACAGACCCCTCCCCCCCCAGAAAGCAGCCCCAGGGAATGCAGAGATCTAAGCAGTGGAATACCTCCACTACAAAACCAGGGAGATGTTCTTCGTGTTGCACTGTGGCAGTCATTGCATTTTGGTTATCTGCCTGCAGTAGCCCTCAGTCGGCTTGATTAACAAAGTCTTGGGTCCTACATCGGTTGCTGTCTCTTTTTCCATGACGTCAGGTCGTCAGGGGTATAAAACATGCAGCCGACGTCATTACATCAGTCTTCCTTGCCATGCGGTGCCCGAAGCAGAAGCAGTTCGCAAGTGCCGGTCGGCCGACTCCTGAAATTTTTGTTTTTGAGTTTCAAAACCAAAGTCTTCAACTAAAAGCTAAGTACCCTGATGTGGAAACTTTTTCTTGCTCTTAACCGATGTCAGTAAAAGTAAATAATTGCATTTCTTGCGGAAAGCAAATTACCTCATAAAGATTTTCATTCGTACTGTATTCCTTGCCTAGGCCCTGACCACGACGTACCTCGCTGTCGGTTTTGTGCCTTATTTAAAGCACGAACTATCCATCATCTGTATATCTGCGCTTCTAAATATTTTGTTGTTCGGTTCAATTATCCTGATATGTCTTTGGTAAGCCATTCGACTACTGACATTCCGAACAAATGCAAAGATAAAGACAGAGACAGGCTTCCCAGTTCACCGGTACTCAGTGAGGCACTTTTGCAGCCCTTGATACCCGCTACCTCAGATTCGCAGGCCTCTACTGAGACCCATTCAGAGAGGTATGCTGCGAGATGCTTCAGCTGTGAAACCTGCAGATGTCTCTACCTTGGATGGGTCCGGAACCGCTTTGCAGGCACCGGCTTCTGAGGGTGTATTCAGGCCTACTGACTTGCATATTAAACCGACGCCATCTTCTTCTTCAAGGCCTAAAACTCGAACCATGCCTAGAAAACTGACGCCCAAACTGCATGGTCACGCCTCTATGCCTAAAGAACGAATGATAAGAATGACTGAAGATCTTATTGCTTTAATCAAGGGAAGCCAACCTTCCCCCTCTGAGACCTAGGACTGAGTTTGCTTATGATGCTTCTGACCAGGATTCTGAAATTTCTGTTTCCTCTGATGACCAGGATTTACCCTTATCTACCTATGAGGATTCTGATGCTGAAGACTGTATTCCCTCTGCTCCCCCCCCCCCCCCCCAAGAGGATTTCTCTTTTGGTGAAACCTTGCATACTCTCAGGGAGCATTTTCGTTGAGAAAGTCAGGATTTCTCTCATTCTAAAAAGAGGCTTAGGGATTTCTTACTCCTGCCCCAGCACAGGCCTTTAGCTATACCTCCTATACTGGACATTGTTGATGATGCCTTTTCGGAATCTAGTATGGCCCCTGACTCTCTACCTCCTGCTTCCAGGAAACCTGATAGATATTGCAGGGTTCTTGACTCTCACATGTTCCTTTTCAAAAATCCTACTGCGGATCCTGAAACCATTTCACAGGGACCCAAGGGCATTAAAGCTACTACTGCCAAAAATCCTACCCCCTCTGATAGAGACTCCAGGGCGCTGGATAGATGGGGTAAGAAGGTATACACTTCTGCAACTTTGGCCATTAGGGCCTTGAATTGCCAGTTTCATATGTTAAAGTATCAGCAGCATGTTATTGGATTGCTTAAACAAAAAAATATGTTGTTTCCTGATTGTGCTGAAAATAAGGATTTACAGGATTTAATGCATTCTGCTGAACAAGTTGGAAAACATACATTGCAATGTGGTTTTGATTCACTAGAGGCAACTTGCAGGGCTGCGGTAACTGGGTCTGTACTTAGAAGGCATGCTTGGCTTAAGGAGCAGTCCTTGCCAGATAATGTTAAAACAAAATTACTGGATGCTCCCTTAAATCAGGACCATCTGTTTGGCAACAGGGCAGAAGTTGTTCTTAAAAAGATGGAGGAAAAAGCTAAATATATGCAAACTGTTAAAGATTATTTACAAGTACAACCTCCAAGATTTAGTAGGCATTGGCCTTCTAAGAATTGGTCCTTTCCTGACTCTTCCAGACCTTCTCAGTCCAAACCCAGATCCAGCAGAGCACCCAGGCTTCAGTCCCAGGGGACGCACAGGACTAAGCAGTGGGGAACCTCCACTTCCAAATCTGGAAGTAATAAAACTCCCCCCTATGGTAAACTGTCTCTATGACTTCTTTTTAAAACTTCCAAGCACTTCTCAACTGACTGCCCCTTTGGGGGGAAAGATTGAACTTTATACAAAGAACTGGGGACTCATTACCCAGGACAAATGGGTTTTAAATATAGTGTCCCAAGGATACAGTTTTCACTTCCACACGTTACCAACTCCAAGCGGTTGGCCAGATCTACCTCCAAATCAGTGGACAGAGGCCCAAAAGCAAATACTCTCTCTCTTAAGCATAGGGGCTATTCAGTTGGTACCAGAAGAAGAAAAGGAACAAGGTTTTTACTCGAGATTTTTCCCGGTACCCAGAAAAGACAATTCATGACGTCCTATCCTGGACCTGCCTACTCTAAACACCTTTTTGGTGATTCCAGAATTCAAGATACTGACTTTTCACCAGTTGCTTCCTACACTAAGCAAAGATGCCTGCTTGGCAACACTAAATTTAAAGGAAACATACCTGCACATCCCAATCAGGGAATCTTGCAGAAGATACCTACACTTCAAAGCAGGCTACACGCACTATCAGTTCTCCGCACTGCCCTTTGGCTTATCTACTGCACCCATGGTATTCACAAAGTGACTAGCTCCGGTCATTGCATTTTGCAGGCAAAGAAATATTCAGATATACCAATACCTGGGCAGAAAACCAGGACATACTTTTGAATCATCTGGCTTTTGTACAAAGGATGCTAACTTGTCTGGGGTACACCATAAATGAAAAGAAATCACACCTGGTACCCTGTCAACAAATTACATTCTTGGGAGCAAGCTTGAATACAACTTTACTCACGCCAGAGAAACAAATTCACTTGACAACCTACTTCAAACATGTGGCCACAAAAACCTTGCTATCTGCAAGGCAAATACTACAAGCCTTGGGGTTCATGGCCTCCTGCATTCTTCTAATTCCATATGCAAGACTGCATTAGAGGAAACTACAATGGTATCTAAAAAGCCTATGGTGTCAACATTCTCAGGATCTAGAAGCAGTGATTCCTATCATTCCTTGTCTACTCCTAGAGTTCCTTTGGTGGGCAGAAGCCTGCCACCAAAACAAGGGACTACCATTCACACTAACCCCTGCCACCCAAACCCTAACAACAGACGCATCAGAGTATGCATGGGGGGGCACACCTGGCAGGGAAGTGCATTCAGGGCAAATGGAACCCAATTCAAATACACCTTCACATCAGTCATAAAGAAATGTTAGCTGTACAGAATGCTCTGACAGCCTTCAAGGACCACATTCTTCCAGGACAATTAATGGTAAAGACGAACAACACCACTGTTATGTGGTACATAAGCAGGGGGGGGGGGTACACATTCTTACCCCCTCTGCAGACTAGCCATGGCATTGTGGAACACAACCTTGAGCTACCAAGTGCATCTGCAAGCTCAATTCCTGCCAGGAAAACTAAATACACTGGCAGATGGACTAAGCAGAAACCTCATGGACCCACTCGAGTGGAAACTGGAACCAAGGATTTTCAACATGTTGGCAAGCAAATGGGGGAGCCCAGATATAGACCTGTTTGCCTCCCCCCAGAACTATCGATTGGAAAAATGTTGTGCAAGGACTCCCCACAGACAAGTTTGGAAGGTGGATGCTCTGTCCTTTAGCTGGAAAAACCTATCAATTTATACCTTTACTCCTCTGCCTCTGCTCTCCAAAGTATTACTAAAGATCAGACAAGACAAACCAAGGATGATTTTGATTGCACCAGCCTGGCCACGCCAACACTGGTACGCCCTCCTGCGCAGTGTGTCACTGTTGGCCCCATGGCACCTGCCTCAGACTCCTACCCTGCTGTCTCAGCAGGAGAACCAGATTCCGCACCCTCAGCTTCAAAAACTGAATATAGCAGCCTGGCTAATTACCTAAGCTCTCCTTTGCCATCCCTCAGTAAACCAGTTATGAATGTAATTTTAGAGGCAATGGGGCCTAATTCTAGAAAATCTTATGCTGAAAAATGGAAAAGATTCTGTGCCTGGAACCGATCTCAAGGGATGAGCACAGCAGTGCCCAGTTTACCTCAGATTTTACAATACTTAACTGAGATACTTCACAAGGGCCTGTCTTTTTCCTCAATAAAAATTCACGCCTCAGCCATTTCAGCTCATTATAACACAGAACCTCCGCTCTTCTCTCATCGTCTGCTCAAGCAGTTCCTCAGAGGAGCCAAAAAATTTAAGACCGCCGAGGAGAGCTCCAACTCCAGCCTGGGACCTTAACTTTGTATTGGAGAAACTCACCCTTCCTCCTTTCGAGACAGCTGCTACTGCAGATTTAAAATTCCTTTCTTGGGAAACAGCTTCCCTTTTAGCCATCACTTCAGCAAGAAGGGTATCTGAATTACAGGCCCTTATGGCAGTGGAGCCTTTCATCATCTTTCATGTGGACAGGGTGTCCCTCAGACCAATCCCTTTTTCATGCCAAAGGTGGTATCCAGTGTGGCCTTTAATCAGTCCATTCATTTGCCAACCTTCTTTCCTAATCCACAGAGTAAAGGGGAATGGATACTGCACTCCTTAGATGTGCACAGACAACTTAGATTCTACTTGGACAGGACTAAACCTCAAAGGAAATCTGAACAACTGCTGGTGGCAATTGCTGCAGGGACAGAGGGGAAGGCTATTTCAAAGCAAAACATTTCCAAATGGAGAGGCCATTGCATTCATTTCTGGTATAAGCAATATGGAAAACCTATCCCACAGGGGATCAGACCCCACTCAACCAGGGCTGCATCTACCTCTACAGCCTTTCTCAGAGGTGTACCTACCAGGGACATCCTAGAGGCTGCTACCTGGAGTTCTGTACATACTTTCACCAAGCATTACCATTTGCCAATTTTCTCTGAATCCAGAGCTGGCTTTGCCACTGAAGTTTTGCAGGGCCTTATAGCTGGTCCTGATGCTACCTAAATTCCTCCTCCCATCCTTAGCTTTGGGAATCTACCCAAATGTAATGACTGCAGCAGTGAAACACGAAGAACACAGTACAGTTGTGTACACTTACCATAAATGTAGATGTTCGAGTGTATTCACTGTTGCAGTCCTGGTTATCCTCCCTCCAGCCCCCTGACTTTTTTTTGGCTATACCTTTTCTCTCCTTTTCAATGCTTAAAAGCTTTTTGGTGTATTTGCTTTTTTGTTTGAGGTATAACATTGTATATTTATAGATATAATTGCTTCCCATTAGGGGGGCACCTGACATCTGGGGCAAGAAAAACTGATGTAATGACGTCAGCTGCATGTTTTATACCCCTGACGACCTGACGTCATGGAAGAAGAGACAGCAATCGATGTAGGACCCAAGACTTTGTTAATCAGGCCGACTAAAGGGTACTGCAAGCAGATAACCCAAATGTAATGACTGCAACAGTGAATAAACTCGAACATCTACATTTATGGTAAGTGTACATAACTGTACTTTCTAAGCCACCCCCTTATGGTAAAAACTCACAATGACTCACCTCCTCCATGTCCCCACTCTGCCCACCCTCACTTACCCCTAGGAGGAAAACTCTCCTTTTACTCAAACACCTGGGCCACCATAACCAAGGACCAATGGATTCTGAACAGTGTGTCTCAGGGATACCTATTTTCCTTCCATACACTTCCAACCTCAAAAGGGTTCCCAGATCTACCACCAAATCAGTGGGCAGAGGCTCAAAAGCAAATCCTTTCCCTGCTCTCTATGAGAGCAGTAGAGCACATTCCTGCAGAACAGATAGGCCAAGGCTTCTACTCCAGAGTTTTTCTGGTGCCCAGAAAAGAGGGCAGCTGGCACCCCATCCCTTGATCTATCCATTCTAGACACCTTCCTGGTGATCCCAAAATTCAAAATAATCACCCTCCAGCAGCTGCTACCCATGCTTTCCAAGGACGCTTGGCTAGACACATTGGCTCTAAAAGAGGCCTACCTTCACATCCCTATCAGGGAATCATGTAAGAAATATCTACGCTTCAGGGCAAGATCTCAGCACTTTCAGTTCTCTGTGCTTCCTTCACAAAATGTCTGGCTCCGGCCATTGCCTTTTGCAGACAAAGAAATATTCAAATTTACCCCTACTTAGATGACTGCCTTATTCAAGCAGACAGCCAGGAAAAGCCGCACAAGCACCTGGCCTTTGTAAAGACCCTACTAACCTCTCTAGGGTACACAATCAACAAAAAGAAATCCAGATAGGTGCCCACCCAAAGGATAATCTTCCTGGGAGCAAGTCTAGACACAGCATCCCAGATGGCATTCCTTACACCAGAGAAAAAATTTTCCTGAGAACCTACTTCTCTCAACTAGCCAGCAGGCCCCAGCTATCTGCAAGGAAGATCCTGCAATCTCTGTGGTTCATGGCATCTTGCATTCTAATCATTCCATGTGCCAGACTGCATATTAGGAAACTTCAGTGGTACCTAAAGAGCCTTTGGTGTCAACGCTCTAAAGACCTGGAAACTATTCTACCTATAATTCCTTGCCTTAGAAAGGAATTCCTTTGGTGGGCAACAGCATGCTCCCACAACAAGGGGCTGCCCTTCTCCCCACCCCCTGCCACCCAGACCCTCACCACAGATGCATCAGACTACGCTTGGGGTGCACACCTGGACGGCAGGTGCATACAGGGCCAATGGAGTCCTCAAGAAATCCCTCTGCACATCAATCAAAAAGAGATGATGGCTGTGCAGCACACCTTGATAGCTTTCAAACCACTTATCTCTCTCCAGAGGTTCTCCTGATAAAAACAGACAACACCACTGTGATGTGGTACATCAGCAAGCAGGGAGGGACTCGCTCCTACCCTCTATGCAGGCTGGCTTGACACTTTGGCACACAGCCTCCTCCATGCAACTGCACCTGATAGCACAATTCTTACTAGGCTCTCTCAACTCTCTGGCAGACCACTTAAACAGAAACCTTCTGGACCCACATGAGTGGCAACTCAACCAAAGTACCTTCACCCTAATAACTCAGAAATGGGGAACCCCGAAGGTCGACCTCTTTGCCTCCCACACCAACCATCAGCTCAGCAAATTCTGCACCAGGGAGCATCACTGCATGGCTTGGAAAGAGAATGCCCTGTCCTTCCCTTGGGTCAATCTATTGGTCTGTGCCTTTCCTCCCCTACCTCTCATCCCCAGGGTACTGCTCAAAATAAGGGAGGAAAAATCAAGGACCATTCTTATAGCTCCATACTGGCCCCGACAACATTGGTACCCCTTGCCGCGCAGCCTGTCCCCTGCTGCCTCCATGGCATTTTCCTCAGATCCCAAATCTCCTGACCCAGAGGGAAGGGGGATTTCATGCATCCCAAATTGCAGACACTCAATTTTGCAGCTTGGCTTATTCCCTAACCCCGGACCAATCTGCCATCCTCAGTAAACAGGTTTTGGATGTTTCCATGAGGCCAGATGTCCTAGCACCAGAAAGTCTTATGCAGATAAATGGAAAAGGTTCTGAACCTGAATCCAGACTAAGGGAGCCAATACGGCACAGCCCTCCATCCCCCTCATCCTGAATTACTTAGCTGACCTACTACACAGTGGTCTCTCTTTCTCTTCTATAAAAATTCATGCCTCTGCTATTTCTGCTCATTTTCCCAGTAAGCAGCCCCTTTTCTCCTTTGATCAAACAGTCCCTCAGAGGGGCTAGCAAATTGAGCCCCCCCCCCCCAGGAGGACACCAACACCAGCTTGGGACCTTAACTTTGTCTTGGAAAAACTCACCATGCCCCCTTTTGAACCAGCTTCTTCTGCAGAGCTAAAATTCCTCTTCTGGAACACAGCATTCCTTCTGGCCATCACCTCAGCGAGAAGAGTCTCAAAGCTGCAAGCACTCATGGCTGTGGAACCCTTCATCATTTTCCATGCAGACAGGGTATCCCTCAGACCTAACCCATCCTTCATGCCCAAGGTGGTGTCCAGTGTGGCGCTCAACCAATCCAGTCATTTGCCCGCCTTCTTTCCTAATCCCCAGAACAAGGGCGAAGGGATTCTTCACTCTCTAGATGTGCACAGACAGCTCAAATTTTATCTGGACAGGACTAAATCCTTCAGAAATTCTGATCAATTGCTGGTTAGCTTTGCTACAGGGACAGAAGACAAAGCCACCTCCAAACAAACCACTTCCAAATGGATAGCACACTGCATCCATTTCTGCTACAAACAGCATGTAAAGCCTCCCCCCAAGGGGGTCAAGACACACTCCACCAGAGCAGCCTCCACCTCTGCAGCTTTTCTAAGAGGAGTCCCCACCAGGGACATCCTGGAGGCTGACACCTGGACATCTGTTCACACTTTTACCAAGCATTACCACCTGCCTCTCTTTTCCAAATCCAGGGCAGGGTTTGCCTCTGCAGTCTTGCAGGGCATCCTAGCCAGCCCCTAGTTTCCTTGACTGCCTCCTCCCATTTCTTCAGCTTTACGAATCTACCCAAATGTGATGACTACAACAGTGAAATACGAAGAACATAGTACAGGCGTGTGCACTTACCATAAATGTAGATGTTCGAGTGTATTCACTGCTGCAGTCCTGGTTTCCCTCCCTCCATCCCCCTCTATTCTATTTCTTTCCTTACAAGGAACATTTTGGTATTTATTTTTTGCTGGTGGGGTTCTTCCACAAGAACCCAGCCTCCTACTTCGGGGGCTCCTGACAGGTTAAGGCAAGAAAAACTGACGTAATGGCGATGGTTGCCTTACTTTATACTACTGACAACCTGACATCAGTCCTCAAGTGACAGCATCCGACGCAGAAATACTAAGTCTCTGGTATCCGGGCCGGTCGAGGGCTACCCTGGCAGGGATAACCCAAATGTAATGACTGCAACAGTGAACACACTTGAACATCTGCATTTATGGTAAGTGTACACAACTATACTTTATGGTGAGTAGATAACTTTTAATGTAAGAGTGTTCAATCTCGCCGTTTGTTCTTACACACGGGTTCGGAGCCGAGCCTCGGCTCCGAGTCGGCCGAATTGCAAAGCTCTGAATCTCAGAGAAGCTCGAGACCAGCCCATATCCCACAATCCTCCCTGCCATTACTCAGATCTAGTTTGCCGCTGCAACAGATCGGATCGAGGAGAGCTCGGACCAGATAGAAACTTGAGGAGTTGTTGATTTCTTCAGATAAGAATTCAAATTTTTTTCTTGTTGATACTTCCTTATAGTTAGTAGTTATTGTAAAAGTGCTGTGTGTGTGATACATATTATATATATATATATATATATATATATATATATATATATATATATATATATACCCATTTTTCTTCTTCAGGCACCTTTGTGGCCTAACCTTTTTTTCTTGGGTGTGGTTTTTTTGTGACAGTTTTATATATATATATAACCTGTTTAGTATACGTATATTGCTAGGATTAGTAATTTTTTTCCTATTATTGTAGTTATTATCATTGTCACTTTACAATGTCAGAAAAAGCCAAATCTGGTTTTAAAAGAGGTCAGTGTGGGCAGAAAATGTCCATTACTGACAATCATGCTTCCTATGTCTACTGTCTTGGCCCTCTCCATCTCCAAGAGGATTGCTCTATTTGTCATTCCTTTAGCGGGAGGGTCATGACAGATAGACGCAGGAAGCTTATTGACAGAGGATTGTTGTAGCCGGCCTTTCAAGAGGCTTTGGACAAGTCAGATCAGGCTTCTAAATCCTCAAAGGGGTCGAAGATGTCGGAGCCCATGTCATCGGCTCCGAGTTCATCTTCTCGGGTTCGTTCGCCGGTTCCACAGATCTCGGGGCTGAGCGTCGAACATTTATCTTTTACTGAGCCCCAGATCTTGGAACCGGTGTCAGAACTGCCACCACCGTCCATTCTTCGGTCAGTGCCATCTTCGGCTCCTTCGACCCATTCTTCCAGACCCTTGTCTGACACAGATGTGGATCGTGTCGTGCACAAACTCATGGAGAAACATGGCCCTTTCCAAGTTAATTGGTTTCCTCCCAGTTGGTGTCGAAACTAGAAGGCCTCCCCATATCTCCAACGGGTCCTCCTTCGAGACCCATCCAGATCTCGGAGCCGGGAGAAGATGACCTGATGATAGTGGAGCCCTCGGTGCCGAAACCGTCCATTGCACGATCGACACTTTTGACTTCGACTCCTTCGGAACCGTTAGGGGAGTCGTGGAGCCGACGGTCTTTGCTCGGTTCCGGGACCGAGAGTCGTACCGACCTGTCGGTGCCAACTCTCCCTCTCGGGGCCTCGGCACAGACTGGTTCGGCTCCGTCCTCGGGGTCGGAGCCCACAGCACCTGGTTCTGGGATGCTTCCGTGTTCTTCGGAAATGGGGGAGCCCTTAGCCAGGGGTTCGGGGGCCTTTGACCTTATGAGGAAGGTATTGTCTGCACAGACAACCACATCATCGGGGGAATCTTCTCCTTCCCCAAAAGGGCCACTTTCTGTTTCTGCTCCCACAATCCATCCCAAGCGTCGAGCCCAATTGCCTCAGCCACCCACAGAGGGTTCCCCCTGTTCCTTGGAGGCCTCACCAGAAGCCCCCTCTGATGAGGTCCCAAGGAAACTGTTGTGCAAGAGGAGGCACATAGATTCCCCACAGGAATCTTTAACGTCTGACACCGACTTGGATGAGGCAGAGGGGTCCCCCAAATCACCCTCGGAGGATGTGTCATTTGCAGACATCCTGGAGATCTTGAAACAGAGGGGTGATTGGCAGTCCCTCGCCCCCTCTGAGGACGAGTCGGTGCTGCTGTAGGCTTTTGGGGCTCAACTTTCTACCTCCTGGGTGACCCCGCCCTTCGATGAATTAATGGATTTGATTGCTCGAAGGGCGTGGGAGACACCTGACACAGTGGAACCAGTACCTAGGAAACCAAACAAGTTCATCACTGCCCCCCAAGATAAATCTTATCTCACCAAGGAGTCCCTGTCGACGCTATGGTGGTGGCAGCCACGAAAAAGGAGATGTCTGAGTCTTCCTCATCCGTTCATCCTCCTAATAAGGATTCTAGGACTATGGACAGATATGGGAAGCGCATTTTTAGTTCAGCGAGTTTTTCCATGCGTTTGCTAAACTACCTGACCCATTTCACACGTTTGCAGAGGGATCTCATCAAGGAGCTGACAGATACCCTCCAGGGTAACACAGATGCTGCTGTTTCAGATAAGGTAACAGCACAACTTAACACCCTCACATCCATAGTTAACTCATCCATGAGGCTCATCTCGTATGCAGCCGAGGGATCGAGTAGAGCTGCAGCTTCAGCGATTGCTCTTCGAAGACAATCATGGATGCGGCTGTGCTCCTTTGTGGAAGCCTTCAAGTCTTCCTTTGCCAATGCCCCTTTTGATGGTGCCACACTTTTCGGGCCCAAGGTTAAGGAGACTCTCACTCGGTGCGAGCAAGAGGGAAAGACCCTGTCTGCTGTCGGGGTCCGTTTTTCCGCTCCTACTAGACCGTACCCCAAAGGGCAACGAGGTGGAAAAATGTGGTTCCGTAAGAATCAGGGATCTTTCCAGACCACACAGAGTGATACCCCCTCCAGAGGCAGAGGAGGGGATAGAAATGGAAGATGCCACCCTGGCGGCAGAGGGGGTCCGCATAACCAAGGCGACAGGGATTCCGTCCCTGGGAAGCCTTTCCAGCACTCCTGAACGGAGGCCCGGCTGTCCTACTCTGGAGGCAGTCGGGAGTCGCTTAGCTTTATACCCACTGGCCTGGCTAAACATTACTTCAGATTCTTGGGTAAAAAGCATTATAACCAGAGGATACAAAATCCCCTTCTTTTCAACACCACCTCTACAAAGAAAATTTCCAGACGTGCCACCCCGTCTGCGAAAACTAGCAGCTGCAGAAATTTCAAAGCTGCTCAAAAACAGAGTCATCCAACCAGTCCCGGCGGGCCAAAGAGGATTCGGAACTTACTCAAGGTTCTTTTTAGTTCCAAAAAAGACAGGGGACTGGAGACCGATCTTAGATCTCAGCCATCTCAACAACTTCGTGAAGAAGGAAAAGTTCCGGATGGTCACGCTTCAATCGATCCTTCCATTCTTACAGAAGGATGATTGGATGTGCTCTATAGATCTCAGACGCCTACTACCACATCAAAATGGCCAGACCATCCAGAGATCACCTGCGCTTCCGGCTGGGGGCAGTCACTTTCAGTTTCGAGCTCTGCCCTTTGGACTCACCTCAGCCCCCAAGGTATTCACCAAATGCATGGCAGTAGTTGCGGCTCACTTGAGACTACAAGGATTCCGGGTGTTTCCCTATCTGGACGACTGGCTCCTCACAGCCACCACCGAGCGTCGACTATTGCAAGCCAGAGACTACACAATCGGCCTTTGTTCCCACTTAGGGATATCCATAAACTTCGAAAAGTCTTGCTTATCGCCCTCACAGTGTATTTCCTTCATCGGAGCAGATCTAAATACACGATCGACACTACTAAAACTCCCCCCAGTAAGAGCTTCAACGCTCAAACAGCAGGTCCTACTTCTTCTAGTCAGCAAGAAAGCCCCGGCCAAACTGGTGTTAAAAGTGTTGGGACTGATGGCAGCCGCATTAATTGCAGTCCCTATGGGAAGGTTACACATGAGGATTTTTCAATGGCTGCTCTTCGCGCAGTGGTTGTTCCAACACCTACCCCTAACGCACAAGATCAGGATAACAGAATCTTGCAGATGGGACCTCTCATGGTGGGTGCGCGACCAGAACCTCACTGTGGGTCGTCCGTTCGTTCTACCCATTCCAACAGCCACAATAACCACGGACGCTTCCCTGATAGGGTCAGGGGGCCTTTTTCAGGGAAGAACAGTCCAAGGAGAATGGTCCATCATGGAGTACACTCTACATATAAATGTTCTGGAGTTGAGGGTGGTGTTCCTAGCGTTGCAACACTTCCAAGCCCTCTTACCTCTAGGGACAGTAGCAGTTCAGACAGACAACATGTCTGTAGTCTGATACATAAACAAGCAAGGGGGAACCAGGTCTTACCCGTTATGTAGAGAGGCCATGAGAATTTGGCAATGGGCAGAGTCCACGGGTCGCTTTCTGATAGCAACGCACATCCCGGGGTCATCCAACGTCGTTGCGGACAGGTTGAGCAGAGCCATCCTGTTACCTCATGAGTGGTCCTTGAATTCACAGACGGCGGAAAAGATCTTCCGCAAATGGAGCTAGCCTTGCTTCCCCATTGAATGCAAAATGCAGAAGCTACTTTGCCCTTCTACCCCCTCCGGGGGATGTCCCCAGGGACGCACTGATACACGATTGGCCCCCGGGTCTCCGATATGCATTCCCACCGACTCCATTGATTCCCAGATTTCTACAGAAAGCCAGGAGCCTGGAAAGGACTATAATACTCATAGCCCCATTCTGGCCTCATCAAATATGGTTTCCCTTTCTTCGAGCTCATCAAATAGAGGAACCGTGGATTCTGGACCCAGTGCCAGACCTGCTGACACACTCGTCGGGAGTTCCTCACCCGTCTCTACAGTCCCTCAAACTAGCAGCTTGGTTGCTCCGCTTCCCTGCCTAGCCAGGTCTCACCTACTCCCTCCGTCAGTTCAACACATCCTAGTTGCTTCTCATAAAGCCTCTACTACTAAGCTCTATATGAGTAAGTGGAAACGCTTTGTATATTGGGCATCTAGTCAAAACTTAGATCCCTTGGTAGCTCCTTTACATAAGATTTTAGAATTCTTATCCATCCTTTTTATCGAAGGAGCTTCTACTTCCACTCTAAGAGTACAGTTGGCGACCATATCAAACTTCCATATTGGTGAGGGAGGTTCTTCCATTATGTCTCACAGGCTTTGTAAAGCCTTTTTGAAAGGAACCTTCCATCTTAGACTGCCTGTCAGAAAACCTTTCTTTCCATGGAGCCTGAATTTGCTACTGTCGCAACTCATGTTGCCACCTTTTGAACCTGCTTCGTCATGCCTCCTAAAGTTCTTGTCGTGGAAGACGCTGTTTCTTGTCGCCGTGACCTCAGCTCGTAGAGTCTCAGAGCTGCAGGCATTATCGGTCAGACCACCTTGCCTGATATTCCACCCAGACAGGGTTTCTTTGCGTACAAATCCATCTTTCCTTCCAAAAGTGTGTTCAGTTACGAATATTAACCAGTCTATAGAACTCCCTACCTTTTTCAAAAAACATACTAACAAACTGGAGTATATGTTGCACAAGTTGGATGTCCACAGGCAGCTAAGATTTTATTTAGACAGGACCAAAGCTTTCAGAAAAATGGATCAACTCTTCGTCGCTTTTGCAGACAATAAAAAGGGCATGGCAATTACTAAACGTACACTATCTAAATGGCTTGCTGACTGTATAACATTTGTATACTCTAATCAAACCAATCCTTACCAAACAAACCTAAGGCCCATTCTACCAGATCCGTTTCCACCTCCTTAGCTCATGCGGCTCGCTTGCCTTTGGACACTATTTGTGCAGCAGCCACGTGGTCTAAACCACATACTTTCATCACTCATTATAGAGTGGACAAGGTCTCCAAGGATAGGACATCATTTGGTTCCACTGTGCTTAAGAACGTTCTTCCATGAGTCACTCGGGGTCACGGAGCTAGGGACGCTACCCGTGTGTAAGAACAAACAGTGAGATTGAACACTCTTACATAAAAAAGTTATGTCCTTACCATAACGTTCCATGTAGAGTGTTCATCTCGCCTTTGTTCTTACATTCCCTCCCTTTCCCCCCCATGTGTTTGGAAGAACTGGTAGGATTAGAGTCTGATCGACGTGTCTTGACCCTTTGCGGGGTATATGGTCCCGTGTCTCATGGGTTATATGCTTAGACCATTAGTTATTGCTATGGTGAGAGAGTGTCTCTGAATGGCTGAAGAGAGTGTATGCTTCTAGCACCGCAGGTGTTGGATCCTTTCGTCTGGTTTGCTTGCAAACTAGATCTGAGTAATGGCAGGGAGGATTGTGGGATATGGGCTGGTCTCGAGCTTCTCTGAGATTCAGAGCTTTGCAATTCGGCCGACTCGGAGCCGAGGATCGGCTCCGAACCCGTGTGTAAGAACAAAGGCGAGATGAACACTCTACATGGAACATAATGGTAAGGACATAACTTCTTTTTTTGCCATGGTTAGCTATGATAAATGAGACTGCCCAGCATGGACACTACTGAGTAGATCTCTTTCTCAGCTTCTTATCTATGAAGTGTGGTGCAAACATCATTTTCGCCCTTGTAAAGGTGAAGCTTATTTTCAAGGCAGTCTTGTTCCCACAAGTGGTATCCTTATCTTCAACTAGTAGGAACTTAGGTTTGCACCCAAACTACACTTCAGAGAACAGTGAGGACCATGGAGAGCTGCGCCCCTATTCACCAACTTGGGAGAAGTGTGCATCTATGATGTAAGAGAACCCCCACCCCATCAAATCTCCGGATGAACTCTGCAACAGGCTTTTTCCCAGGGAATAATCCTGTGAGTCCCTTGGCCGTAGCTTAGCGGTAAAACATAGGAATGAGGACTCCTCAAGTCCAACAGGACTGTGTGGCCCAGAGGAGGAAGGTATGCTACGTCCCACCACACTAAGGTCTGCAGTCAAAGACCTAGACTTTAGAAAATTGTTTGCACATGCAGAAGCTTGCCAGTCCTGGTGCAGGCCTCTCAAGTTCTCATGCGTTGTTGGCAGGAACTTTCCTGCAGGTTGGTGCCATCTTTATACCTGCACCCATCTGTTGCATATTTGACTCTGTCTGCCTTCCATACACTCCTATGTTTAGAGCTGGAAGTGAAGGTCTGTATCCCCTTTTCCTCTTGGGAAGAGTCCAGAAGGTCATTATGCCAAATACAGATAGCAATAATGAGAAATCTCCCCCCAACATTTTCTCTCTGGGAGATGCTTCCTTTAGAGAAATCTTAAGACACTTGAAGTCCACTGTGGACTGGCCCGTGACCCCCCCCCCCCCGACACACACACACACACAAACACCAGAAATGCCTCAATGATTATCTGATGGAAAAGTATGTGAAGTCCTGTACCATTCCTGACTGAAATCTTTAGGGATGCAATAGTTTCAGTTTGGAAGCATGTAAATACAGCTGTGACAGCTTATAAAAAGGCAGATGTCCTCTAAGAAGACTAATATCCAGTTCAGGCATCCCCAGTAGACTTCTTGAACCAGAGACGATAAGCATCTTACATGAAATCCAGTGCTTTGAGCACAGTGGATAAGTAGGTCTTCTGTACTGCACTGAGGCTTAAATCCATCAACTGTTTCTCGTACCTGTTTGGCTTCCAGGCCTCCCTACTCACTGAGGTGCCAGAACAGCTTTCATCCCTTCTGTCTGCAGCATACACAGTAGGTTAATTATCTACTACTCGCCCTTACCCTGTTTCACAAAATAGATTTTGGTTCCACTGATACTGGGTAGGGCAGCAGGCATATGTATTTTTCAACACAGGATGGCATAACTGAGGCTCGTCTCCTACATTTAGGAGTTCAGGCAGGCCATCTTAAATGCTGCCTTTCTGACACAGATACTTTTCAGCCATCCATCATATAACCTGGTCATTAATCTCTGGAAGAGGAAAGAAGTCCTTGTTGCTGTTAATACTTTTGACTCCCACGCCCTTGGGGCTTCCATTTTCTTCTAGACCTTGTCTTGCACTTGCAGACAAAGAGGGCTTTTAAGTATCAAGGCAGTATGGATGACATTACAGCAAATTGTCTAGTTTGAACTCTCTTATATATTCTGGGATTCAGAGCCATGATTTCTATGATGATTTCTGTGTGCACAAGGATTCAAGTGCTGCAGTGTGTTACCACATGATCAGGTATATTGTTAGTAACAGCCTTTTATCCCGGGAGTGGGGTAGTGTGAGTCTTCCTTTCTTGCAGCTGGACTTGTTGCAGGTGATGGCACATGTCTGTGGTCCAAAGGAGGTGCCCCTTCAGGAGAGGAGACTCCACATTAACTAAGTGGGTTTGTTGGCCATCCTTCTGTCAGTGTAGGCTGTGGAGAGGAAGCTAATTCCAGAGCCTTTGCCTTGTTCAGGATGACAGCCCATCCATCATTTGCTACCTAAAGAAAGTTGTCTGACAGTTGTACCTCTTCTGTTGCAAGTCGATTCTCTTCTGGCAACAGACCATAGACAAAAGATGTCACTCTGCCAGTGGAGGCTGAAATGCTGGCAGGCTGTCTGGGATGCTCCTCCAGTCCTTGCTTAGGTCTGGAAATTCAGGAATCCTAAACCTTGGAGAGTAAGCAATGTTATTGTTCAAGAGAAAATAGTTATTTTCATCTATTCTGTGAAGCAGGGTAAGGGCGAGTTACTAGTAGATAATTTTCTGCCTTCATGCAAGGGAGACTCCTATATGCCTTCTTTCTTTTGATTCAATGCCTCAGTGCAGAATTCAAACAAGAAAGAGGAAAGCTAATCCTATTCATCCTTTGACCAAGAAGGCTCTGGGGTCTGAGGCCTTCAAGCTTCTGGTTGTACAAGGCATCTTTTTGGTTTAAGCTTGCGTGACTGTAGGCTCCACCTGTGGGTCTGGCTGCTGATTTTGTCTCTGTGATCCTGCAAGTCATCCCTTATGACCATGTTTTGGGCAAGGGGGGAAGAGTCTATCCATTTGGTTGGGGAGGTGTCCTTCCTGCCTTATTTGGTTAGCATGCAGATGCTTCTGTCTGTCATTGGGCATATGTATAATTTAAGATGATCTTTGTGTTTCACTGTTGCAGTCATCACCTGTGGGTTAACCCTGCTGTGGTAGCCCTCGGCAGGCCCGAATACCAGAGTCAGTGTTTTTCTGCGTCGGCTGCTGTCGCTTGCTGACTGACGTATGGTCATCAGTGCTAAAAAGCAAGGCATCTGACACAATTACATCAGTCTTTCTTGCCATGGAGCCCATAGCAGAAGCAGTTCGCAAGTGTGCCGGTCGGTTGTTACCAGAGTTTGAATTACAGCTCAAAACGTCTGAAGTTAAGTACCCCGTTGGGAATCTTTTTTTGTTGCACTAACCAATGTTAGAAAAAGTTAACTGTCTCGCCTGCGGAAAGCAAATCTCACACCAAGACTTCCATTCATACTGCATCACTTGTTTAGGCCCAGACCACGACGTCCCCATTGCCAGTTCTGTGCCCTCTTTAACATGAGAACCATTCGTCGTAGAGCTCTTATTGTAGCCAGGTATTTTCATCTTCCGTCTTGGCATTCCGAAATGGCATCCATCAGTCAACAATCTGTAGACTATCTGAAAAAACGTAAAGATAAAGATAGAGACAGGCCACACAAGGTAAGCCTTCCAACGACTGTACCGCTAAACAGGTCGTCAGTTCTCCAGAATTCTGTGAGGTGCCTTTGCAGTCCCTGATGCCCGATCCAGTACCTTCGCAAGCCTCTACCAAGACCCTTTCGGAGTCCGATACGCTGCAGAAATCTTCATCTTCCGAGCCTTTGGTTGTCTCTGCCTCGGTTGGGTCTGGAGCTGCGATGCAGGCACCGGCTTCCAAGGAGGTTTTTCGCACTACCGAATCTAGACAAAAAAAGACGTCTTCTCATCCAACTACCATTTCTCTCAGACCGATGGATACTCTTAGGCCCAGAAGCAAGGCCACTCCTAGGAAATCTACCTCTAGCCACCGTCTTACTCCTGCTCCACCACCCCAAGCTCAAATGCTTAAAATGGCAGAGGATCTTATCTCCCTTATCAGGGGTAGTCAGGCCACAGCTTCTAAAAGGAAAAGAGACCCTTCTCCTGAAATGCTGACAGAACAGGATTCTGAGGAGTCTGATTATTCAGATTTTGAAGAGGAACAACAACCTCTTACTGCTTATGAGGATTCAGATGCAGTGGAATCCATTCTTTCTGCCTCCCCACCAGATGATCTTTCCTTTGGGGAAAACCTTCACACCCTCAGGAAAAATTTCCACTAGGAATCCCAGGACTTCCCTCAGTCTAAGAAAAGAGTAAGAGAGTTTCTAGACCTGCTCTAGCACAGACCCTTGGCCACCCCCTATCTTAGAGGTGGTGGATCATGTCTTCCGTGAATCCAGCTTAGCTGCTGATGCCCTCCCACCTGCTCCCAGTAAACCTGGCAGGTATTACAGAGTACCGTATTCTTACAAATACCTGTACAGAAATCCTAATGCAAATCCAGAGGCCATTGCACAGGGACCAAAAGGAGCTAAGTCTAGTTCTGCAAAAAATCCTATTCCTTCTGACAAGGATTCCAGAGCTCTGGACAGATGGAGTAAAAAAATTATACACCTCTGCAACCTTAGCTATCAGAGCACTTAACTGTCGGTTCCGCATGTTAAAATATCAGCAACACACTTTGGATCTATTAAAGCCAACGATTTCAACCTTTCCTGACTGTGCCAATTCAAAAGAGTTAGCAGATTTATTGCACTGTACTTGTCAAGTGGCCAAACACTCATTACACTGAGGAAATGACACTCTAGAAGCCTCAAGCAGGGCAGCAGTGTCAGGATCTGCCATTAGGAGACATGCATGGTTGAAGGAACAACCTCTCCCTGATCATGTCAAATCTGAATAAGTTGATGCACCCTTGGATAAGGACGGCTTGTTTGGAGTAAAAGCAGAAGAGGTGCTTAAAAAGATGGAAGACAAAGCAAAATCTATGCAAACAGTAAAATATTTCTTTCAGATACAACCTCCTAGGTTCAGCAGAAATTTTCCATCAAAACACTGGTCCTTTCCTGCACCTAGCAGACAGGGGCAAGGTAAGCCCCGCAGGGACAGACCACCCAGGCTCCTATCCCAGGGACAACAGACAACCAAGCACTGGACCACTTCCGCATCATAGGCAGGGAGTTCTAAGCCATCCCTGTATGGCAAAAACTCTCAGTGACTCTCCCCCCCCCCTCTGCCCTCTCTTCACTAATCAAAAACAGAGAAGAAGGCTCTGCCTCTGCCAAAAAAATTGGCTTTCTGTAACAAAGGGCCACTGGGTCTTAAAGATAATTTTTCAGGGACATAAATTCTCCTTCAACGATCTCCCAATTCCAAGAGGGTACCCAGACTTACCTCCAAATCAGTGGGCAGAGACATTGAAACAAGTCCAAACTCTCCTATCCCAAGGGGCAGTAGAACCTGTCCCCTCAGATCAAACAGGCAAAGGCTTTTATTCCAAACTATTCCTTGTTCCCAGGAAAGAGGGCACTTGGCTCCCCATCCTGGATTTACCCATTCTGAACACCTCCCCAGTGGTCCCCATATTCAAAATGCTAACCTGGCAGCAGTTGCTGCCTATGCTGACAAGAAATGCCTAGTTAGTTACCGTAGCTCTAAAAGATGCCTACCTCCACATCCCCATAAGTGAATCCTGCAGGAAATTCCTTGGGTCTATATTAAATCAGCGAACACTGATTTATCGACCCCATGTAAGCGAAAGCTTACAATCCCGAACACTTAGAACAGCGATTTGTTTCCCAAGGAAAAAAATCACTGTTCCAAAAAAGAAAAAAAACTTTAAAACATTACGCTGTGCCCCCCACACCACTCTACTTAAATTTAGCAACTCTGAGATCGCACTGCAGTGACAAAAATGGCAAAATAATGAAGGCGACCAAGCGATTTCTTTCCCAGGGAAAGAATGTGATTATATGCCGTTGCAGTATTTTGCCGTTTCGTGCTTTCAAGTTCAATCAAGACACATTTGAAAGAATGAGTCTTCGATCATATAATGAAGACCCAATTCCTTCGCTTCAGAGCAGGCTCACAACACTTTCAGTTCTCTGCGCTACTCTTTGGCTTATCTACTGCTCCCAGGGTATTCACCAAATGCTTAGCCCCGGCCATAGCCTTTTGCAGACAGAAAAATATACAGATTTACCCTTATCTGGACGACTACCTCATTCAGGCAGAGTGCAAAGAAAAGCAACTCAAGAACCTCCTCTTTGTCAAAACCCTGCTAACCTCCTTAGGGTACACCATCAATGAGAAGAAATCAAAGCAAACACCCTCCAGGAAGATCATTTTCTTGAGAGCACGGCTGGACAGAGCATCCCAAATGGCCTTCCTGTCCCCAGAGAAGCAGAGCTGCCTGCCTCTCTACTTTATCCAGCTGGCTTCCAGAAGACACCTCACTGCAAGGAAGGTCCTGCAAGCCTTGAGGTACATGGTATCTTGCATCCTTCTAATTCCTCTGACCAGGCTTCGCATGAGAAAACTTCAGTGGTATCTAAAGAACCTTTGGTGTCAGCACTCTTAACCACTAGAGACTTCTCTCCCTCTGATTCCCTTTATAAGGGCCGAGTTTCTGTGGTGGGCAGGGGCCTGTGCCAAGAACAAGGGTCTTTCCTGCTCCACTCCGTCCAACCGGGCAGACCATTACCACCAATGCCTCAGACATTGCTTGGGGCGCTAACCTAGAAGGCAGGTGCACCCAAGGTCTTTGGGATGCCCAGCACCTTCCCTTACACATCAACCAGAAGGAAATTATGTCAGTACATAAGCCTCTGACATCCTCCAAACCCCATCTCAAGCCAGAGGTTCTCCTTATCAAAACAGACAACACCACAGTAATGTGGTACATCAACAAACAGGGAGGGACCCAATCTTACCCTTTGTGCAGACTAGCTGTGAATCTCTGGCTTGATAGCTTCTTCCATGGGATTACACCTAGTAGCCCAATACCTACCAGGGATCAACAACACCCTGGCAGACCACTTAAGCAGAAAACTACTGGAACCCCACAAATGGCAGCTCCACAGAAAAATCTTTTTTTACAAATCACTCAGGAGTGGGTGACTCCAGAGGTGGATCTCTTTGTTTCGCATCTCAACCATCAGCTGAAAAAAAATCTGTACCAGGGAGTATCACCACCTAGCATGGAAGGTGGGGATGCCTTGACCTTCCCCTGGAACATCCTCTGTGTACACATTCCCTCCTCTGCCTCTTATTCCCAAGGTACTAATCAGAATGAGGGAGGAGAGATCAAAGGCCATCCTCATTGCTCCAGATTGGCCCAGACAACATCGGTACCCCTTACTGCACAACCTGACAGTACAGCCTCCCAGGCAGCTTCCCCTCATCTCAGACCTCTTGACTCAGGTTAGGGGGGGATGCTGCACCCAGACTTGTAGACTCAAACTATCGGCATGGCTAATACTCTAACAGGTCCTAGACATTATCACAGAAGCCAGAAGGTCCTGCGCCAGAAAATCTTATGCAGGAAAATGGAAAAGATTCTGCTCCTGGAGCCAGTCCAGAGGGGGCAATACCTCACAACCTTCCATCCCTCTTATCCTGGACTTCTAAGCGGAGCTACTTGATAGTGGCCTCTCCTTCTCGTCTGTTAAAATCCATGCCTCGGTCATTTCAGCTCATTTTGATACAGATCAGCCCCTGTTCTTCCATCCTTTGATTAATCAATTCCTCAAAGGGGCTTCTAATGTCGGACCTCCCAGAAGGCCACCCACACCAGCCTGGGACCTGAATTATGTTTTGGAATAACTAACCTTACCATCCTTTGGACCTGCTGCTTCAGCAGAACTAAGATACCTCTCCTGGAAGACTGCTTTTCTCCTAGCTATCACCTCAGCCAGAAGAGTTTCAGAACTTCAGGCACTGATGGCCATTGAGCCCTTCATCATTTTCCATGCAGACAGGGTCTCCCTGAGGACTAATCCCTCCTTTATACCCAAGGTGGTATCTAATGTGACTGTCAACCAGGCCATTCATACCCACCTTCTTTCTTAACCCTCAAAGCAAGGGGGAAAGAATTTTGCATTCACTAGACTTGCACAGACAGCTCAGATACTATCTGGACTGTTCAAAGAAAACTGCAGACTTGTCTCTCACATTGTGTAACTTTGGTAAAATAAAAAGAAAAATACAAGTGATGATGGAGCACTATATCACACAAAATTAACTTTAATGAACTTTAATCCACTGGTGTAGTGCTTTCAGCCCAAGAATTAGGCCTTCATCAGAACCAATCCACTGGTTTAGCGCTTTCAGCCCAAGAATTAGGCCTTCATCAGAACCAATCCACTGGTTTAGCGCTTTCAGCCCAAGAATTAGGCCTTCATTTTGTGTGATATACTATCTGGACTGTACTAAACCCTTCAGGAAAACAGACCAACTACTTGTCAGCTTTGTCCCAGGTACAGAGGGGAAGCCCATTTCCAAGCAAACCATTTCCAAATGGATATCACACTGTATCCATTTCTGCTACAGATTACATGTGAACACCCCCCCCCCCAAGTCTGTTCAAACCCATTCCACTAGGGAAGCATCCACTTCCACAGCATTCCTCAGAGGAGTTCCTACCAGGGACATCCTGGAAGCTGCCACATGGACGTCTGTTCATACTTTTACCAAGCATTACCACCTACCTCTATTTTCTAAGGCAAGGGCTGGGTTTGCTTCTGCAGTTCTGCAGGGAATGCTGACCCATGCCTAGGTCTCTTTCTAGTCCCACCACCCCTCTCCTCAGCTTTGGGAATCCTCCCACAGGTGATGACTGCAACAGTGAAACACGAAGAACATAGTACAGTTGTGTACACTTACCATAAATCTAGATGTTTGAATGTATTCACTGTTGCAGTCCTGGTTTCCCCTCCCTTCTTCCCCCCTTATATTTTCTTTCTTTAGGGAGATATAAGCTTCTCATGGTGGCTTTTAGCCACCAGGACCACTTTACCATATTTTCTTGGGCATCTGACCGGTTAGGGCAAGAAAAAGTGATGCAATAGCGTCTGCTGCATTGTTTTGTAGCACTGACGATCTGACGTCAGTCAGCAAGTGACAGCAGCTGACGCAGGAAAAACATTGACTCTGGAATTTGGTCTGGTCGAGGGCTACCACAGCAGGGATAACCCACAGGTGATGACTGCAACAGTGCATACACTCGAACATTACATTTATGGTAAGTGTACACAACTGTACTTTCCATTTAGCCCACTGTCATACTGCATTTATTCATGTTGGACAGGATAGTGGTCTAGTAATTGTTTCTCAAGATTTCTACTTCACCAGTAGCCTTTGAAGAACTTCATTCTTCTTGGAACGTGTATGTAATATCTGGGTGTTTGTCAGAATGCTCCATAGATGGGTTAATAATCTCCAAGAGGTGTTTACTAATACTCCGTTCTTGAGTGCACCAAGTGATGTAACAAGTTCCTCTAGGTAGACATTAGCTTGTTTAAAGGTATATACCAAAGATACTGCATCCTTCCTTTTTTTAGTTATAAAATTTCGTAGAAGTTTTCCATCATATATGTATGTAAATATGTTACTGACTTTTTACATCAAAATCAAGTCTGTATTCACATTCACTAGACTTATAATAACTTAAATAACTGCAACTTTTCCGTCTTTATATCAAGATGAATTCTCAGACTGTCTATTTATCTGCCTGGTTTCTTTTGCAGGGATATTCTCACTGCATATCGGATCATCCTTTTGGGATGGTTCTTGCTAAACTGCAAGTTTTCTTGGAGACACAACTAGAGGAGCCTGTACTCTGCATCTCTTGGCAGTAACATTTCTCGCAATCTTGATTTTCCTGTGATAGTATTGTCTGCTAAAATCTTGAATGCTCCTCTTCTTTGCACTTTAACGTGTTTGTATTATACAGATGTATTTGATTCCCCCACTGTAGTATTCTTTCTTCTCCACTAATAACAAGATCTTAGCTTAGCTCCTTCTCACGAATAACAAGATCTTAGCTTAGCTCCTTCTCAAACTATTTCAGCTTTTTTGCTGTTGACCTTTCCATAACTTTGTGTTCTTACTGTGTTGTTTTTTTCCTTTTGTGACACAGTGGTAGGAGACTTCACTTTCAGATGATTTCATTCCAGCATTTCCTGTAGTTAGTATTGATTTTCAGGCATCTCTAATGTAGCTGAAGTAGGTAAATTGCTTTTCAGCCTTATGACCATTTTTAGTTGAGCTGGTGAAGGACTGAGTTCCTGGAGTGGAGAGTTCTCAGACTGTGAGAGGACAGTCCTCATAGCTATTACTAGAGCTGTTTCTCATGAGATTCTTCATTGTTTGGATAATTCATTCCACTTCTCCATTTGAATGGGATAGTGTACATTTCATAGGTTCATAACTGATTACTAGGCTAATAACCTCAAGGGATCTTTTTAAGCAAAGTCCAGCTTCCAAAATGTATCTGATAAGGTTTGATAGGCCTAGAGTTATTTTAAGGGTATATTTAGGCTTGGGCATTGGTGTTGCTGCGGTAGCTAGAACGTCTTCTGTGTGGGGACATGCGTGAATGGGTGTACCTTCGTTGAAGGTTGTGCATCAGGGCTGGCAACTCGGCACGTAAAAATTTACTGCCAATCATTAGCGGACCGGAGTTCTGCTGTGGCGACCCCTAACCGGGAAAAGCCGAAAGACACAACAACATTTAGGCTTGGGCATGGGTGGTCAAGCATTTACAGGCTGCCTCTTAAAGAGACATGGGTGCCAGACCAGGGTTGGTTTATTGATTCCCCATCCACTGGTTTAAGTTAGACTTGAATTGGGTTAGGGAAGAACTCTGTTTCATATGGATGGAAAGCTTGTTGCAGAGAAGGTGTAATCTCAGACACACACCTTTTGTGCCTGTATGTCCTTTTTATGTTGCAGATGAAGTTTAGGTCGCTAGCTCTGGTAATTTTAATGCTGTTTGTTTTGCAGATGTGCAGCAAGTTTATCAAAATGGGATCAGGGGATGCATTGAAGACCAGGCATAGCTCACCACTCGGCAGG
Organism: Protopterus annectens; assembly: GCF_019279795.1. Classification (NCBI taxonomy): domain Eukaryota; kingdom Metazoa; phylum Chordata; order Ceratodontiformes; family Protopteridae; genus Protopterus; species Protopterus annectens. Next base: position 967,756,927 of record NC_056726.1, read on the forward strand.
TTGTACCAGACCAAATAGAGGGACAGGACTTTAAGGCAGTCGGCATAGGACCTTTTGTTTAGACCATGTATTCTTTTTGTGAGGAACCTGTATGGATTCTGCAGTTGTTGAATGTACCTGGCCAGGTAGATACTGAAGGGCGCATTGTACTCATTGATTGGTCTGATAAGGGCCAGGTACAGTGAAACAATGACATGTTTGGACCTTGCTGCCATACCCTTGCTTGTAAGTTATGCAACATAGAATGATTTCCTTATTTCTATAGGCACGTAATTTGTGTTAATATGTTAGACATTCCAGTTATGCACAAGTCTAAAATTGTTGACGTTTGTATTGAAAACCACTAGGTATAACATCATCAGGTGTCCCTGTCTTCAGAAAGTTAACTTTAATGTACGGATCACAATTATCACTGGTTTTATTTGTCACTTTGTTTGCTTCAGGGTAGTTGAAGTGATTTACCCACATAAGACACACATCTTCCTTAAGTCTTTACTCTCTTGAGCCCATTCAGTCTTCCTTCTTCTGGGTTTATCATTTGTGTTCTCAGTTGTGAGCTGAAATGTATAGGCCACAGCTGTACATTCCTAGTTGTGTTTGACTCCATATTCGTTGCCCTTACAAACGTGTCTCTCACTGTCTCTTATGTGATTCTACGTCAAATCAAGCATGTGTGTTCTCAGTTGACTGGGACTATTATTTTGTCAGTCATGAATATAAAGCCCTGGAAACAACATACTTTTTTCCTTCAAATGACAGTAAGATTGAATTTCTTTCTCTACTGATAATCCACACCTAGGCCTGCTTGTCATTGGAACATTTTTTGATAACTGCATTCCTAAGTCAGCATCAGTACTTCCTTGAAATTTATTGTCATCTATCATTGGTCACTGTACCTTACACTAAGAATTTGTAGTTCTACTAGACATTTCTTCATGCTGCCGTGGTAAATATCCATTGTCAACATATCTGCTATGTGTAATCTCTTGGCTGATCTATATTTTACTTGCAGATCATACTTCTGTAGATTAAGTAATATTCTTTGCAGTCTTGGAAGTACTTTATGCAAAGATTTTCTGAATATGCTTTTAAAAGATTTACAGATGTTCTCCATCTGAACCTTTTTTACCTTATAGATTTTTAGAGTTGATGGCCAAGGAGACCTTTAAGACTCTCCGCCATAATTGTTTCATTGAATATTGTGTCTGTGCCTCTCTGTAGTTATTTATTTTTCTGTTTAATTGTTTCATAGAATACTGTGGTCTCTCTCTGTCTCTGCAGGTAGTTTCTTGTCCGCCCTCCCTGTTCTTGTTTTGGTATTAATCTTGGTGGCTTTGGAATTGTCCACCCCTCCTGTAAATTTGAGTTTGAACACTCCTCCTGGGTCTATCTCATTTGCTCACTCAACCGAGTGCAGTGAGATCATATTTTGACTTCAGACACTCCTACCAATCCCATCTGTTCAGCTCTATCCCAGTCTAGTGTCACTAGCTCACTCTACCTAATACAGAGAGAACATTTGTGAAGGCAAGCCACTTAGGTCCTTAATTTTGAATTATCTTCTGTTTCTCCTTTCTCCCTTTCACTTTCCCAAAAAAATAAAAAAAAATTCTAAGCTTGTTTCCTGCCTTTCCTGTAACTAGTCTAGCCCAGATACAGATTTGCTGTATCCGGGCCTGTTTGTAAGCTTCTGAGCCCCCCCCCCCAAGCCTTTCTGTGTTAGAGGGAAGCCTTCAAGCTTATCAGTGAAAAGGACTAGGTGGTCTGTCTACCACAAGAGTGGTTTCTGGCCCAGTAATTGTAGTTTATTGGCAGTTTCTCTATCTCTTTCAACTTTCTGGTTTAAAAGCCTGCATTTGCGCTTGTTTCCCACCTTTCTGTAACTAGTCTAGTCCAGATACAGATTTGCTGCAACCAGGACTGTTTGTAAGCTTCTGAGCCCCCAAAGCCTTTCTGTGCTGGAGGGAAGCCTTCTAGCTTATCAGTGGGAGTGGTAAGCACTAGGTAGCCTGTCTACCACAAGAGTGGTTTCTGGCCCAGAAATTGTAGTTTATTGACCGTTTGGCAGTTTCTCCATCTCTTTCAACTTTCTGGTTTAAAAGGCTGCGTTTGCTCTTGCTTCCCACCTTTCCTGTAACTAGTGTAGTCCAGATACAGATTTGCTGTATCCAGGGCTGTTTGTAAGCTTCTGAGCCCCCCAAGCTTTTCTGTGTTGGAGGGAATTCTTCCAGCTTATCAGTGGGATTGGTAAGCACTAGGTAGCCTATCTACCACAAGAGTGGTTTCTGGCCCCGAAATTGTAGTTTATTGGTCGTTTGGGCAGTTTTTCCATCTCTTTCAACTTTCTGGTTTAAAAGCCGGTTTTGCGCTTGTTTTCCACCTTTCCTGTAACTAGTCTAGTCCAGATACAGATTTGTTGTATCCAGGACTGTTTGTAAGCTTCTGAGTCCCCCAAGCCTTTCTGTGTTGGAGGGAAGCATTCTAGATTATCAGTGGGAGTGATAAGCACTAGGTAGCGTATCTACCACAAGACCCAGGTACAGATTCTTAAGTTTTAGCACTTGAATTTGCTTATTCGTGCTCAGCACTTGTTCAGAACTTGTTGTTAGCACTAAATAAGTTACAAATTAACTACAGCAGTCAACATTCCTCTTTACCTAGAGGAAAACAGTTTTTGTACTTACTTTCCTAACTTGCTTAGAGAAAAACAGTTCTTATGCTCACTTTCCTCACTTGTCTAGAGGAAAGTAGTTTTTTATTCAGGCATGTCCAAGGGTCAGCTCCCAGTGTTCTCTCTTGTCTATCTGATGCATCTGGACATATTGGGGCAATGAACAATTGCCTCATGTACACAGACAACCCTCTCTTCCTACCACCCAACACCACAACCTGTGAGAGATGCACTTATCTAGCCAAAGTGGAGGTAAAGCTCTCTCCAACCAAAACTGAACTTGACAGTCAAGAAGCGAAGGTAAACACTTCCACACTCCTCGCATAGTCCCACTAAACCTACATCACCAAAATCCACACATAGAAACACACAAACATTCGTGGAGGCTCTCAATAATAATCTGCTTAAGCAACAGATACCTCCAAAGCAGAAACATAAGCAACCTCCACCCCCAACACAACCCAAATGACAGCCCACAGACTCAGTTTGCCACTCAACCACAGCCAATAAGGCAAACCATCGTACCCAACACACTAGTCATAGGTGACTCTATAGTCAGGAACACTGATGTCCCACTCACCAGGCTAAACAAGGAGAAGGTTCCTGTCAGCTGCCTGTTGGGTGCCAGGATCTGCCACATAACCCACGCACTCAGGTCACTCCACAACAAGTACAAATATGACTCTGTCATTGTCCATGTTGGTGTGAATGACCTGAGACGTCCCTCCCTGGACTACATGAAAAGAGACATGGAAGAGCTCTCCAATCTTGTAGTCCAGGCAGGTATGACCCTAGCCCTGAGTAGCATCCTGCCATCACCCAACATGATACTGCAGTACAAGGACAAAATGATTTACTTCAATTGGCTAAGCTTCTGGTGTCATTCTAAGGGGATCCGTTATCTGCCTGCCTGAGATGACATGGTCAACAGACCACGATGTTTTGCCAGAGATGGCCTGCACCTGTCACCCCTGCAATTCCGGATACTGGCTAAGGCTCTTGCTGCCTCTGTAGTGCCTTTTTTAGGCAAGGTTCAGATGACAAATTCACCACTGTAACAGGAACAGGCAAGCAACAACTGAGGGTAATGTTACTCGATGCTAGAAGTCTAAATCTCAAAATGCACTCCCTCGAGGCACTCCTTAAAATGGAGAACATCGATATCTGTGCAGTGACCGATACCTGGTTCAAGGCTCCAGGGAGCACCCCTGCATTACCAGGCTAGAACTCATACCACACTTTTCGGCCACCTAACCTAGACCAAAGGTGGAGGTGTGTCCATATTCATTAAGGATATCCACACCTCCAGGCTAGTTGCTCAGCATAATGCATCCGAGGTTATCCAAGTGAAACTAACTCGGACAACATGCAGTCCAAATTGTAGCTTGCTATAGATCCCCCACCATGCCAAAGGATTCCCACTCCTCTTGTCTTGATATACTGTAAAATATTAGGGTTCAACCAAACACCGTAATAATGGGCGATTTCATCTACCCCACCATTAACTGGGAAAACATCTCGTGTACCAACTCCTTCGTTCAACGCTTTCTGAAATTCATAAATTCCAGTACCCTGGATCAACTTATCCACACCCCCAACAGGGGCAACAATATCCTAGACCTAGTCATTACCAACATGAGTGACCGGTGTTCCACACCTGAAGTCAACTCCTCGTTGGTCAGATCCAACCATAAGCTAATCACCCTAGATATCCACATCCTGCCCCCACCCCCCATTAAGGAAATCACAGTAAAAAATTTCTCCAAAGCCAACTTCATGCTTCTTAAGACAGAAGTGGCGAACTTCATGACACCCATGCAGATGGACAGTACAGTTACGACTGCTGAATCCTAGACAGATGCACTCTGTAAGCACTTACACGAGTGCATGGATTGTGCTATCCCAAACAGAACCTGTATGCTATCCTCCAAAAAAAGAAGCCAATCTGGTGGTCCCCTGCCATAAACAAACTCTACAACAGAAGGAAGAAACTATTGCAAAAGAGAGTAAAATCCCTTGAATGGAGGAGTTCCCTGGTCAGCCTCAATAAGAAGCTGAGATCCCTTATAAGATCCTCCAAAGCTAGCTATGAAAACAAAATCACCACTGATTCTAGGAACAACCACAAAGCATTTTATAGCTATGTCAAGAATCTCAATGGCGACACCCAGATTTGCTCTGAGTTACAGCACAATGGAATGAAAATTACAGAACCAACTGGTATTGCCAACATCCTAGCAGATAGGTTCAGTACTAACTTTACCCCCTCACCCCTTAAAGGGCCCATATCTATACAGGAAGAATGCAGACTCCCTGTAATCACAACTACGCAGGTAAAAGCTGCACTCTCTAAAGCCAAAAACACAGCATCCATGGGACCTGACAACATCCCAGGCTGCGTTTTACACGAATTTCAGAATGAACTGGCTCCCCAGCTAAGCACCATGTTCGGAGCCACCACTGATCCCGAGAACTATTACCCTATTAACCTGATAAGCCTGGTCTGTAAGGCCATGGAACGTATCGTCATGGAACTCACAAAGACATTGGTAATCTCCAAACTCTGGTCCCCACTCAGTTCGGGTTTGTGAAAGGCAGATCATGCCTCCTGAACCTAATCGACTTCTTTGAGGCAGTCACCAAAGCTGTAGACAAGGGTAAAGTGGTTCACACAGCATATCCTGACCTAGCCAAGGCTTTTGACACCATCCCCCATTCTGGAATTACAGCTAAACTCACTAAACTGTGTATAAATCCCTACATCACAAGATGAGTTGCCAGTTAGCTCACTGACAGAACCCACACTGTAAGAGTTGTAGACTCCAAATATGACTTCAAACCAGTGACAAGTGGAGTACCACAGAGTTCAGTCCTGGGATCTCTCCTGTTTGGTATCTACTTCTCTGAAGTGCAGGCTAACACAGAAGGCCTTTGGCTAACGTAGTTCGCAGATGACTGCAAACTAGGAGCCATAGTTGAGTCCCCAAATGATATGGACATCCTCCAGAAGGGCCTCACTGAGACAGATGCCTGGTGTCAGAGCCATGGCCTCTAGCTCTATGCCAAAAAGGGCATTGTCATCCCCCTTTGGTAAAAACTCTGTACCCATGAACTACCACATAGGCGGCAGTTTACTTAATGCCGAATGTGTGATAAGAGACCTGGGGACCCAGGTGGACAGTAGTTTCTCCTTTGATAATCACGTCACCACAGTAGTCAGGAAATCCTTCTATGTGGCATACCTCATCACAAAAGGGTTCTCATCTAGGAAAAAAGATGTCATTGTTGCCCTCTGCTCGACACTCATTAGTCCCATTATAGAGTACAGCTCCCCTTTTGGAATGTATCTCACAAGACATCTGCAGCAGCTGGAAAGGCCACAGAAGTACCTCACAAAGATGATTACTGGCCTCAAACTGATGCCCTACACTGACCGTCTCAAAAAACTCCAGCTTTACTCTGTAGCATATCGCCTACTCCAAGGAGATCTCTGCCTAACATATAAAGCTGTGTTAAACCCAGAGCTGTTGGACATGCTACACCCAAAGAAATCCCAATCACACCAAGCTACATGCTCTAGGGACCTAAACCTTGTCACCCCAATAAACAGGACATGCTGGAGGGATAGATTCCTGTCCTGTCCCAGAGACTTCCCATACTCTGGAACAAGCTACCCATCTATGTCAAACAAAGTTCCTCATTAGCACTCTTCAAGAAAAATCTCGATAAGTGGATGGGAAATAGGAAATACACCCCAGGGATCACTTCTGTGGCTCTGCTCGACAGGGGCATAGGAAAATAACTTTCTTCGGTGGCGCAAGCCAGGGAACCTTGTTGGCTAGGCTTACTTAGGCCCATGGGCCGATAGCCTAGTACCTACATATGAACCTATATCACCCAGTTTTGGTTTGAGGTTTACAGTGTTCCCCTGCTTAACAGATTTTTCCCACATAATCCCATGTGAAGATTTGCAGTCACCCATCCAAGCAGTCTGATTGGTTTTAATGTTCGCCAGGGATGTACTCTCTTTCATATGTAATGGGAGTCTATTCCAGAAATAAGGGATTGGGGGTTATTTATTTTAGTTTTAATTCATATTTGTTTTCCAGGCTAGATCATGACCTCCATGGACCTTTGTCAGACTCAGCTCGGGAGTGGCGTCTGTGTCTGGTTAATTGACTTGCTCAGTCACACAGGCTCACATAGGCAATGACAGCTGAAGGTAGCAAACCTTGCACCACTGGACCATAAGAAACCACTCATTAACAGCTCCTTAATCCTCTAAGGCAACTGCAAGACGATACCAGTTGTGCTAGCTGGGTATTGTTAATGTGATGATACAGGTTTAGAGGTTTAGTGAGAGTGTTTCCTTTACTAATTTTTTTTTTCTAAGTGAAAAAGTTAATAGAGTATTTGGTCATTCAGTGCACTGAAGGCTTAGCAAAGGTCACACCACATTTGTGCTTGTTTGCCACCTTTCCTATAACTAGTCTAGTCCAGATACAGATTTTCTGTATCCAGGACTGTTTGTAACCTTTCTTATAACTAGTCTAGTTCATATACAGATTTGCTGTATCCAGGACTGTTTTTAAGCTTCTGAGCCCCCCAAGCCTTTCTGTGTTGGAGGGAAGCCTTCTAGCTTATCAGTGGGAGTGGTAAGCAATAGGTAGCCTATCTACCACAAGAGGAGTGGTTTCTGGCCCAGAAATTGTAGTTTATTGGCTGTTTGCGCCGTTTTTCCATCTCTTTCTACTTTCTGGTCTAAAATCCCACGTTTGCACTTTTCCCTCCTTTTCTGTAACTAGTCTAGTCCAGATACAGATTTGCTGTATCCAGAACTGTTTGTAAGCTTCTGAGAGGTGCCAAATTCAGCTATTCAATTTTCCCTTAGCTCTGCTAGTTCTCTCCTCTCTTGCACTTTTACTAGCTTATTAGTCTAGCACTTTACCACACCAGACTTATTGTAGCAATTATTGTAGCACACAAGTGCTACCAGCACTAAATGTTCTACAAGGAAACAGCTCCAGTACTTATTATTGCCCACCCCTCCAGCATGTCTAAAGGTCAGTTCCCTGTGCTTTCTCCTATTAACCTGGTGAACATGGGTATCCTGAGGCAATGTAGCAACTGCCTCATGTACACCTACAACTGTCTCCTCTTACCTCGCAACACTCAGACTTAAGAGTGATGCACTTGTATATCCAAATTGGATGCCACAAACTATCCAGCCAAGACCGGAATAGCTGGTCAGTTGGAGAAGGTCAACACTTGCACCACACCACATGGAACACACAGCCCTCCAAAACGCACACCAGCACTGCCTTCACAAAAAAACACAAACCACACACCCACCTTCACAGAGGCTCTCAATAAAAATCTACCCAAACAGCAGAGACCTCCAACGCAGAAACGCACTCAACCACCACAACACTAATCATGAGACACAAATTTCCTAACCAGTGTGCCACTCAACCAAAGCCTCTAATGCAAAACAGCATGCCCAGCACACTAATCATAGGTGACTCGATAGTGAGGGACACTGATGTCCCACTCACTAAGTTGAATAAGGAGAAAGTAATAGCTGCATGTCAGGTGCCAGGATCTGCCACATAACGCACGCACACAGGTCCCTCAACAACAGATACAAATGTGACTGTGTTGTTGTACATGTGGGTGTGAATGACCTGAGACATACCTCACTGGACTACATGAAGAGAGACATGGAGGATTATGTAGCCCAGGCGGGTATGACCCTAGTCCTGAGCAGCATCCTACCATCACCCAGAATGATACTACAGTACAAGCAGAAAATTATTGATTTCAACAATTGGCTAATTTTCTGGTGTCATTTAAGGGGATCCAGTATCTGTCTGCCTGGGATGTCATGATTGACAGACCTCGATGCTTTGCCAGAGATGGCCTGCATCTGTCACCCCTGGGCTTCCGGATACTGGCTAAGGCTCTTGCCACTGCTATAGTGCCTTTTTTAGGTGGTGTTCCAAAGACCAAATTACCACCGTAACAGCTACAAACAAATGCAATCTGAGGGTCATGCTGCTCAATGCTAGAAGTCTAAATCTCAAAATGTACTCACTCGAAGCACTCCTTAAAATGGAGAACATTTACATTTGTGCTGTAACAGTGACCTGGTTCAAGGCAGCAGAAAGCACCCTTGCACTACCCTGCTATAACTCATTCCACACCTTTCAGCCCAAGAACTTGGACCGAAGCTCCAAAGGCGGTGGTGTTTCTATATTCAAAAAGGATGCACACACCTCCAGACTGGTAGCCCAACATAATGCAACAGAGATGCTTCAGGTACAATTAGCATTGGCTAAGACAGTGGTTCAGGTCGTAGCCTGTTATAGGTCCCCAACCATGTCCCAAGACTCACACTCCACACCCCTAAGCACCCTGGAGAATGTTGGGGTCCAACATAACACTCACATACTGGGCGACTTCACCTACCCCTCCATTAACTGGGAAAACTACTGGTGTACCAATACACTTGCCCAATGTTTTCTGGAATTCATTCATTCCAATGCCCTGGACCAGCTCGTTCTTACCCCCACTAGAGGTAGCAACATCCTTGACCAGGTCATTATGAACATGGTTGACCATTGCTCTACACCAATAGTCAACTCCTCCCTGGTTAGATCCGACCACAAACTCATCACCTTGGAAATCCACCCCCCCCCCCCCCGCAAAGGTAATCACCATGAAAAACTTCTCCAAAGCTAACTTTGGGCTCCTAAAAACAGAGGTGGCTAACTTCACGGCACTCATGTAAATGGAGAATAGTTGCATGACCACCGAATCATGCACCAATGCACTGTAGGAATACGTACACAAATACTTGGATCTCGCCATACCCAATAGAACCAAGATGCTGTCCTCCAAAAAAAGGAAGCCAATCTGGTGGTTCCCCCTGCCATAAACAAACTCTACAACAAACAGAGAAAACTGATGCGGAATAAGGTGAAGTCCCAAGAATGGAAAAACACCCTTATCAGCCTCATCAAAAAGTTGAGATCCCTCATTAAATCCTCTAAAGCTAGGTATGAAAACAGAATTGCAGCAGATAGTAAAGACAACCACAAAGCCTTCTATAGTTATGTAAAGAATCTCCATGGTAATACCCAGATTTGCTCTGAGTTACTGCACAATGGTACCTTCTATATTGAACCAACAGATATTGCCAGTATACTGGCCGACAGATTCAGTGCCAACTTTAACCCTCCCCCCCCCCAATACCAGTAGATTGCCAGGCACCCAGTATTACTGCCGCACAGGTTAAAACAGCAGTGTCTAAGGCCAAGAATACAGCTTCTGTGGGACCTGACAATATCCTTGGCTGTGTTCTACATGAACTACGTGAACTGGCACCTCACCTGCATGCCCTATTCAATCACAGCCTCACCTCAGGCTTTATCCCTACTAAATGACGCACTGCTACAGTCATCCCTCTCCGCAAAGGAGGACCGACTACAGACCCTGGGAATTATCGCCCCATTATCCTGACAAGTCTGATATGCAAAGCTATGGAGCGCATCATCATGGACCTAATAAGCAAGGATATAGGGACTCTTCAAACTCTGGATCCCACACAGTTTGGTTTTGTGAAGTGCAGATCATGCCTGCACAACTTGATCGACTTCTTTGAGTCAGTCACCAGAGTCAGTCACCAGAGCTGTGGGTGAAGGTAAGGTGGTTCATACAGCCTACCTTGATCTGGCCAAGGCCTTTGATACCATTCCCCCCTCAGAAATCATAGATAGACTAAGCTAGGCATCAACCCCTATATCACTAGGTGGGTTGCAAACTGGCTCACAGATAGAACCCACAGTGTGAAAGTAGCTGACTCCAAGTCAGACTGCTGACCAGTCACAAGTGGAGTCCCACAGGGATCGGTCCTGGGTCCTCTCCTGTTTGGTATGTACTTCTCAGAAGGCCAGGCCAACACGAAGAAACTCTGGCTGACAAGGTTTGCAGACAATTGCAAGTTGGGAGCCATTATTCACTCCCCAAGTGATGTTGACATCCTACAGAAAGGCCTCACTGAGAGCAACTACTGGTGTCAGAACCACGGCCTTAAGCTCAATGCCAAAAATGTGTCATCATCCACTTTGGGAAAAACCCAGATGTTCTTCGTGTTTCACTGTTTCAGTCATTATATTTGGGTAATCCTGCTGGCAGGTTGCCCTCAGTCGGCCTGAATTCCAAACTCTTGGGTCCTGCGTCGGCTGCTGTCGCCCCTTCCCTGACGTCAGGTCGTCAGGGGTATAAAAGAAGCAGCCGACGCCATTTTCTTCAGTCTTTCTTGCCACGCGGTGCCTGAAGCAGAAGCAGTTCGCAAGTGCCGGTTAGCCGACTCCTGAGATTTTCGTGTTCAAATTTCAGATCCGAAGTCTCCAATAAAGCTAAGTACCCCATTGAGGAAACTTTTTTCTTGCTCCAGACCGATGTCAGAAAAAGTAAATAAGTGTATTTCTTGTGGAAAGCAAATACCTCATAAGGACTTTCATTCTTACTGTATTCCTTGCCTAGGCCCTGATCACAACGTTTCTGGTTGTCGGTTTTGTGCTAGATTTAACCAACGCACTATTAAGCATCAGTATGATTTTGCTTTAAACTACTTTTGACGCAGCTTTAATTATCCAGAAATGTCGTCTGATAGCCATCCGACTACCGGAGTTCACAAAAAAACGCAAAGAAAAGGAGAGAGAGAAACAACCGAGGCCCAAAACCGATGACGAAGCTTCTCCTAAGCCAGTCACTGGTTCTCAGTGAGGCACTTTCGCAGTCCCTGACGCCTGCTACTTTAGAGTCGCAGGCCGCTACCGACTCCCACGTGGAGTCGGCCGTGCCACTGCAAACTCAAGGTACTGGAGCCTCGGATACTATTCCCTCAGATGGCTCTGGAGCCACTGAGCAGGCACCGGCTTCTGAGGGTGTATTCAGACCTAAACATCTTTACATTAAACCAACTTCAGCTTCAAAGGCAAAGACTAAAGCACCTTCTAAAGCAAAGACACAAACTCTAGAGCCACGTGGGCAAACCTCTATGCCCAAAAAACAGATGCTCAAAATGGCCGAAGACTTGATTACCTTGATCAGAGGTTCCCATCCCCCTCCTGATAAGAGGCCTAGGCAAGAGACTGACTATGAATCTTCAAATCAGGTTTCTATTTCATCTGATTCCTCTTCTGATCAGGAATATTCAAATCCAGCTCCAGACAAGTGACAAGTGGAGTACCTCAGCGTTCAATCCTGGGACTGCTCTTGTTTGGCATCTACTTCTCTGAAGTACAGGCCAACACTAAGGGACTCTGGATAACAAAGTTTGCAGATGACTGCAAACTGGGAGCCATTATTGAATCCCCAAATGATGTGGATACTCTACAAAAGGGCCTTACAGAAACAGATGCTTGGTGCCAGAGCCATGGACTCAAGCTCAATGCCAAGAAATGTATAGTTATCCCCTTTGAGAAAAAACATGTATCCGTGAATTACCATATAGGTGGCAGTACACTAAACACCGAAAGTTTGATAAAAGACTTAGGGACACAGGTGGACAGTGGTCTCACCTTCGATAACCACATCGCCACAACAGTCAGGAAATCCTTCTATGTGGCACACCTCATCACTAAGGGCTTTTCATCCAGAAAAAGGAGGTCATTGTCCCACTGTACTCATCCCTCATTAGACCCATTATAGAATACAATGCCCCGTTTGGTATGTACCTCTCAAGACATCTGCAACAACTAGAAAGGCCACAGAAATACCTCACTAAAAGAATCACAGGCCTAAAGCAGATGCCCTATGCTGACCGCCTTAAAAAACTCCAGCTATACTCTGTCGCATATCGTCTACTCAGAGGTGATCTTTGCTTAACATACAAGGCCATGTCAAACCCAGAGCTGTTGGACATGCTACACTTAAAGAAATCCCAATCCCTCAGAGCCACACACTCCAGGGATCTAAGTCTTGTCATCACAATAAACAAAACATGCTGGAGGGATAGGTTCCTGACCCAGAGACTCCCCAGACTCTGGAATAGATTGCCCATACATGTCAAGCAGAGTGCCTCTTTGGTCCTCTTCAAAAGGAACGTTGACGATTGTATGGGAGAAAGGAAATTCACCCCGGGGATCACGTCAGTTGCCCTGCTAGACAGGGGTCCAGGGAAGTAAATAGTGTGGGAAGAAATAGCCAGGGAATTGTTATGGCTAGGCTTGTATAGGCCCTAGGGCTGATAGCCTAGTACCAACCTATGAACCTATTCTCTTCCCCCTATGAGGATTCTGATGCTGAAGAATCTATACCTTCAGCTTCTCCTCCAGAGGATTATTCTTTTGGGGAAACCTTGCATACCATGAGGGAGCACTTCCACTGGGAGAGCCAAGATTTTTCAGAATCTAAAAAGAGGCTCAGGAATTTCCTTTTACTACCTCAACACAGGCCTCTAGCCATTCCACCTGTGTTAGACATTGTAGATGATGTGTTTTTTGAGTCTAGTCTTAGCACTCCTTACCTCCAGCTCCTGTTAAGCCTGACAGATATTATAGGGTCCCTGACTCTCATAAATTCATTTTTAAAAACCCTGCTGCAGACTCAGAAACTATTTCACAGGGTCCCAAAGGAGTTAAGGCTTCCACTGCAAAAAACTCTACCCCCTCTGACAGAGATTCTAGGGCACTGGATAGATGGGGAAAAAAGGTTTACACATCTGCTACCTTGGCTATAAGGGCCTTAAACTGTCAGTTTCATATGCTTAAATATCAGCAACATGTCATGGCATTGCTTAAATAGAAAATGTTGTTAATCTCTGAATGTGCAGAAAACAAGGAAATGCAGGATTTATTGCATGCAGCTGAACAAGTTGGAAAGCATACTTTGCAATGTGGTTTTGCTTCTTTGGAAGCCTCCTGCAGGGCCGCAGTTACGGGTTCTGTAATTAGGAGGCATGCTTGGTTAAAGGAACAAAATCTGCCTGATCATGTCAGTTAAATTATTAGATGCACCTTTACAGCATGATACATTGTTTGGTGTTGAGGCAGAAGAGGTGTTAAAGAAAGTGGAGGACAAAGCTAAATCTATGCAAACTGTCAAAGATTTTTTTACAAGTACAGCCACCCAGGTTTAGTAGACACTGGCTTACAAAGAATTGGTCCTTTCCAGTGTCAGACAGACCTCAAAGGGGCAGATCCAGACACCCTAGAGGCAGATCCCAGCCGCAAGGTTCATACAGGTCTAAGCAATGGGGGTGCTTCTACCTCCAAAAGTGGAGAAGACAAATCACAACCATACAGGAAACAGTCACAATGACTTCCCCCTGCCTGAACCAAGCACTTATCTCCTGGCAGCACCCTTAGGGGGAAAATAGCACTTTTTTCTCAAAATTGGCACATTAAAACCCAGGACAAATGGGTTCTAAACATAGTATCACAAGGCTACAAGTTTCACTTCCATACCCTGCCAAAGGCAAACGGTTGGCCAGATCTGCCAAAAAATCAATGGGAAGAGGCTCAAAAACAAGTCTCATCCCTCATGGACATGGGGGCTGTTCAACAAGTGCCACAGCAAGAGCAGGGACAAGGATTTTACTCAAGACTGTTCTTGGTACCCAGAAAGGACAAAACATGGAAACCAATACTGGACCTGTCTATTCTAAACACTTACCTGGATATACCAAAATTCAAGATGTTGACCTTCCAGCCGCTTCTGCCCATGCTGGGCAAAAAGGCTTGGCTTGTGACTTTAGACCTAAAAGAGGCATACCTGCATGTCCCAATCAGGCAATCATGCAGAAGATACCTCAGATTCAAGGCTGGCTCAATGCATTACCAATTCTCTGCACTGCCCTTTGGCTTATCTACTGCGCCCAGGGTCTTTACAAAGTGCCTGGCACCAGTAATCACTTTCTGCAGACAAAGAGGAATACAAATATATCCTTACTTGGACGACTGCCTCATTCAAGCAGAGAACAAGGACATTCTACTACAGCATCTGGCGTTTGTGAAAAGACTTTTAACATGCCTAGGGTACACAGTCAACGAAAAGAAATCAAAACTAGTACCCTATAAAGAGATAATATTCCTGGGTGCAAGCTTAAGTACAACTGCCCAGGTGGCTTATCTCACGCCAGACAAACAAAGGCAACTGGCTACCTATTTCAAAAGATTGACAACAAAGGCCCAGTTATCTGCAAGAAAAATTTTGCAGGCTTTGGGCTTCATGGCATCCTGCATCCTACTAATTACATATGCAAGACTGCATATGAGGAAACTTCAATGGTACCTAAAAAGTGTCTGGACGCAACATTGCCACAGCCTGGAAACAATGATTACTCTCATTCCCTGCCTGCAACAGGAGTTTCGATGGTGGGCCAAGACTTGTCACCAAAACAAGGGACAGCCATTCTCAATACCCCCAGCCTGGCAGAACCTAACAACGGATGCATCAGATTATGCCTGGGGGGGCCCACATGGCAGGAAGAGGCATTCAGGGCACCTGGTCCACAAACCAAATGCATCTACATATCAATCAAAAAGAGATGCTAGCTGTTCAAAATGCCCTGACAGCCTTCAAGGACCTAATTCATCCGGGACAACTACTGCTAAAGACAGACAACACCACGGTCATGTGGTACATAAACAAGAAGGGGGGCAGGAATTCTTACCCCCCTTGCAGACTAGCCATGGCTTTGTGGGACACAGCATTGACTTACCAAGTTCATCTGCAGGCACAATTCCTGCCAGGAAAGGAAAATATTCTGGCAGACGAACTAAGCAGAAACCTCATGGATCCCCACGAGTGGTACCTGGATCCACAAGTCTTTAACACGATAACAACTAAATGGGGATACCGGGATATAGATCTTTTTGCCTCCCCTCACAACTACCAACTAAAAAGATTCTGCACAAGGACTTATCACAGACAAGCATGGAAAGTGGACGCCTTATCTTTCAACTGGAAAAACCTATCAGTTTATGCCTTTCCTCCTCTACCTCTCCTCCCCAAGGTACCCCTAAAGGTCAGACAGGAGAAACCAAAAATGATACTGATTGCCCCAGACTGGCCCCGCCAGTACTGGTATCCGATCTTTAGGAACTTGTCTCAATGCCCAGCCTGGACCTTACCTCAAATACCTCATCTACTGTCCCAACAAAACAATCAAATTCTGCACAGCCAACTCGGGACTCTAAACCTGGCAGCATGGCTGATAATGTAGCCATACAAAGCACACCTCTCAGTAAATCTGTGATGGATGTCATTTTGGAAGCCAGAAGGCCTAGTACCAGGAAATCCTATGCTGGAAAATGGAAGAGATTCTGTGCTTGGAACCAGGCACAAGGAACTGATACAGCTGTACCAAATATTCCTCAGATTTTGCAATACTTAACTGAGATGCTGGACAAAGGCCTATCTTTTTCATCAATTAAAATTCATGCCTCTGCCATTTCAGCTCATTACAATACAGAACCACCAATCTTTTCTCATCCTTTATTAAAGCAGTACCTCAGAGGAGACAAAAATTTAAGGCCTCCAAGGAGAACACCAATATCTGCATGGGACCTCAACCATGTCTTGGAAAATCTCACCCTGCCTCCTTTTGAGCCAGCTGCTGATATAAAGTTTTTACCTTGGAAAACAGCTCTGCTCCTAGCAATAACATCTGCAAGACGAGTTTCAGAGCTACAGGCACTCATGGCCGTGGAACCTTTTATCATGTTTTATCCAGACAGGGTTTTTCAGAGGACAAACCCAACATTTATGCCTAAGGTGGTGTCCAGTGTGGCTCTTAAGCCAACTTTTTATCCAAATCCACAGAATAAAGGGGAGAGAATTCTGCATTCTTTGGGCGTACACAGACAGCTTAGATTCTACTTGGACAGAACCAAAGTTTTCAGGAAGACAGAGCAATTACTAGTGGCATATGCTGCAGGATCACAAGGAAAGGCTATCTCAAAGCAGACT